>NW_011494897.1:3723272-3777478 GCF_000754665.1 Bison bison bison
GCAATCAAGGAAAGACCATGCCAGGATGTGTTCCAGGTGAGTTAACATCAGCCCAGAAAGTGATGTGCCATGTTCCAGAGTGTGTGTTTGTGTGTGTGTGTTCAGTTATGTCTGATTCTCTGCAACCCCATGGACTACAAAGCCTGCCAGGCTCCTCTGTCCATGGGATTTCTCAGGCAACGCTGGAATGAGTTGCCATTTCCTCCTCCAGGGGATCCATGGAATTCTCCGGCCCGTTGGACACTCTGCGATCCCATGGAGTGTAACCCGCCAGGCTCCTCTGTCCATGGGATTTCCCAGAGGCAAGAGTACTGGAGTGGGTTGCCATTTCCTTCTCCAGGGGATCTTCCTGACCCAGGGATCAAACCTGCGTCTCCTGCATTAGCAGGTGGATTTTGTACCACTGTGCCACCTGGGAAGCTCAATCCATGAGGACAAGATCCAAAGAGAAAACAGCAACACGATTTTAGAAGGTAGAAGCAGATGGATCATGTCTTGGCAAAGCCAAGGAAGGTGAATCCTGCAACTCCAACTGTCAGTCTGACAACTAATCCAACTCACCCTGCAGACTTTTCAGGGGAAAAAAAACAAAACCTAGGAATGGGCAGTTCTGGTACTTTTGCAAGTAAGGATAGAATGGAGGAATCAAGATAAAGAGAACTGGGTGAAAGTTAGATTGAGAAACAAGGAATCAAGATAAAGAGAACTGGGTGAAAGTTAGATTGAGAAACAATCAGATTGTTTCCCCTGGATTCCCCTCCCCACTCCCCTGGCGGAAGACTAGAGGTTTAACCTCTGGAGGGGTAATGGGCTAGCCCAGATGAAAGCATGGGGCGGTACCAAAACCAGGGGATTCAGTTCCACACAAGCACATACACGTCACCTCCAATAAGGAGTCCCGCCAGTCCCATGGTGGACTCCCAAAATGCTGGCAGCCAGAGCTTTTTCCTCCAGGGAGGAGATCAGGAACACTCCATAGAAAATCTAACCAGTGACTACTAAATAACACACTAAGAGAAGGCTACATTAAAGCTCACATGTCATGTGGACAAACTCCACATATTCAGAGCATCCAATCAACTTTTCTAGGAGTATTTGTTCTAATCATGAACAAATAAGATTTATCAAAAAGAAGAGGAAGAATAATATAAACAAACATTTAAAAAGCAACTTCTAAGAAAAAGAAAGTATTCAAATAAAAAAAACAACTTAAGGGAAAATACCATTAATATCCCTGAAGAGTTAGGAGATTATATTGTATCTACAAAATAAGAACAGTTGCTATTTTAAAAAAGAAACACTAAGAGACTAACAAAAAGCTTAGAAATAGAAGCATGATGGCTGAAAAAAAAAAGTGTAAAGGTGAGAAGACAAAGCTAAGGAAATCATGCAGAAAATAGAGCAGAAAGAAAAAAGTAATGGAAAATATTAGAAAAAGATAACTGGACAAACAGTCTGGGAGACTCCAGCACAGTGCCTACAGTCAGGCAGCGAGGAAAGCCTGGAACAGTGACCTCAAGGAAGCCAAAACCCCCGGGGGTGCTGCTGTTGTTCAGTCACTAAGTCGTGTCCAACTCTTTGTGACCGCATGGCCTGAAGCCCACCCCATCCCCTGCTCATGGAGTTTCGTATGCTTTACCAAAATAGTGGGAGTATCAATTTACATTCCCACCAGCTATGCAAGAAGGTTCCCTTTTCTCCACACCCTCTCCAGCATTTGACTTTTACCAGCAACACAAGAGGGTTCCCTTTTCCCCGCACCCTCTCCAGAATTTATTGTTTGTAGACTTTTTGATGATGGTCATTCTGACTGATGTGTGGTGGTATCTCATTGTAGTTTTAATTTGCATTTCTCTCATAAGGAGTGATGTTGAGCATCTTTTCACGTGTTTGTTAGCCACTTGTATGTCTTCTTTGGAGAAATGTCTGTTCAGGTCTTTTTTCCCCACTTTTTGATGGGGCAGTTTGTTTTTCCAGTATTGAGTTGTATGAGCTGCTTGTATATTTTGTAAATTACTTCTCTGTCAGTTGGTTCCCTTGCTATTACTTCCTCCCATTCTGAGCGTTTCCTTTTCACCTTGTTTGTAATTTCTTTTGCTGTGCAAAAGCCTTCAAGTTTAATTACATCCCACTTGTTTATTTTTGTTTTTATTTCCATTATTCTAGGAGAAGGGTCACAGAAGATCTTGCTTTGATTTATGTCATCGAGGATGCTGCCTATGTTTTCCTCTGTTTTATAGTTTCCGGTCTTACACTTAGGTCTTTAATCCATTTTGAGTTTATCTTTGTGTATGGCATTAGGAAGTGTTTTAATTTCATTCTTTTCAACCGAGCTGTCCAGTTTTCCCAGCACCACTTACACGGGGCACTATGGAAGATGATGAAAGTTGCTCAGTCATGTCCAACTCTTTGTGACCCCATGTACTATACAGTCCATGGAATTCTCCAGGCCAGAATACTGGAGTGGGTAGCTGTTTCCTTCACCAGGGGATCTTCGCAATGCAGGGATCAAACCCAGGTCTCCAGCATTGCAGGTGGATTCTCAACCAGCTGAGTAGCACATGGGTGCCATCTCAAAAACAACAGAATGATTTCTGTTCATTTCCAAGGCAAACCATTCAGTATCACAGTAATCCAAGTCTATGCCCCAACCACTAATGCTGAAGAAGCTGAAGCTGAACATATACCCCAACCACTAATGCCAAAGAAGCTGAAGTTGAACAGTTCTATGATGACTTACAAGACCTTCTAGAACTAACATCAAAAAAAGATGTCCTTTTCATCATAGGGGACTGGAATGCAAAAGTAGGACATCAAGAGATACCTGGAGTAACAGGCAAATTTGGCTTTGGAATACAGAATGAAGCAGGGCAAAGGTTAATAGAATTTTGCCAAGAGAGCACACCGGTCATAGCAAACACCCTCTTCCAAAAACACAGTGTCTACACATGGACATTACCAGGTGGTCAATACCAAAATCAGATTGATTACATTCCTTGCAACTGAAGATGGAGAAGCTCTATACAGTCAGCAAATATAAGACGAAGAGCTGATTGTGGCTCAGATCATGAATTCCTTATTGCAAAATTCAGACTTCAATTGAAAAGTAGGGAAAACCACTCGACCATTCAGGTATGACCTAAATCAAATCCCTTACGATTATACAGTGGAAGTGACAAAAAGATTCAAGGGATTAGATCTGACAGAGTGCCTGAAGAACTATGGGAGGTTCGTGACACTGTACAGGAGGCAGTTATCAACACCACAGCCAAGAAAAAGAAATGCAAAAAGGCAAAACGGTTGTCTGAGGAGGTCTTACAAATAGCTGTGAAAAGAAGAGAAGCGAAAGACAAAGGAGAAAAGGAACCAACCATCTCATCCTCTGTCATCCCCTTCTCCTCCTGCCTTCAGTCTTTCCCAGCATCAGGGTCTTTTCAAATGAGTCAGCTCTTCGCATCAGGTGGCCAAAGTACTGGAGTTTCAGCTTCAACATCAGTCCTTCCAATGAACATTCAAGACTGATTTCCTTTAGGATGGACTGGTTGGATCTCCTTGCATAAGGGACTCTCAAGAGTCTTCTCCAACACCACACATGAACACAATATACTACTAAATCATCTGTTATAACCTAAAAATTACACAGTAGAATGAGTACTAAAATACACTGAGAACTGAAGCACACTTTAAGTTAATTTCTATGAAAGTCAGAAGTTGGGCAAATTATCTCACACAACAGATATACATAATTGCAACTTACTGAATCTTTTCCATAAAGATGGCTTTCCATTAAGTATAAAACTTCCTTTAAAAAATGGAGCACCCACAAAGAAAAGATGGATCAGAGATTAAGAGAAAGAGAAAAAGTGTGAGGCAAATTCCAAATGTGTCATTCATTGGTAAAATTTGCCTAAGGTGATCGCTAGATACTGTTGTTGTTCAATCACTGAGTCGTGTCTGACTCTGTGTGACCCCCATGGACTATAGCTCATCAGGCTCCTCTGTCCATGGGATTTCCCAGAGACAAGAGTACTGGAGTGGGTTGCCATTTCCTTCTCCAAAGGATCTTCCTGATCCAGGGATCGAACTTTCATCTCCTGCATCAGCAGGCAGATTCTTTACCACTGAGCCACCAGGGAAGTCCAATCCCTAGAGAGATTTCATTAACTTTTGAGACATCATGAGAATTAAAAGTTTTTGTTTTGTTTCTAAAACAGAAGCAATGGCAAACTGATGTGTTACAATTACAATAGGAATAAAAAACCCAGAGAGTTCTGGATTTGAATTACTAGTTTACTGCTGACTACAACAACACTACAAATGAGAAAGTTTAGATAGAGGTCTAAGATTGGAAAGAAACTAAATATACTTCCCATTCTTCACCTTGATATAAATATAATGTTAAGAGACAAGGCTCCAAACTGTATACATGAGACTCAGATATTTACCTCTGTCAGATGAAGTTGTGTTGACTGATCAAAATTTACCAGCTTATGAAGTCTGTCAGATTTACTGCAAGGCAACAATGACTCAATGACCTAAAGCAACCTACAGGACAACTCTCTGTGCCTACATCAACTGAAAAATAAAACTGACTTAAATGCAAAAACTTAATGAAAACCATATGACACATGGAAACAAAATAGGCCCCACCCTCACTGGCCTGGCTCTGTGCAAACATTTAATCAAGATCACACAGAAACAGTCAGTGTTGATTTTGAAGATGAAGACAACCCTTCAAAATGTTAATCAGCTTCCATTTCAAGGATCAAACACAGACACTGGCAGCTACTGAAAAGGAAAACGGAAAACAGAACTTTGGAATGATTCTTTAGTCTAATACCAAATAATTAAGAACCTGAACTCATTTCAGTTTTGAAGGGGGAAAAATTAAGTCAAATCCTAAAAAAATAAACATGATAATCATATCTATATTTAAAAGCAACAGCTGATTTCATTGCTTCCCCTAAGAAGACCGTTATGTTTTCATTTTAATTTATTTTCACCTAAACTAAAACAGGTTCACACCACTGGCTAAATTCATCTTAATACCTTTGCTGCTGCAATTTTTTTTATGCAATTTACAACTGTAGTTAGTAAATCTCCCCTACATGTGTGAAAGACAATCAAAATGGAATCAGTAGTGTGCTAAGAGAGCCCTCTAAAACGGAGCCAAGAAGCCATTAGAGAAGTATGACTCATGTATACCTCTGCCTGGATGGAATCTGACCTTCTGATCAGAAGAAGCCATTCAGGACACTTGCCAGAAACTCATGACAGAGTCTTATCTACTTTTTGGACCTCCTACCCTGAAACAACTCATGATTCCTTAAGGACAAATCCCTGACTTGAGTCAGTCGATCACAATTCTCGGCGGGTGACTTTTGTTAAGTCCCTGTCTCTTTCTCTTCCAGGATTATCCAAATCTGCCTCCCTCAAATTGTAGTTCTTAAGATCCAACAAATAAACTCTTATTTGCAGCCTCCTGCACTGAGATGTGGTAGTGGTGGTGACAGATCCTATCTTAAAGTTCTGCCTATGAAATTAAGAGCATACGAAACACCCCTTCATATTAAAAAAATGTATTCTGGTAGAAATCAACAGAAGTAAAATATAGCCCCAAATCTTTAGAATTTGAGTAAGAACATCAATGATTTTCTAACTGTGTAAGACACTGTGACATCCCACCAAAGAACTGAAAGTTGAATCATAAGAATTGAATATTTTCAATCTTGAATATAAGAGAATTTCAATGAAGAACCTACTGATTCAAGATTATATGGAAGATCCCATGTCTAAGCAAACTTTTCTTTAACTCTCAAAGAATCCTTAATAAGCAATTCCCAAGTGAAGAGCAACTAAAGAGCCTCCTGATGAAAGTGAAAGAGAGAGTGAAAAAGCTGGCTTAAAACTAACATTCAAAAACCAAGAAAATGGCATCTGGTCCCATCACTTCATGGTAAATAGATAGGGAAAAAGTATAAACAGTGGCAGATTTTATTTTCTTGGGCTCCAAAATCACTGCAGATGGTGACTGCAGCCATGAAATTAAAAGAAGCTTGCTCCCTGGAAGAAAAGCTATGACAAACCTAGACAGTGCATTAAAAAGCAGAGACATCACTTTGCCAACAAAATAACATCTAGTGAAAGCTATGTTTTTCCAGTAGTCATGTACGGATGTGAGAGCTGGACCATAAACAAGGCTGAGCACCATAGAATTGATGTTTTCAAACTGTGGCGCTGGAAGACTCTTCAGAGTCCCTTGGACAGCAAGAACAAACCAGTGAATCCTAAAGGAAATCAATCCTGAATATTCATTGGAAGCACTGATGCTGAAGCTGAAGCTCCAAGCCTTTGGCCACCTGATGTGAAGAACCAACTCACTGGAAAAGACCCTGATGCTGGGAAAGATTGAGGGCAGGAGAAGGGGACAACAGAGGATGAGATGGTTGTATGGCATCACCGACTCAATAGACATGAGTTTGAGCAAATTCTGAGAGACAGGGAAGGACAGGGAAGCCTGGTGTGCTGCAGTCCACAGGTTCACAGTTGGACACAACTAATCAACTGAACAACTGTCTTGATCAATTTCTGCCTTCTCCTTCCTTCACAGGTCTTTTTTTTTTTTTGTTCTTTTAACTGTCTTACTATGATGGTATTCTGGGAACAAGTCCACTTGAGCTTCATTTTTGTTAACTTTTTGTTTAATTTCCAGATTGTCTGCTGCTGCTACTGCTAAGTCACTTCAGCCGTGTCCGACTCTGTGTGACCCCATAGACGGCAGCCCACCAGGCTCTGCCATCCCTGGGATTCTCCAGGCAAGAACACTAGAGTGGGTTGCCATTTCCTTCTCCAAAGCATGAAAGTGAAAAGTGAAAGTGAAGTCGCTCAGTTGTGCCCGACTCTTAGCGACCCCACAGACTGCAGCCTACCAGGCTCCTCTGTCCATGGGATTTTCCAGGCTAGAGTACTGGAGTGGGGTGCCATTGCCTTCTCCATCCAGATTCTCATATAGATTACAAATTCAGATGGATAATTTCTAAGATCCTAGTAAACTAGAAAAAAGCATTTAGTAGTATATCCTAGGTGAAAAAAGATCAAGATGCTGAAACCACATCACCTTTAATTATAGCCTAAGCATATATTAAATGTACAGAGCTCTCTAAGAAAAACAAATTCTGCCTGGCTTTCCAAGAATTCAGGCCTCATACTCCTGGAAAACACGCTTCTTCGATGCATTTTTTCATCCACATACTGTCTTTTGTTTATTTTTTAATTCCATTTGCTGCCCTTGACTTAACTATGGACTTAATTAACACTTGCTGCTAAGTCACTTCAGTCGTGTCCGACTCTGTCTGACCCCATAGACGGCAGCCCACCAGGCTCCCCCATCCCTGGGATTCTTCAGGCAAGAACACTGGAGTGGGTTGCCATTTCCTTCTCCAGTGCATGAAAGTGAAAAGTGTAAGTGAAGTCGTTCAGTCGTGTCCGACTCTTAGCGACCTCATGGACTGCAGCCTACCAGGCTCCTCCGTCCATGGGATTTTCCAGGCAAGAGTACTGGAGTGGGGTGCCATTGCCTTATGTCCTTGCTCAATGAAGACTCTGGTTTCTTCTATTCTAACTTGCATCCATTCAGCTCCACAGAATTAAATTTTAGGAAACATTCCTGAAACTCCAATTTTCTTCATTGTTTATAATCTCTGAAGGACTGCTAATAAGTAGACAAAACTGCCTAAAAGGACAAAAGTAACATCTCAAGGAGTCTTTGACACAAGTTCTCTATTCATTTTCATACTTAATTAGGAATGTGAGATATTCAGAATACACTCCACCAGTCTCTTAAAGTACATCATTATTTTTTTATCTGCTACATTACACAGTACACATCAATGAGAATTCAGATTTATAACAAATGAGCAGAGCTGTGAATTTATCTAGAAAATAGATACCAATGTTTTAGTATCACAAACTGTTAAAACCTTCAATGACACAAACATACATAAGCCTCTCACACGCAAGCCTCTCTTCCGTGTGAGAACAGAGCAAGAAGGCACCTCTAATGATAAAGGAACCATGTCCTCTCCAGACACCAAATCTCCCGGTGCCGATCTTGGACTCCCAGCCCCCAGCACAGTGAGAAATGAATGTCTGTTGTTTTTAAGCCACCCAGTCTGTGATAACCTGGTGTAGCAGTCTGAATGGGCTAAAACAGTACGTGACCTGACAGTTCTCTCTTCTGAAATGTGAAGGATGATAATAAATACCCCCTCTCTCACATATTACATGCACAGCCAGCCATATGGGTCACTGATTATAAAAACATGGCTGCTTTTACCACCAAATAGACTCCTTGTCAGTCTTTTAAATGTAATACATGATGATTCTCCCTCCATTCTTCTCTTTAACTTGTTGAAGAAGAGCAACCATCAAGGCCCTTGCAGCAACTGAATGCAGAGAATTCTTGCTAGTCCAGCACTGCAGTTAATGAGACAAGGTATCAACAAACAAAAAATTAAAAAAAAAATTTTTTTAAGTTCTTTGTAAGACCATGAAAAGCTATACAAATGAAATGAAGTTTTATCTGGTAGATAATATGCGTAATATCAATCTACTGAAGTCAAGAAAAGATTTAAAAATAAATGTATTGTCTCACTAGAGTTCCCTGTACAAATAGGTGATTCCAAATCTGGGATACAGGAAGTTCAAGGTTCAGTCTGGGACATCTTGCTGTCCCAGAAAGCAAGAAAGCACTCAAAGAAAAATGAGGTCATGTCATAAGGCCATGAGGGTTAGTATGCACTGGTTCCCATTACCTCATTTGTGAATTTAAGTGTCAAAAAGCACAATGATTGTAAAGGACTGAACAATAATAACTCCTGTGTCCATGATATTAAAAAAAAAAAAAAAACGCAAAAGGGGAGGGAAAGAAGGTTCACTCGCCACAACTGGAGATGACTGTTAAACCAACTTCTCACTCCAAAAAGCAATAATTAAAGGGAAAGGAATCTTAACCCCCACCTTCAGGAACTTAAATTCAGTCCTAGAAAAACAAACAAAAACTAAAGGAGAAAGTCATCATTCTATAAATGACACTAACTGTTTTAGGCAAGAATAATCAACTGACGCTAAAAGGCAAAGATATACAGGCAAAGGTAAACTAGATACTAGCTCCTTTCAAAGTACACACCCCAGAAATGACTTTATAACTGTAGGGGGGACATGCACCCTTAATAAGGGACTCTTCATTACCACTGTAACCAAATGAAAAACCACCATCACTAATATGAGATGTGATGCAACATGAAGTACAGAGCATTTAAGTCTCACACCTATGAAACAGGCCGAGCTGCTGCTGCTACTGCTAAGTCACTTCAGTCGTGTCTGACTCTGTGCGACCCCATAGACTGCAACCCACCAGGCTCCCCCATCCCTGGGATTCTCCAGGCAAGAACAGCGGAGTGGGTTGCCACTTCCTTCTCCCAATGCATGAAAGTGAAAAGTGAAAGTGAAGTCACTCAGTCGTGTCTGACTCTAAGCAACCCCACAGACTGCAGCCTACCAGGCTCCTCCACCCATGGGATTTTCCAGGCAAGAGTACTGGCTTTGGGTGCCATTGCCTTCTCCAGAAATAGGCCAAGAGTCCACCCTAAACCCTAACCTTTAGCCCTAACTTCAGGGTTACATAAAAAGGACACAGAGGAACAAGTTAGTAGAAGACATTATGACAAAATCATCAGACGAATTCAGAATCTGGATTCACCTTCAAGACAACTGGTTTCTCTCTGTATAGGGTCTCCTTAAAGGGGGAGGGGGCACGCGTGGGATGAGGAGGACTGGTCAGGAAGAAGAGGGAGGAAACAAGATTAACACAACCAAATGTAAGGCATGAACCCTGACTAGATTTTGGGTCTCAAAGTTTCAAAAGCATTCTTTGAATTTTGCAGTATGTGAATCATATCTCAATAAAGCTCTTTCTTAAAAAAAGAGTCTCTGAGACAGTATAGACAGTACCTTCAAGTAGTCACCCCAAACAAACAAAAACCAGATGGAGAGAGAATAGGCAGACAGCTATATAAAATAAACACATGGACAACTGCTAACAATTTTAGCAACTAGGTGAGAGAAATAGTGGTCCTTCATACTTTTTTCCATTTAAAAATCTTCTATAAAATAACTGAGGGAAAAAAAAAGGATTCTAAAATTTCTATTAGGCAAACGATTAAATGATATCCAATAACTTTACAAAATTCCCTGATAAATGAATGGAAGTCAATTCCAACAGTAAACTCATAAAGAATTTTCTCTTCTTTGGCCACAGTGCATGGCTAGCTAGATCTCAGTTTCCTGACCAGGAAGTGAACCCAGGCCCACTGCAGTAAAAGCGCAGCGTCTTAAGCCCTGGATGATGAGGGAATTCCCTAAAGAATTTGCCAAATGAGTTTAATGGATTTCATTATTCTGAAGTGTTTCACTATGATAATATTTTATCTTGCTTCCTTCTTAGCAGTTTTGAGGAATAAGATTTTAAAATGAGTTATTTCCAAGTGCTACCATGCAACCAGTGAAGGGGAGCTGAGACTCGGGAGAACTGAGCAGGCTGCCTGGCTCACCGCCTGGCCCAGTCTGGGCAGGTGACACTGTGGCTCGCCAGGCAGCCCCCTTCTTTCCAGCTTATCTAGGTGAGAGGACGGAGACAGTCTTCTGCTCTGCTTCTAAAAAAGTACCTCACTACTCTAAGCACACAGGCACTGACGGCTAAAAGATGGTTCTGAAGCAACATAGCCTGGGTTTTGATCCAGAGTCTGTCCATTATTATCAGTGGGACCTGGGGCAGGTCATTTAACCTCATTTTGGGTTTCTCTAAAATGGAAGTTCTGGTATTTCTTAAAGTGATAATTACAGAGAAACACCTTCCATAGTACCTGGCGCAAACAATAAGACGACCCCTCCCAGCCCCGCTACCACAATTCCTACCTAGAAATGCCTTGAGTCGTCATGTACACACACAACTCCCAAATCAGGACATCTGTGATATTCTAATGATGCTCTGTGCTTTGCTCACAATGATGAGAATGCTCAAATAGTAGGAAAGCACACACTTAGAAATCAAAGTCTCCCTGGTAAAAAAAATCTTTTAAGTAACACATTTCAACCACAGCTTGAAGTGAGGAGTAAGAAAAAGTGGACACATTTCTAGGTCCTCAAATCTAGCTTTATTATTTTGTTAAGAATTACGCGTTAGTAAACCAGATACACCTAAAACGAGAGGTGTCGTTGCTTTGTTGTTTAAGTCGTGTCTGACTCTTTGCAACCCCGAGGACTGCAGCCCACCAGGCTCCTCTGTCCATGGGATCTCTCAGTCAGTACTGGAGTGGGTTGCCATTGCCTTCTCCAGGTGATCTTCCAGACCCAGGGAACGAACCCGTGTCCCCTGCACTGCCAGGTGGGTTCTTTACCACTGAGCCTCCAGGGAAGTGCAAAATGAGAGACAATTTTGCAAACACAATTTTTATTCAATTATTGGATAATTTTTGGACTACCTTGTAATTCAGCAGAAGTAACAACAGTTTCCCTTCAAAATAGCTTTCAACTTTAGATTCATCTTTGACTATCCGTTAGGAAAAAAATAAGAACTGAATATAAGAAACTCATTCTAATAATGACATGCAGTTGCAAACGTTTATATAGCACTAACCAGATACTAAGCATTGTTCTAATTCTAAGCACTTTACAAATACTAATTCACTTGACCCTCACAGTTATCTCTGTGAGGTGATGATAACCCCTAGAATGACTGTCTCAAACAGAGGAAAAAACCCGAGGTTTGGTGAGGCTAAGCAACCTCTCTTCACTAAGTGGTAGACCAAGTATTTGGAAGCCGTTGGTCTGGCCCTGGAGTCTGGCGTCTCTGCCACTATGTATAATACACCATCCGTCTCCATACACATACTCAACTGCCGACAACACAGAAACAATGAGTTTTAGCGAGATACAATAAAATATTCTTTTGATTTTTAAAAATGCACCATAAGTGCAAACACATGCTACAAGACATACCTTATGCAGGACATTTAAATTAAAAAAAAAAAGCCTCAATCTCCTTGATGAAAATTTTATGTAGGCAGCCACTTCAGCAACTTCAAATAGAACATTTTTTCAAAGAGGGCCAGAATATGTATGGCACCATTATTAATTTTTATTTTAACAGTAACTAAAGATTTCCACAGCAGCTCCATAATTATATTCTTCACTTATACCCGTATTTTCCCCACGTCAATGCTCCACGTTACCACACTGCCAAACCTAAGTTCACTGTGATTACAACTGCTGTTCACATTAGAAACCGGCCTACATCAAATTTTCTTTTTCCTACATCAAAATTAAACAGCATATTTTAAAAGAAGTGAGTACAAAGAGAAACTGGCTTTCAAGTGTTCCCATCAACAGCAGTGTGCACAATCACGTGCATTCTCATTTCAAACTCCAAGTCCCTCTTTTGTCTAAGCTCCAATCTATTTAGGCATTTTCAGTAAACAAACATTAAGCTGAATTATTTACAAAGTTAGCATTCCACACATTCCTGTTAGAGCAGCTTTTATGTGAGAGTAAAATACTGTTGCCTTGCAATGTAGGGGCAACTTAAGGACAGCATCTTTCTCTACTTCCCCACCCCCAACTCCTTTTCAAACCTGAGGCCTGAAAACTGCTGGGGGACCACTGGGGGACGTGTGTGAGGAGTCCTTCCGTTCCATTCCCAAGGCGTTCTCCTTTGGGAGTAGGCATTCAAGAGGTCTAGGAACCAGCATGGATGCACGAGTTTAAAAATACACAGCAATTAAGAGTCTAGGTCTAAGTTACCAAGACACCAAAGAAGCAGGTATTGCAAAAGTACTCCCACCACTAAATATCTAGCTGTGAAGAAGTTACATGGCTGCCATTTACGAGAAACAGAGTTCCCTAACTTATCTCTGTGTTTGACACATATCTATGTTTGTGCTCCTATCACAAAATCAGAAAAAAAGTAAATACCTTATCTCTTCTAGTAACTTCTGCCCTTGATTTTGATGGAAATTTGCTGCCCTGCAATCACCAGGGAAGCTACTTTCTAACAGAAACTAGCTGGCACTTACTACAAGATTATCATTGTAGTTTCATTATCACAAAAGCCAAAATGGACATACTGGCAATTTCAAATAGATGAAAACCTTGCAGAAAGTCTGTAACTCAAGAGTGCTAAGTAACAGTTAGTCAATGATCTCCTAACAGCAGCCAATATATTCTCCTTAAGAGACTTACAGATTTAAATTGCATCACGCTTGCTTCAATGCCACCTTTAAGGAAACAGGCACTTAAATGCCAAGAAATCTGACTGAATTTCAGTCAACTTTTCAAGAAAGGAGCAAAAGGAAAAATCACAACTTTAAAGGTATGGAAAAACACGAGCAACTCTAATTACCAAAATCTTGGGTTATTCAACATACTGGGAAAACAGATCACTCTAGACGGGTACGTGTTCTGAAATGAGGATAAGAAGGTACTATTTCCTTAAGGCGTAAAACAAATCTTTCTTACACAAAATGTAAGTTTTTGTTGCTTCCTTAAACAGAGTGTCCTAAATACAATTTAATCTTTGTTTAAAAAAAAATTCACTCAAAGTTAACATCAAGGAAGCAGCCAATGTGCTCTGCCATATGTTGGTATGTGGCTGGTACAGGGCTTCATTTATTTGGTCCAATAGAGGGATTTATAGATTCTAGATTAAAGAATTCCCTCCAAATAGGTGACAATTACTTATTTGAACCTAAAAATGTTAACATTTCTAAAATATACTACTGACATTCCCCGACTGTGTAAACTGGCTAATTGTTCTCCGGGTGCCTGGGACCCTAGAGACAGAAAAATTGGCCCACACACACACATGCACACATACCACACACACACACACACACACACACACTTGGCTATCCAGGCTGCCTGCTTCTTTGTGTCATGCTTCCTGCACTAACCCAGGGCCTCTCCCCACAGTTGATGTTTTTAACCTGATCATTGCTTCTTGTCATCCATGTCATTTCCAATTACAACCTGGAGCAGGCACTGCCTCCATAAGTCTTGACCTCTCAGACACATTCCACTTTTTACAGTCTCCATTTGGTGAAAGCTCTCACCATCTGAATCTCCCAAGCTGTCACCCTCACAGTCCCTCCCCCTCCTTCATCCTTCTAAATCCTGTCAGTCCCAGACTCACTCAACCTCCAAACTGCCTTTCAAGCCTGCTTCCTCTTTTCTATTCACCCCCGACCCACCCCATCTTATACAACCTTAGTTCTCCCCTCTTCTCTGATTACTGCAAGAGCCTCCCACTTATTGGTCTTCTAATACAGGTTTTACATCCTTCAGCCTTCCTTTCCTTAAAAATAATCAACTCTGATCACATCACTTACTTGATGAAAAATTACAACTGGCACCCAAATGCCAAAAGGATAAAGTCCAGATTCCTTAACTAAAGGCACAAGACTAAAAAATCTGGTCCCAACTTCCCCAGAATCCCCTTTTCCAGCTCCCCATTGCAAAGAATCGGACACAACTGAGCGACTTTCACTTTCAACTATCAGTAAACACCCTATATCCCAACCTCTATGGAGGAAGAAAAGAGGAAAAAAAAATTATAAAGAATGTGAAAAACTGGAAAACTGTTAGGCTTTTCCGCCTTCGAGTAGTACAGTGATTGGCAATTCATTTTTCCCTAACCAATGAAGTAAAAACTAGATGCACTAGCTCCTTTTCCTTGAATTAATAGTAGGGAAAAAGTCTACTGATTATGGCATCATTCTCTGATGCTTACTTCTAAGTGTTTTCAAAGACTGTCTCAATATAGGCTGGTTTCAGCAACACTGAAAACTTGGTCTTTGTGACCGTAACTTTTCCAACATTTAAGACTCTAATTTCATAAGCAAGTATCTGTACTACCTAGAACACATACTACATCAATTTTCCAAATGGTTTCTCTTCTTGTTTCTATATGAACTATTTGGTGGACTGATTCATTCAAAGAAGCAAACCTCCATCTACTGAATTTGATATTCAATACTTTATCCAAAATTTCTATTTTTTCAGGTAAGAATCACTCCTTTCTTAGGCTTTCTCACTTTCACCAATGATGCTCCTTTTCATAGCCCTATCTCACAAAAAATTAATAAAGAATAAAAAAAAAGTAAGTCTGCCGTATTTAATAAGATTTGCTGTATCACAATGTGATAGGGAATAGAGAAAACAAGGGGCATTACTGAGAAGTGAATACTGTGTAGCAAACTCACCAGTAAGTGATATATTTCTGCACATAAGCTTTACAATATTAGGAACTTTTAATACATCCTCTGTACAAAGGACCTGGCTTAACATGATGAAAGAGATACAAAATTATTAAGAAAACAAAAATAAGCCATACATATTTAACTGAAGAAACAGCTCATTTTTAAGAGACGAAAAATACTCAGAATAATAACTGCCCCAAGCACAAATGAAGGCTTTTTTGATTTATAAACATTAACTGTTATCTCTTCTGAAATGAGCCCATCAAGTACCTTTTTGCTTTACTTCGCAGTACCCCAGCTTACCTCCAAGGAGTATAGTAATTAATTACTCACATGTAATTTAATATATCTGTGTGACATGTTTTAAAATACTTAAAAACCATTTCAAAATCTCTTTCCCTAAAAATGATCTTGGAAGAGCAGTTATACCTCTTCTGCCCTAAGGAAGGCTTTCTAACACGAGTTCCCAAGTACTCTTCTGCAGAATAATGACTACACGTGAAATAATTGGGGCGGGGGCAGGGGTGACTCTAAGAGCAATAATATTATCCAACTCAGCAGGATCAGAGGATGAAAAACGTCCTGATGAACAGCTAATGATATCAATGGCAGTCTTTAGAACGTATCAAAAAGTACTCCAATCTATGTACCAAAAGCCTTAAAGAAGATCATGGTTTTAAATGAAATAAGCAGAGTTTAAATAGCTAGGCTGTAGCTCACAAAAACAGTAAATATGAAAACATGAGATAAGTCAACTGTAGATGTATATAGTGCATAAACAGACTTATAAATCAGATATGTGACTTATAAAGAAATGAATTAGTAATTCTATTTTTCAGACTAGATAACAAAAATGATCGGACTAGTCAAAATTTTTAAAACACATACACTCTTTCCTTCTTTATTTTCTAAGAAATAATGCTAAACACACGTGCCAGAGCATGAATCTAAATATCTAAAGATTTTCAAAAGAACAGAGATAATCACAAAGATTGTTTCCAAAGAAGAAGAAAACCCAGAGAAAGGAGGTATATACACCTGCTTTCTGTGGGCATCCCTTCTTTATATGGCTAAAATTTTAGGAAGTATTTTTTTTTTAATTAATTCACTTCACTTAAAATGTCCATTATCAAAATTTCAAGGCTTACTATTTGTGAAATACCTTATAATCAACTTAAGACTACCAACAATTCTATTAATATGATAAGATCAACCTTTTTGCTGTCAAGATAAAAAGGAAGTCTTCCAATTAAACATCAGCCATGCATTTTATCTCCAATTTTTATGGAGAACTTTAATTAAAATAAAGGTATAAAGTTATAAACATACAAGGAAACAACACAGAAGAGAAAATAAGAGTAAACACAATAAGCCAATTAATTTGGAGGGGGAATGAAAACTAGATAGAGTGGCAGCAACCAATTAACAGAAAAATAAATTGACATTTAAGTGAAAACCAGTGGATCCATGCTCAGAAACTGGAAGAAACGGGCAGAGGTGGGGAGCAAAGCATGTGATAAAAACAGAAGACTGGCTGACAGTCCGTGTAAGAAGCAGCTATTAAACCTCTAGGTCCCCTCTCCAGCCTATGGAGGCAGTGACTGACTCTAACATAGACAGTAGGTTACTCCCTGAAGATAGTTAAATCAGAGAGGTCTTGGACTCCAGAACATTGGTTAACACAAACAGCTTATACTGAATAAAGTCTTCATACTGAATGCTGGAGCCCCAAACACTATTCCTATATCCTGTTCCAAGAATACTGGCAGTAGTAAGTTCTTAACCCATACATAGGCAGCAGATTGCTAAGAGTCTTCTCTAGAAAAGATAAGTTCCCAAAAGAAAGTCCTACAGAAAACTGCTATTTGGACATTCCCCAATGAAAGAACCAACACTCTTAACTCTTCCACAGCTGAGCTCACCAACCAGTAAACTCTGGGCTCATCCGGGAATGTGCAATCCATCCTCTTTACTCTTAAATACGAATGGACAGTGAGGATCACCATGTACTAAGGAAGGCCTCCAACTGCTGAGTGAGGCCAAGACAAACAGCATGAATGAACTCAAAAGAGATTAAAACAAGGCAGAGAAAAAGAAAAATTTAAGATGGCTATAATTAATTCCCCACAGAGAACAGACAGTGCATTTGTGAAATAACAGGGTCCCAAGAACAAAAACAAAACAACAAAAAAAGAGTTCTTCAAAAATAAAAAATGTGAAGTCATATATTTTTAAAATTCAACGTAAGGGCTAGAAATCAAAGAACTTCCCCAGAAGGTGTCAGAGAGAGAATTAGAGGGGAAAACGTGAGAATAAGAGGATCAATCCAGAAGATCTAACAACCAATTAGCAGAAGCTCCAGAAAGGGAACACAGAAAAAAAGGGACAAAAATAATCAAAGATATTAATTCAAACAAACCAAACAATGTGTAGAGAAGGGAGGAACGTGAATTTCTCACTGGGTAGACAAAGTCGCCACGGTGCAGCACAAGGAGTGAGCAAGCTGCACAGGGCACTTCACTGCCAAGCTGTGGACCAGCAGAGATAAACAGACGACCCGAAAGGTTTCAAGGAGTACAGAACCAGAAACCAGAGCAGCACCAGACCGCTAACCAGCAAAAAAAAAAAAAAAAAACAAGAAAATGAAACAGTAACTTCAAAGTTCTGAGGGAAAATTTTTTCTAACACACACATCTATATGGTATTAGTTTCCCATGGCTGCTATATGATTACCACCAACTGGGTGGCTTCAAACAACAGCAATATATCCTCCCACAGTTCAGAATCTGGCCAGGCCTCCCTTCCTGGGGACTGTGGGCACCCTTTGGCTCACGGCTATCATTCCAGCCTCTGCCTTGGCTGTCACCTTACCAGCCTCCTGAGAAACCTGTATGCAAGTCAAGAAGCAACAGTTAGAACCAAACATGGAACAACGGACTGGTTCAAAACTGGGAAAGGAGTACGGCAAGGCTGTATATAGGCGCCCTGTTTATTTAACTTATATGCAGAGTACATCACGTGAAATGCTGGGCTGAATGAATCACAAGCTGGAATCAAGATTGCTGGGAGAAATATCAACAACCTCAGATATGCAGATGATACCACTCTAATGACAGAAAATAAAGAGGAACTAAACAGCCTCTGGATGAAGGTGAAAGAAGAGAGTGAAAAAGATGGCTTAAAACTCAACATTCAAAAAACAAAGATCGGAGGAGAACAAGATGGTGGAGGAATAGGTGGTCGTGGAGTACATCTCTCTCCACAGAACATCAGAAATACACCTTCAAACACAGAAGTACATGCAGAACACCAGCTGAGAGTAGACAGGAGTACCTGACCAGCGGAAAAGAGTGTATAGAACCACCCAAAACTCGGTAGGATGAAGGAACTAGGGGGCAAAACAGGAGTGTTAGGAGGACTGGACCTGCCCTCAGTTGGGGGAAGAACTGAAGCAGGGGTCCAATCCCCACATCAGGGCAACTGTCTGAGTCAGAGGAGGAACATTTAAGGCTGAGAGTGAAACAGCTGACCTGTGGCAGCCTAAATGGAATGAGAATCAGACAGTCCTTGCCGCAGCCATACGTTACCCAGACAGGGATGCAGGTCCGCTGGAAGGTGCAGCGGCTGTGAGCTGGAGTTTAGGGATTGTGGAGCAACCCCAGGCGAGGGCTGCTGTTGACTGTGGAGAGACTGGATCTGGGGGATGTGAGGGAGGAGATTGTGGTGGGAAAGGCCTGTGGAGAAAGCCAGACAGGCAGCCATGGAAGCCAGGCAATACTGCTGAGTCACGCAAGGGGGTGGAGCCATCACCATAGCCTCTCACCCCACACATGACAGCATCAGCAGCTGAACAACAGAGGCCGGCCCATCAAATGCCTGAGGCACCGAACTACAAAGCAGGACCACACCCAGGGCGCTCCTTTATGTGACCGACATGCAGATCTACAGAGCAGGACCCTGATGTGCCGAACAACAGGGAAGGACCACTAAGTGCCTGAACGGGTGGAGCTACGGAGAAAGACTGGCCAAAGGGGCCTTCTGATCATTAGCCACAAGAAGCTTGAAAAAAGACCGTGACAGGGCCATAACTCCTGCACCGGAAGCAGTCCATGTGCCTGCACACTTGGCGCCGCCAGGGTCCTCACAAGCCAAGAAACCATGCCACCTTCACACTCAACTCTCACTGGGAGAGAGCTGCTACAGGTGCAAAGTCTTCGTCTATGCGTGCAGTGTCATTTTGGTCATGAACAACTCTTTGCGACCCTGTAGACCCTGGGCTGCCAGGCTTCTCCGTCAGGGAGGGGGTTCTCCAGGCAAGAATACTGGAACTTACTGGCCAATACTGGTCGCCATACCCTTCTAAAGCACTATACTTCCTGCTGCCCTAGCTGCCAACTCCCCTGAGCACCTGGTGCTACCAGAACTCCTGGGACCCAAGCAGCTGCACCACCTCCACACCTGGCCCTCACAGGGGCAAACCCAAGTCTTCCAGGGCAGCCTCAGGAGCAAACCCCAGTGAACGACCCACATGCAGAGGTGGAAATAAAACCACAGTTGAAACCCAGGGGCAGTGTGACTAAGGAAGAAGACCCAAAACCCTCCCACCAGCTCTACAAGCTGCAGATTAAATCCACACTATCAATTAGGCAGACTCTGTGTCTATGGAATATTCAAAATGACACTGAGAGCTCCCACAAAAGAAAACGCACTGGTTCTGATAGTTGTGGACACTGGAGGAAAGAACACACAGTAGGACCAGATGAGGATCTGAGATGCCCCCACAGCAGGTCCAGAGACCAGCACAGTGTTGGAGGGCATCCCAGGGAGGTAAGGTGGACTGCGACGCCCAGCAAGGGAAAGGACTCTGACAGCAGTGACTCAAGATAAACATTTGTTTTTCTTATGTTTTGACTTACTCTGTATACTCTTTTGGATTTTATCTTTTTTTCCCTCCCTTTCCCCACCCTGCTCTGTTGTAGTTATTGATTTTATTGGCACTATGAAATCTAATTAAGATTTTGAGCTTTTTTTTTTTCTCAGTCACATCTTTTATTGTTGTTATATACCTCTGCCTCTACATTGGGCTCTGGCAGTTCTGCGGAGTTTTTCTTCTTTTTTCTTCCTTTGTTTTTTTCATTTTTTAATTTTAACTTAAACCTATTATTATTTCTTCTACATCTGTTTCTTTGTTTGCTTTTCCTACTGCTCTTTTCCCCTTGCAATTAATCTTTAATGTATACAAATCTTTTTTATCTACCTCTATTTAACTTTGCATATCTTTCTTTTCTTTCTTTCCTTTCCTCTCAACAGATTTGTTAGTTTTATTTTCCTTGCTTTATTTCCCAGTTGGCACCATGCTTTAGTTTTGTTTTCCAGTCTGTGCGTTAGTTTTGCTCTTAACTAGTAGATATAATTTTTGGTTTCCTTTGTTCATCAGATCAATCTTTTACAGTTTATTTTTTGTTCTTTTTTTTTTTCTTCTTTCTCTTAAACCTATTACTTTTTTCTGCATTTATTCCTTTGTTTGCTTTTCCTACTGTTCTTTTCCCCCAGCAGTTAATCTTTAATGGATATAAAACTTCTTCATCTACCTCTATTTAACTTTGAATATCTATTCTTTCTTTTCTTTCCTTTCCTCTCAACATACTTGTTAGTTTTGTTTTCATTGCTTTATTCCCTACTTGGCACCTTGCTTTAGGTTTTCCAGTTGTGCTTTAATTAGTTTTATTCTTAACTGGTAAATATAATTTTTTATTTACTTTGTTTGCCAGGTCAATCTGTACTTTATTTTTGTTGGACTATTTTGACTTTGTTTATGGGTGTGTGTATATTTATATACATGTGTGTATGTGTGTATACTCCATTATTTTAATTATTATTTTCCTGATTTTGTAACTGCCATTTGTCTGGGGTTCATCATGGTTTCTCGTTTCTGGGTATTTGTTTTAATCTCACTTAATGTCATAACAAACCACTTGTGGAATCTTTGTTCCTGATCAGAGATCAAGCGCTGAGCCTTTGGAGTGGGAGCACTGATTCCTACACCCTAGTCCCTAGACTACCAGAGAACTAAACGTAGGGAGTATTAAATAGTGAGAACTCACAAAGGAAACCATCTGAATACAAGACTCAGCATCACCCAACCACCAGTAGCACCTTGTGCAGGACGCCTCATCTAAACAACAAACAAAGCAAAAACACAAACCCAATAGTCAGCAGACAGGATTACCACCTCACTCAGCCTTGCCCTCAGAGGAAAAACAAAGAAACAAACAAAAAAGTCAGTGGAAATTTCACCCTATATGAACCTTACACAAACCACTGGTCCAACCTCAGGAGGGCAGAAACCAAAAGGAACAAAGAATTCAACTCTGAAGCCTGTGAAAAGACCTCAAACATAGTAAGCTAAAAAAAAAAATAATAATGAAAAGGCAGAGAAATACTACACAAATGAAGGAACAAACTAGAAACACAGAAGTCCAAATATATGAAGAGGAAATAGGCAAACTACCTAAAAATAATTCAGAATAATGACGGTAAAGATGATCAAAAACCTTGAAAACAAAATGGAGAAAATGCAAGAATCAATTAACAAAGACCTAGAAGAATTAAAGAATAAACAGACAAACAACACAATTACTGGAATTAAAAATACTCTAGAAGGAATCAGTAGCAGAATATCTGAAGCAGAACAAAAAATCAGTGAGATGGAAGATTAAATGGTAGAAATAACTTCTGAAGAGCAGAATAAAGCAAAAACAATGAAAAGGACTGAAGACAGTCTCAGAGACCTCTGGGATAATATCAAACACACCAACATTTGAATTACAGGGGTCCCAGAAGAAGAGATAAAGAGTATGAGAAAATTTTTGAAAAAATTATAGTTGAAAATTTCCCCAACATGGTAAAGGAAATAGTCAATCAAGTTCAAGAGGTGCAAAGAGTCCCATAGAGGATAAACCCAAGGAGAAACACGCCAAGACACATACTAACCAAACTAACAAAGACTAAACACAAAGAATATTAAAAGCAGCGAGGAAGAAGCAACAAGTAATATACAAGGGAAACCCATATGCTTAACAGCTGATCTTTCAGCAGAAACTCTGCAGGCCAGAAGGGAATGGCAGGATATATTTAAAGTATTGAAAGGGAAAAATTTACAACCAAGATTACGGTATCCAGCAAGGATCTCATTCAAAATGGATCAAAAATAAAAAGCTTTTCATATGGGCAAAAGTTAAGAGAATTCAGTACCACCAAACCAGCTTTACAACAAATATTAAAGGAACTTACATAGACAAGAAATACAAGAGAAGGAAAAAGATCTGCAAAATCAACCCCAAACAATTAAGAAAATGGCAATAGAAACATATATATCAGTAATTACTTTAAATGTAAATGGATTAAATGGTCCAACCAAAAGACAGACTGGCTAAATGGATACAAAAACAAAACCCATATATACGCTGTCTACAAGAAACCCACTTCAGACCTAAAGACACATACAGACTGAAAGTGACCAGATGGAAAAATATATTCCATGCAAATGGGAAGCAAAAGAAAGCTGGAGTAGCAATCCTCATATCGGACAAAACAGACCTTAAAGTAAAGAAGATTACAAGAGATAAAGATGGACTCTACTAATGATCAACAGATCAATCCAAGAGGAAGACACAACAATTGTAAATATCTACACACCCAACATAGCACCTCAATACGTAAGACAAACACTAACAGGCATAAAAAGAGAAACGGACAGTAACACAATCATAGTAGGAGACTTTAACACCCCACTTACACCAATGGACAGATCATCAAAACAGAAAATTAATAAGGAAACACAAGTCTTAAATGATACATTAGATGAAATGGATCTCACTGATATCTTCAGAACATTCCATCCAAATGCAGAAGAATGTATGTTTTTCTCAAGTGCACATGGAACATTCTCCAGAATGGACCACATCTTGGGTTACAAATCAAACCTCAGTAATTTTAAGAAAACTGAAATCATATCAAGCATCTTCTCCAACTGCAACGCTATGAGACTGGATATCAATTACAAGAAAAAAACCATAAGAAATATAAACACATAGAGATTAAATAATAAATTTCTAAATAACCAATCGGTTATTGGAGAAATCAAAAAGGAAATCAAAATATTTCTAGAAACAAATGACAATGAAAACACAACAACTCAAAACCTATGGGATGCAACAAAAGCAGCTCTAAGAGGGAATTAAATAGCAATACAAACCAACCTCAAGAAACAAGAAAAACATCAAACAAAGTAACTTTACACATAAAACTGGAAAAAAGAACAACAATGACAAAAAAAAAAATTAGAAGGAAAGAAATCATAAAGATTCAAGCAGAAATAAATGAAAAAGAAATGAAAGAAACAATAGTAAAGGTTAATAAAACTAAAAGCTGGTTCTTTGAGATAAAAACTGACAAATCTTTAGCCAGACTCATCAAGAAAAAAAGAAGAATCAAATCAACAAAATCAGAAATGAAAAAGGAGGTTACAACAAACAATGCAGGAATACAAAGGATTCTAAGAGACCATTATGTACAACTATATGGCAATAAAATGGATAACCTGGAAGAAATGAATAGATTCTTAGAAAAGTTCATTTTTCCAAGACTGAACCAGGAAGAAATAGAAATTATGAACAACCCAATTACAAGCACTGAAATTAAAGTTGTGATCAAAAACCTGCCAAAAAACAAAAGCCCAGGATTAGACGGCTTCACATGAGATATTCTATCAAACATTTAGAAATGAGCTAATGCCTATCCTCCTAAAACTCTTTCAAAAAGTTGCAGAAGAAGGAACATAGCCAAACTCATTCTATGAGGCCACGGTCACACTGATCCCAAAACCAGACAAAGACAATACAAAAAAACTACGGGCCAATATCACTGATGAACACAGATGCAAAAATCCTCAACAAAATTTTAGCAAACAGAAATCAACGACACATGAAAAAGCTCATACACCATGATCAAGTTGGGTTTATTCCAGGGATGCAAGGATTCTTCAATATATACTAATCAATCAATGCGATATACCATATTAACAAATTAAAGATAAAAATCATATGACAATCAAAGGAGATACAGAAAAAGCCTTTGATGAAATTCAGCATCCATTTATGATTACAACTCTTCAAAAGTGGGCACAGAATGAACCTACCTCAACATAGTAAAGGCCATATATGATAAGCCTACAGCAAACATTACTGTCAACAGTGAAAAACTGAAAACATTCCCCCTAAGATCAGGAACAAGAAAGGGTTCACCACCTTCACCACTATTATTCAACATAGTTCTGGAAGTCCTAGCTACAGCAATCAGAGAAGAAAAAGAAATAAAAGGAATCTAGATTGGAAAAGAAGTAAAGCTTTCACTGTGCACAGTGATGTGCAGTGAGTATGACATGATACTGTACATAGAAAACCCTAAAGATAGTATTAGAAAATTACTAGAGCTAATCAGTGAATTTAGCAAAGTTGCAGGATACAAAATTCACAGAAATCACTTGCATTTGTATATACTAACAATGAAAAATCAGAAAGAGAAAATAAGGAATCAATCTCATTCACCACTGCAACAAAAAGAATTAATTATCTAGGAATAAACTTATCTAAGGAGACAAAAGAACTGTACACTGAAAATTATAAGACACTGATAAAAGAAATCAAAGATGACATAAACAGATGGAGAGATTATCCATGTTCCTGGGTAGGAAGAATAAATACTGTGAAAATGACTATACTACCAAATGCAATCTACAGATTCAACGTGATCCCTAGCAAATTACCAATGACATTTTTCACAGAACTAGAATAAAAAATTTCACAATTCATATGGAAACACAAAAGACCCTGAATAGCCAAAGCAGTCCTGAGAAAGAAGAATGGAGCTGGAGGAACCAACCTTCCTGACTTCAGATTACACTACAAAGTTACAGTCATCCAGACAGTATGGTACTGGCACAAAAACAGAAATAGAGACCAATGGAACAAGATAGAAAGCCCAGAAATAAACCCATGCACCTATGGGTGCCTTATTTTTGACAAAGGAGACAAGAATGTACAATGGGGCAAAGACAGCCTCTTCAATAAATGGTGCTGGGAAGACTGGACGGCTACATGTAAAAAAATGAAATTAGAACACTTCCTAACACCATACACAAAGATAAACTCAAAATGGATTAAAGACCTAAATGTAAGATCAGAAACTATAAAACTCTTAGAGGAAAACATAGGCAGACCACTCAATGACATAAATCAAAGCAAGATCCTCTATGACCCACCTCCTAGAGTAATGGAAATAAAAACACAAGTAAACAAACAGGACCTGATTAAATTTAAAAGCTTTTGTACAGCAAAGGAAACTATAAGCAAGGTGAAAAGACAACCCTTAGAATGGGAGAAAATAATAGAAAATGAAACAACTGACAAAGGATTAATTTCTAAAATATACAAGCAGCTCATACAACTCAATAGCAGAAAAACAAACACCCAATCAAAAAGTGGGAAAAAGGCTTGAACAGACATTTCTCCAAAGAAGACATACAGATGGCTAACAAACACTTGAAAAGATGCTCAATACCGCTCATTATTAGAGAAATGCAAATCAAAACCACAACGAGGTATCACCTCACCCCAGTCAGAATGGCCATCATCAAAAAGCCTACAAACAATAAATGCTGAAGAGGGTGTGGAGAAAAGGGACAGCTCTTGCACTGTTGGTGGGAATGTAAATTGATACAGCCACTATGGAAGACAGTATGGAGATTCCTTTAAAAACTAGGACTAAAATCACCATATGACCCAGCAATCCCATACACCCTGAGGAACCATGGTTGAAAAAGACACATGTATCCCATTGTTCATCGCAGCACTATTTACAATAGCTAGAACATGGAAGCAACCTAGATGCCCAATGACAGATGAATAGATAAAGAAGTTTTGATACATATACACAATGGAATATTACTCAGCCATAAAAAGGAACACATTTGCGTCCATTCTGATGATGTGGATGAACCCAGAACCTATTATATAGAGTGAAGTGAGTCAGAAAGAGAAAGATAAACATCGTATTCTAACATACATATACAGAATCTAGAAAAATGGTACTGAAGGATTTATTTACAGGGCAGCAATGGAGAAACAGATATAGAGGATAGAGTTACAGACATGGGGAGAGGGGAGGAGAGGATGAGATGTATGGGAAGAGAAATAAGGAAACTTACATTACTATGTGTAAAATAGATAGCCAAAGGGAATTTGCTGTATGGCTCAAGAAACTCAAACAGGGGCTCTGTATCAACCCAGAGGGGTAGGATGAGGAGGGAGACAGGAGGGAGGTTCAAAAGGGAGGGGATATATGTATACTTATGGCTGATTCATGTCAAGGTTTGACAGAAAACAACAAAACTCTGTAAAGCAATTATCCTTCAATAAAAAAATAAATTAATTTTAAAAAATAGGAATAAAAAGAAAAAAGAGACAGATGTCTCCTGGCAGAACAGACTGTACATGGAGTGAGGGCCCTCTAGAATTGCCAGAGGGCTGAAGAAGGGGACTCTGGAGTGGTCAATTAAGGGCAAGTCGGGGCACTGGTCCTCTAGGGGAGCCACTACCTGGGCCTGGAGGGGACTAGGAGGCCACCAGTGGAGCTGCTAAATTAAAACATGCACTGTCAGTGCATCAGAAAAATAAGGAATAGTTGCATCTATGTATGGTGGACATGTGATAAACCAAAAATAACACGTCAGCAGTGGGAGGATCTGGGTGGTGTCTTTATGGATATTCACTCTACAATACTTTCAACTCTTACGTATCCTTGAAAAGGCTCATAATTAACCAAACAAAATAACATACTTGTAGCATCTGTCTATAGCTGCTATTACTCTAACTGGCCCTTTAGATGGCTGCAGGGTGATTGGACACTGGAAGGGTGAGTCTGGCCCCTGCACGGGCACATCTGCTGTGGCCATGAAGCTGCAGCTGTGGGAGATCAACTTTCTTACCTATCATCACCACATCTGCCGTCAGCAATGTCCCAAGTAGCAGGAAGATGGCCCCCACCTTGCCCCTCCTTGCTATCTTTCCTGCAATTCTTGCAAGGGTGCTTTAATTTGAAGAAAATTAGTCTGACTCCTTAATTCAAGGAAATCTGAGAATCACGGTTCTTAGCTTCGTAGTGTCTGCAGTTTAGGGATATACAGAAGGAAATTACATGGAGTGAAGTTAAGTGGGACAGAGAAAGACAGTTGTATGATTTCACTTACATGTATAATGTAAAAAAAAAGTCACAAATGAACTTATATACAAAACAGAAATAGAGTCACAGATGTAGAAAACAAAGGTTTTACCTGAGGGGAAAGGGGAAGGAAGGATACATTGGGAGATTAGCACTGACATATACACACTGCTATATATAAAATGGATAACTGATAAGGACCTGCTGTATAGCACAGAAACGTCTACTTGATACTCTGTAATGACCTATAGGGGAAAAGAATCTGACTATACTTCAATAAAAATTTTAAAATATATATACTTTAAAAAAAAAGATTGTGGCATCTGGTCTTATCACTTCATGGCAAACAGATGGGGAAAATATGGAAACAATGTCAGATTTCGTTTTCGTGGGCTCCAAAACTACTGTGGACAATGACTGCAGCCATGAAATTAAAAAATGCTTGCTCTTTGCAAGAAATGCAACGACAAACCTAGACAGCATATTAAAAAGCAGAAACATCACTTTGCCAACAAAGGTCCATCCAGTCAAAAGCTATGGTTTTTCCAGTAGTCATGCACGGATGTGAGAGTTGGACCATAAAAGAAGGCTGAGCACTGAAGAACTGATGCTTTCAAACCGTGGTGCTGAAGACTCTTGAGAGCCCCCTGGACAGCAAGGTGGTCAAACCAGTCAATCCTAAAGGAAATCAACCCTGAATAGTTATGAGAAGGACTGATGCTCAAGTATACTCCAATACTTTGGCCACCTGATGTGAAGAGCCAACTCATTGGGAAAGACCCTGATGCTGGGAAAGACTGAAAGCAGGAGGAGAAGGAGGTGACAGAGGATGAGATGGTTGGATAGCATCACCAACTCAATGGACATGAGTTTGAGCAAACTCCGGGAGATAGTGAAGGACAGGGAAGCCTGGTGTGCTGCAGTCCATGGCGATGCAAAGAGTCGGACACAACTGAATGAGTGAACAACCACCATTCAACCCACTGCATGTACCCAATCAATACATCAATTTAAAAAATGAGGATACCTAAACCCTTTCCCAGAAAGCTGCTGGTAAATGTAACTGTCAAAATGAGAGAGAAAGCCAAGAGAAAAGAAGACATTTAGTCCCAGAAACAGAGGTTACTGCACAGGAAAGAGACAAAGGGAATTCCCAGGACAGTGATAAAGCAGAGCTGAAAACAGACAGTGCATACCAGGTAAAAAACAACCAGTCTGGATTGTAGCAGGATGACCATGAAGAAAGTAGTACTGAGAAGGGTTTAAGAATTTTTTTTGCAGAGTGTAGGAAGGCTTTGGTGCATAAACTAAGCAAATGAGAAGAGGCGGCCATTAATTCCAGGAAAACAAAAACTATAAGGAAATAAGTTAAAGAAAGAAAATAATATTACCGAGCATTACTTTGCACAGCAAAGAACAATGTTTACATTGAATATTGATTTAGCCAAAATATGAATATATCATACTAGAAAGACCAAGTATTAGATATATGGGGGTGAAGGAATGTTAAGAGTGCCAATTCTTTATCTTCCATTAAATATAATAATATTGAGAGTGAGATAGTATAAATATTATTTAATATACAGAGGTAAATACTAGTAGAAAGATCTATTACTTTGGGGTGAGGGAATGAAACAAGGAGTAGAGGCAGATGTGGAAGGATACTGGCTATTTTATTTTGTAACTGTGTTCCTATTGCTTTGAAAACAAAATTAAACAAAACTACATGATGCAGGAAAAAAGAAAAGGTTCTGAGAAAAGGATTTGTTCAGGGCCATGACACAGTTAAGAAATATGTCACAATGTCTCAAAGTTTCTAATAGCTTGCAGGAGTATGGAAATTCTTGAAACAGGGTTCTTCAAAAAAAATAATAAGTTTCCAAAGGCATAAGTCTGCCTGAGGAGTCAAAAACAATCAAACCACACACACCACCACCAGCACTCCTGAAGTATGCTGACTAACAGATCCACCCTCTGTTACATTATTATAACTCTACCCAGCTTTGCTTAATGTAACACTGCTGGCTCCTTTTCATTTTTGAACTTTATAACTCACAACCATAAGTAACTGGTGTAACCAGGTAAAGGAGTTGAAGATATAATCCAGACTGGGATTATCTGGGAAGATACCTGCCAGTGAATCCAGTCTGTATGTGAATGGACTCTAAAGACTGCACAGTATTAGGAGGATGAGATTAAAAGCCTGTGTTCTGAATACATCCAGAGAGGGACAATGAGCAGCTTCCATAAAAGCTCTTCTGTCAAGCTTGTATGAGGAGAGGAGGAGAGGCTATTAGGGAAACGTGTGGCAGCAAGGGTGCTAGGACAAGGTGAAACAGGAAAGGGAAATCTTACTCTCTACTTAATCAATGTTCTCCTTTATCCAGTTCATTAATGTCTGACTCACTGGCACACCAAATCTATTTCCACTTTGGCCTTCCCTCCTCTTCAGTTGCCTTGAAAGTCCACCTACTTCCACTAGACACAGACTAAACTGCTCTTATGTCCTAAATGAATATTGGCTACTTTGAAATTCTCCCCACAAATACGGACAGCCACTTAATTACAGCTGTTATACTCTGTGTAACTGACAATAACAGTCTAAATGGACCAGTTTAGAATCTCTATGTTGTCATGCTAATCTTATTTACTTATTTTCTTGAGGTCATGTGTCTACCTGAATTGTAAACCTTTAAAAGATACAAGGATAGCACCAGGTACAAATAGGTATTTAATGTTTTCCTATAAATGTATGAAAACAAATATTTTTAAAAGAAAATGTGTCAGGGTAATTAATCACTGGTGTGAGGTAGGTAGCTCTAGAAATAAATTTTTAAAGCCAAGCCATTTTGGTTAACATCTCAAGCAGTTTTTTGACCTTGTCACAGATTACTACCACACCTGTGATCACTGTAGTAGGAAAAGTCGAAGGTCAAGAGCAAAAAAGCAAATGGTAACAAAGAAAATACAATGATGCCACTGAAAAGAACCCTTCATATATTTTCATAACTCATGAAAAAATTAATCCCAAAGCAAAAACAAATGCTTCTATTAAAAGTTATTTTGAAACCAACAAGGAAAAGGGGAAAAAAAAAACCTTTTTTGATGGAAAACATCAGCTCTTTCTCACCCAATGCTGCTTGATCTTTCTCCAATTCTTACAATAAAACACTCTTATCATAAGTGAGGACAGTCTGTTAAGACTTTTTAACTTACAAGTGTAAATGCCCAATCATAGCATTCATGTCTTCATAATTACTTCTGACAAACTTTAAAACGCAGCACTAGTGAGCACACTTACATAAATATGCAAAATGTGAGTCCTTTTGATATTCAGAAGGAATATATATCAAAATATTGACATTTTGATATTCAGATCAAATTCAAACAGCTTAGAAAACTTTTGTCAAAATTAGATAAAATGGCAACTTAATCAAGAAACTTGAAGAATACTTCAACTCTAGAAGAGCATGAAATTCCTAAATGCTCTTCTTGCCAGAGTTTCTTTTGTTTTCCCAAAATACAAACAAAAACTTATGACAGAAACTCTAGTTTCCTGATTGAAGTTCTCTTTGTTGGCAACAGAAAGCAAGCCTTAAAATACAACTATGTACTTTGCTTTAATTTAAAAAGTAAATAAGCCCTTTTGAGAGTAAAGCACATTTCAGAACCTTTCACCTGGTATAGTAAAAAGAAAGCTATTGGGATTCATAGGTCAGAGGGCTGGAGAAGAGGAGTTGCATGCCAAAGATCATGAAAAGCATTTACGTTCTTTATCTCCCAACCAGTCGAGTATCATCAAAGCTGCCTCAGCACAAGGATGAGTTTTCATCATACTTCCTAAAGCTCCAATTCTTCATTTTAGAAATTATGCACCATGTCAATTATCACTGTGGGTTAACAGTCTCAATTGAAGATGTATCCCTCACTTGGCCTTCTATTCTACAAAATGCAGGATTTCAAATAGGAGACCTTCCTATCTCTAAAAAATTTACCTAAATCTACCAGTTCCTGAGTTTTAACAGCAAGGCCCTGGCATATGCAACTGGCAACTTTCATACTGAATAAGTCACCATGAAACATAAGAATACAGAGTTAAAGTAGGCTGTGGGCATGTGGAAATCTTAATAACATCTGAAAAGAAAAAATATTAATTCTATAGTATGCGTTTTTTTTTTAATTTGGCTGCTTCAGGTCTTGGTTGTGGCACACACGTATAGTATGCTGTTCAACCTCCAAACTCTAAGAGCTGACATATATCTGATGTGCTGAATCCTGTGTAAAAGTCTTACCTGTTTGGCTTTCGAGTTCTTCCCAGCAGAATTTTTCTCACTTGCACTTCCGTCCATCCCTCTCAGAACACTGATGAAGTCCTTCTTGGAAACCGAGGATATCAACTTAGCTCGTTTTCTAATAGAGCCTCCAGCTTCTTTAACCTTTTCATCTACATTCTTTTGATGCTTTTGAACAGCATTAAATAACTGCACCACACCCCTATGGAACACAAATGACCAGAATAATTTCACTAAATAACAATTACACTAGAACACAAGCTCTTGAGGACGGGCGCAATCTATTTTCACTGCTCAGAAACGAGGCAATCATCTAATACGTGCTCAAGTGAAAAGCACAGAATAAATCTGAAAAGTGAACATACATTTCAATGAAACTGAATAGAAGTATCTGAATAGAGAATAAACACATGTGAGTTGATTTGTAGTTTTTCTCAGCTTCACTCTTTCTAAATCAACTTCTGAACAGATACTTCTCAAAATCTAATCATATAATGGCTGAAGACTTTAAGTGTCAATGGGATGAGCACAGGCTTTACAGTTAGCTATCTGATTATCTGACGCTAGAAAGATCTCCTGGATCTTGATTTCACCTGTAAATGGCAAAAATAATACTCAAGAAGCTTAGAAAGTATTCAGCTACCTTATCTGCAAGTCTTATGATATAAAACTATTTTTTTAAGTCTATTTGAAGTACTTTATTCTGAAGTTAAACTCATTGAAATTCTGAAGATTAAGACTTGTAGTGTCCATTACAGTAGTCACAGGTTACATGTAACGAGTGAACACAGGACATACGGCCAGAACAATGTTGCAGTGTGCTCCAAGTTTAAAATACACACTAGACTTTAAAGACAGTATGAGAAAAAGATTTTAAATTTCATTAATACTTGTTTTTTATTACATGTTGAAATAATTTGAATATATTGAGTTAAACAGAATTTATCATTGACTTTAATTTCACTTCTTTGTTTTTACTTTTTTCAAGGAGGCGCTCAGAAAATTTTAAGTTGCATGTGTGGCTCACACTGGATTTCTAGTCGATTTCTACTGGCCAGCACTGCTTTACACCATCGACACCCCTTCCAGCTCTAAGCTTCTATCATCTATTCATGTTCCTGCTATAACCATCATCAGTGCAGACGATCCGCCACAGGTGCTGAGCATCCCTGCACGTTCCTGCTGGGTTCTGAAGAGCACAACGCCTGCTCTTTACCAGGCCGTTTCTCAGGGTTGTGTCTGCAGTACGCAACCTTGAGAGATGAGGTAATGTCTCCCCCCAGACAAAGAGCAGGCTTGTTACCGTTCCCCATAAAAGCAATGGATCCCCAGATGCAGAGTTCCTCTCCTGTAACACAACCCACTGCACGCACAGGCATCTGTCGAGGGCACCTGCGCCACCCCGGGGGACACGGGGAACCGGTGGGAACGTGAAGCTCTGGCTACGGCTTCAGCTGTGAGTAACAGTCCTTTGTCTCTGACCTACAAGCATCTTGTCTTCTGCCAGAATCCAAGAAACCTTACCAACCTAGCTTATTTGTTTATAAGTTGGGTAAAATTCCATACACTCCACAGCAGGGCTGGGACCAAGGTGCCGAGACGGAGGTGCCCAGGGTATAAAATGTAAGGGGCACTTACTCTCTGGCACCAATCCTGTACTCTTCTCAGCTCTGCGTGGGTATTAATTCATTTAATTCTCAGAGAAATCCTATAGCATAGGTATAACGTTCTCGCTTGTTTCCACAGATAAATAAACTGAGACAGAAGGAAATTAAGTAACTGCCCAGGGACACCCAGCAGCCTGGCCCTGCTCTCACTCCCTCAGCCATCCAGCCTCACTGGCTCACCATCCAACACCCAGATGGATTGCTGTAGGCAGCTAGGAAGTTAAAAGGGATTTCACTGAATGTAACTGTTGTATTCTTTAAATGGTAATCCAACTGCTACCTCCTTCATGGAGCCGTCCTCAACTCCATACACAATCTCCCATTAGATGTTCCCAACACGCAGGACACACCTTTACTCCCAAAGAGACTAGAACCCCCACAGATAAGTGGGCAAGGACCATGCAGTAGCCACCAGATTCTATTCATCTCTGGGCACAGATGGCATCAACTAAATGTTGGTGCCAATATTAAAAAAAAAATGCTGAGTGGAAGGACAGCACGAAGCTGCTATAATGTGTAATTTGTTAGGTCATAAGTATAGTGCAAGATAACAAAAATGATCACCTCGTGCCATAAATTTAGATAAGCATCCTAAGAGAAACACAGGCAGAGGTCTGATTATAATGTTCTCGTGACCATAAAACACAAGATGATCCGAAACAGGTTCATACCACATACACACTTAGCCCATTAGACTCTTGCCTCACGAGACCTCCAAAATCTGTGGCTGAATCCAGTATCAGGTAGGCAGGCTGAGATATAAATCACTTGGCTCTGACCAGGCAGAGCTTAAGAACCAAACCTCGTCAGAAATGGATCACTACAAAGCTTCAGTGCACTTAGTTTTTAAAGGGCAACAACACTGTCTTACCTCGTAGCAATTCTCTGAAGATTTCTCTCCGTTTCTTTGTCTTTGACAACATCTGGCTTTACTCTGCACATCATTTCCCATTCCCGCTTCTTATCAAGCTGTGTTATAAATAGTGTTATGTGAAAGAATATTAGGCATTTTTGAAAGTGCAGCACACTTTGATATGATACTCTGTGAAAGGACAAAGGTAATAAATCATTCGAGCTTTAGTTTGTCATAGGGCCTTTCAGAAACCCACCCTTTCGGGGGTCCAGCTCCGGGAGCCTGCGGTTAGTGCTCAGCGTGTCATGCGAGAGGCACCAAGTAAGCAGCCGGCAGGCTCTCCGACAGCAGGGGCCTGGAGCACTGCCAGCGTGCGGAGCCAGGAGGGCCAGGCTGGGGGTGAGGGAGCCCCGTGCCCAACCTGCCATCGCCAGAAGCCTCAGAGGGCAGCATCAGCAAGACGCCAAACCACCCTCTTCCGTAACCATGAGTTTAAGCACCGCTTCTCTTTTAGAACCTGACTTCCCCAGCGGCCGGAATTATTAAGAACTTGTATCAGCTTTTAAAAGAACAGCATGGTGTCCTACTAGCACTGTAACAGATAGAGACTATTTAAACAGTGAGTGTTCTTCTTTCCTCTTATGGCACATCTGACCACTGTCCTTGCCGTATATGGCTTATCAGTCACAAACTACAGCAAGCTGACTCTCTGCGATAATGCAGACATAGAAACGGATTAGGAAATAAGAATATCCCACAGACAACATCATCTCATTCAAAACTGTTCTCAGGGGACTTCGTGACCTCAGGTCCTTGATTCGATACACTTGCTTCTCCAGGTCCCCTGCTCAGGTCAACATATCACCAAACATCAAATATACTGAATATGATAAACTAATTATCAAGAAGCTGGTAGTAAACATCAAAATCAGGAAGAACCAGTGGGGAAAAGTCTCCTTTTATCTTTTCCTTTTCTTCATTCATCTGATCTCTCACTTTGTATTAATGAAAACATCTGTTCACGGTAAAACCAAATCTTTGCTCTTGCTATACTCTGGAGCCTTTTTAAAGAAACAGATTCTTCCCCAAATCAGGTATTTTAACTATAATGAAATTCATTGTCAGATTATACCCGAAATAAAAAACCTTACTTTTAAGTGTAAAACAGTCAATCCTTAATTATCTCTTGTACGGAGGGGATAACAGGCATGCATGATCCCCAGGTATTTTTTAACTCTGAAATGTATTTCTTTACCTATAATTAGAAACAGGTAGCCAATATTCTGGAAACCAATAATACTTAACGTTAAGAAACAAACACATTTATGCAGACTCTACCCGGAAGTATATACTGAAGAGCATCTGTGGCTGCTGTGTCGTGTTCCCGGGATCAACACACGTGCTCTCATGCGTTATGTGGACAGCATCAGCTCTAGCACTCAAAGCTCTGGTCTAGAGCAGAGTCAGGAATTTCTTTATGTTGGCTTTAAAACATTGTTCTCTTACTGGAACACTGGGATAGGGGTAATTAAGGATTCTGTTTAAAGCCTCCTCTAGTTTTTGCCAGATTAAAAAAAAAAAAAAAGGTTCGAATTTTAAGTTGAAAAGCTATCAGTAAGACTCAGAGACAAAGTTGATCTTAAATAAAGTACAATGAGAATACTGAATTAGTAATAGAGTACGTTCTGTTTTGAAGGGCAGCACTTGAAAAGTTCCATCTTTATACAGCCTCCAACAGAGGGCACCCAGTATTAGGAACAAAGGAAACATTCATCTTGAAACAAGATAAGGGGATGGTGAACTTAAAAGGAAACAAATGCCAACTGAAACTTAAGTTTTCTCTCCTTTTTACATATAAAGTATCTCTTGGAAATGAGCACTTCTATATTGTCAGTATGACCGTAGAAAGTTATTTTTCTTTCATTAAAAAATAATATCTATTTCAGCAGCCAAATAGTTTAGACATATTCTTGTTCTACTGTTCATTTATCTTTGCGATACACAACAGCAAACTTAAAGTCCAACTTCTGGCCTTTCATTAGCAGACAGCACCAGTCTAGCTTCTTCCATCAGTGGTTTAACAAAAGATAGAATGAACTCAAGTTTATCCATCAGTAAAATAGTTTGTTTTCAGAACTGCAACCAACCCTGTCAATGACATCATCACAGGTTTATATCATAAAATAGCCTTTAAGCTAAAAGTAACTAACATGATTCTATTAGTTCAGAGTTAACTTTATTAATAAAGTTAGCATCTGAACAGGTAAGTTGAATAAGATATTCAAACCCAGAAGTCACTGGCACAGGTATAAGTACTTGACTTTTAAAAGGATACATTTCCTTGGAGTTCACATTTTTATTATTTTGCTTAGATGAATAAAAAACATGCTCAAGAGAATGATTCAGACTAGGTTTCTGAACACAACCTTGGTTATCCACTCACAGATAAAACACAAGTTACGCACTGGAATGCTAACTGGACAAACACTGAACGAAGCAATGTGGTGCCAACGAGAACTAGCCTTGACACCCAAGGTACAGAACAACTGGCAGGACACACCTGTTTTCTTTTCTCTAGTCTCTCTTGCTTTAGCTTCTCCTTTTCCTTCTCCAGCTCTTTGTTTCTGACCAGGATGGTGGGTTTGCTTTCAGGAATCTTCTTGCTCAGGATCCTAGCCATGGCATCTGCCCAGCCCGCGTTAGCCCCCGCAGTAGCTTCTGCAGCACTGTCGTTGTCATCCTCGCGGGGCTCAGCTTCATCTTCGTTGTCAGCTTCTACTGCTTCATCACCAGAGGAAAAGTGATCTTTTTCCAATCCACAGCTTCCTAGAGAACCTAAAGTAGAAACAAACTAAACTTTAATACTGGAGGCAGAGTTTGGCAAGGCCATGGTGAGACCTCCCAGGGGCCTTCCTAAGGCTAATGGCTCTCCATCTGTCTCCATTCTCATTTCCGAGTCCCACAGCTGCCCTAATAGTGGAGAATGGCAGGACCCTCCATCCTACCGTCGCCCACCCGCAAAGACCTGGCCCGGCCATGTGGACAGGGGAGGCCGCCACAGCGTCAGCGCCCAGGGCCCAGCGAGTGGAAGTCAGCCCACCAGCCTCAGGGCATCCTGTGGTCAGTGGTGACAGATGCTGCCATGGGGCTGCTGCAGGGTGTGCTCAAACCCACAGGCTTTTAATTGTGTTATTAAACTACTTGAAGAGACTAACAAATATTATTTTAAAAACAAGTAACAACAAAAAACTAATCTGTCAAGAAAATGGAATAGTGTTTCCACGGCACAGAGAAGTCAGAGTAAGTTCTCTGAGGGCTTTGGCCCAGATGTTTAAAATCCTGAATCCTGGTACGGGAAAATCTAAAGACTTGTTTCCTTTTATAGAACCTGCCTATAACATTAATAAACTGGGTGTTGCAACATTTTTGAAAAAATAATCTAATGAAGTGATATGTGCCCAAAATTTGACTGCACTGCTGGATGGCCGCATGAAAATATCAAGTTTTGAGTGAAGGATACAGATTTGTACACTATAGAGTTGTATCATGCAGAACCACTGAGAACCACCCCAAGCATACACATGGAACTATGTCATCTGTAAGATTCAAACGGCTGAGATCAGAGGAGTGGCCAAAACATGATCCAGTTGGTGGCCTCGCTTGAAAACCAACTTGCCGAGAACCCCTGGGTACTTTAAGTTTTGCAGTCTGTCTCAAATTCTGAAACTCATTGTAGTTTAACAACAAGAGCACAAAGTGCCAGCGAAATCTGTGTGCAACTGTATGATCCAGAGCCTTCTGAAGAGCTTCTGCTTTGCTCTTCAAAAACCTGTGGAGCTAACTTAGGAAATACTTCAAAAGTAGTTTTATATTAGCTCATGGCTACAATCAAAGGGAATGGAACTGACTGTACAGTCAGCTCTTCCACTCTGAGTGATCCTCCCTAACCTCTTGACTTGAAGTCATGAATTAAGACAGAACTGCTGAAAAGACTTGACTTAGCTAGTCATCACTACACTTGCTTTTTGGTATTACGTTTGCCGAATATCTTTGTTTTTTTGCTTGCTGAGAACTCATGAAACAAAAGGATGGAAAACTAAGTATTTAATACATTTCAAACAAAAATTTGCAGGATATTAGAAAATGGCAAATAAAAATATACTAAAAAAATCAGTTTATATATATATAAAATGAGTCTCAAGCATAGGAGTAAAAATGAAGTATCTTCAAAAAGTAACAGAACAATACATTTAAACACAGACAGCAAAATAATACTTTACAAAAGCATGATCTTACATAAAGTATGTTAATGGTATCAAAAAAATTAAAGGACATGATAAAGAAGCAAGAATCATTAATAATTCTACTGCCCTAATGTGTTGTGTATTTCTTAATAAAGAAAAAAAAATTTGAAAGAGAACTTAATTTGACACATAATTTGAAGCCTCTACTGTATCCTGTATGCCTGGCAAATTTACGAAATCTGAGAACGTGACAAGGATGTGACATGCAGATTTGGGTGACATAAAAATGCTCACTGCCTGCAATGGAAGAAAAAGTATACAAATTTCGCCAAAAGCTGAAAGCACTACCATTCAATGAAAATCTGCGTGTCTACTATACACCAGATTCCAGAGCCCAGAAGTATCTCCTAGGACCAGTGTTCCCTGGAAAGTACATTGAGAAACAGAGTTTGGAGAACACAGTTAAGTGAAAAACATGTATGTTAATACAGAATATGTTTATTCCTCAGAGTCAGCAGCACTGGACAGGTACTAACAACAAAATAAACAATTCTTTGAAAAGTACTTCTTCTAGGTACGCATTCATCTAAATGTAAGGAGGCACATGGTTTACGTCAATGAAGAATCTCAGAGTGATCAGAAGCAGAGGTCTTTACTAGTTTCTGGTAAAAAATGTCAAACTCCAACACTGACACCTAGTGTTTTGTCCTAAGGAAGTCACACACAAACTGCAGTGAATTTCACATTCACCTACACTGTGAAGGCAGCCAAAGACTCTCTGTCTAAGCCACTTCTCCATTTCTAAACCTGGGCTACTTTTCTTTGGTGTGTTTCTTACCCAGCTTGACTACCACAACGTGCATGCTACGGACACAATGAATCCATGACGTTTTATAACACCATTTCATACAACCTGCACTTACTCCACCAATTCAAAAAAAAAAAATCCAGAAGAATTTGCTGCAGTCATGGCTTTTTATTTTATTATATTTTTAAGAGGCCCTAACTCAGAAGTTTTCAGTCATGCATTCATAGCCAATGGAAATGATGGTATGTTCTAGAAATAAATTTAAATATGTCAATGTTATGAGGTCAGCTAGCATATTACAAAACAAAGTTTTCTTCTGGAATACCAAAGCGAATCACTACACAAGTCAGAAAATAGAACTGGCCCTTAAAAATTTACTGTGGCCAATGAAGATGAGATTTTTTTGAATTTACCACAAACTGATACTCAACAGAAGCGGATGTAACCCAGGGATCTAAGGGCCCCAGATAAGTAAAAAATTCCTTTGAAGTCCTGTGTGTTATTTTAAATATTAACTCTAATTTTGCATTCTATTTCAAAAACCTGGAAATTAAGGAAGGGTAATAAAGAATGCTTACTGGAAGTAATAACCAATGGTTCCAACAGAACCTTCTGTGCTTATGGAAATGTTCTCTTATCAGAGCTGCCCACCAACCACAAGAGCCCAGTGGGTCCTTCACATGAGGCTAGTACAGTGAAGTCACTGAGTTTTTTTTTTAACTTGATGAAGTTTTAATTCCTTCAGCATGACTAGTGGCCACCACACTGCGCAGGGCAAGGTTAGACTTCTGAGGTAACCACATAGGCAGAGGCGTCTCTCCGTCTCTTGCTGCACTTTCCCCAAACTTCCACCAGCCTTTCAAACTTGCCATCTGTCTCTCATCCCAGATATGGTGAGCTGCTGGCAGAAAAGTGAGTTATTTTCCTTAGCTTTTGGAACTGGGATAAAGTTTTTCAAAAAACTCACAGTCCTTCAATATTTACCAAGTACTCGTGAATGAAGATGAAGGAAGGAGAAAATGAAAAATCTAGATTTTCCCCTTGAAGAAGTAAAATATTTAGTAGGATACATAAATCAGTTAACACCAATAGAAAATTTTGGTTTAAAATTTATAAGCATTCTTCTAATAGAAAAATAACGAAGAAAAAGGTTTAGGGGTATCTTTTACAAAGATGATTTCAAGTTATTTCTTAAAGGTAAAGTAAGAGCTGGAATGACAAGAGAAGGAAAAAGCCAAAGAAGTAAGATTCTACAATAAGGCCAACCAAAAGAGGCATGGGCAAGACCACTGAATTGAGAACCGAAACTTTATATAGATTTGAGTCAATGCTCTGTATTAAAGTTAAAATTACTATTGTAATCATCACTACAACACTCCAGGCAGAAGAAACCAGCATGTCCAAAATGCTTGGGGATGTTGAAGAAGGTAAGTGAAGTGAAGTCGCTCAGTCGTGTCCAACTCTTTGCGACCCCATGGACTGTAGCCTACCAAGCTCCTCTGTCCATGGGATTTTCCAGGCAATAGTACTAGAGTGCATTGCCATTTCCGTCTCCAGGGGATCTTCCCAACCCAGGGATTGAACCCGGGTCTCCCACATTGTAGACAGACGCTTTACCGTCTGAGCCACCAGACACATCTATAAAATATAAAGAAGTTCACATAGGCTGAAACTGGAGATGTGGGGATTGAACAATAAGAACGGGGTGTGAAAAGCTGGTTAGTTTATATAAATAAGCCAATCTGATTTATCATCCAAGAAAAAATACATACATCAAGCCCCAGGTTCTGCACTATACGTGTGTACTTCCAGTAAGTGGCCAAACTGCTACTGCTATTTTCACCTCCCACTTACCTCAGATCCCTCCTTTTAAGAAAGTTTCTCTACTGGATTAAGAAGGTTGTTCTTTTAAAATACAATTATCATCTGGGAGCACTAGGGATATTGCTTAACCTTGATCTTCAGTTCAGTTTAGTTCAGTTCAGTCGCTCAGTCGTGTGCGACTCTTTGCGACCCATGAATTGCAGCATGCCAGGCCTCCCTGTCCATCACCAACTCCCGGAGTTCATTCAAACTCACGTCCATCAAGTCGGTGATGCCATCCAGCCATCTCATCCTCTGCTGTCCCCTTCTCCTCCTGCCCCCAATCCCTCCCAGCATCAGGGTCTTTTCCAGTGACTCAACTCTTTGCATGAGGTGGCCAAAGTACTGGAGTTTCAGCTTTAGCATCATTCCTTCCAAAGAAATCCCAGGGTTGATCTCCTTCAGAATGGACTGATTGGATCTCCTTGTAGTCCAAGGGACTCTCAAAAGTCTTCTCCAACACCACAGTTCAAAAGCATCAATTCTTCAGTGCTCGGCTTTCTTCACCGTCCAACTCTCACATCCATACATGACCACAGGAAAAACCATAGCCTTGACTAGACGGACCTTTGTTGGCAAAGAAATGTCTCTACTTTTGAATATGCTACCTAGGTTGGTCACTTTCCTTCCAAGGAGTAAGCGTCTTTTAATTTCATGGCTGCAATCACCATCTGCAGTGATTTTGGAGCCCCAAAAAATAAAGTCTGACATTGTTTCCCCATCTACTTCACACCTTTAGAGTTTACTGTAAATCAAACAGAACTTATAAAAACTTGAGATCAGTTAGCAGTGGTTAAAGAGTAAAGACACAGAATTCAGGCTGCTTGATTCAATCTTAACTCCAGACACAAACCTACGTGACTTTTCTGAAGGTTTTTACCTTCTCAATCTTAGTTTCCTTGTCTGTAAAAATGGCAATAAAACAGTACCTTCTTCATGAGGTTTTATGATAATGAACTCAGTTTCTTAAAAGAGTGTCTAGCCCATAAGAAACGTTTACATGTCAATTACACCCCTCCCCAGCCCCCACCCCCATACCTCTCAAGACACACATAATGTGGCTGCAGAGAAGACAGGAACAAAGAACAAACAGCTCTGGTGGCTGGAATCTGGAGGACATGTGCGGTGCTGAATGGGAAGCTTTAGATGACCTGTTACAGCACAGGGGTTAAGCACTAAGAATATAAAATGAGCAGATGTGGAGCTACGCCCCACTTCCATTACTTCCTACAAGCATAATCTTGGGCAAGTTACCTAACCCCTCTGTGTCTCAGTAAACTGGGAACAAAAACAGTACCTACCACAGGAAAAGCACTTAGCACAGCTCTGGCACACAGTAGGCATTAAATAGATGACAATAATCAGAAGACAAACAAGGAGACTAAGAACCTGGGAGCCAGAGCAGGGAAGCATCCCAAAAGTCCTAAAAAGGATTGACAAAAGACAGGGGGAGGGGGAATAAATTCTCCTTCCACTATAATTCCACCCAGTCTTGGCTCTCCTCTAACCCATACGCAAGGGGTTCATGGTGAGCAAGACACCTTTGATTCTGTTTCAGAAGCGGTTGATATCTCTGTCCTATAGCTTCCCAAGCACTCTAAAACAATGATGAATATTAACTAACCAACAAGTGTTTAGGGCTAGGTACTATTTAAAGTGCTTTTTATGCATTATCACTTAATCCTCACAACACCCGTTGAGATGCTATTATTATTCTATTTACAAGGAGAATGCTTCTGAAGCTTAGAAAGGTTTTAAAAATGTCCAGAGTCACAAAGTGAACAGGTGGGGTGACAGGGTGCTGATTTTTAAGGCACTACAAAGCTCTGAATCCACCATTCAACTCAGACTAAGGTAACTGAACTACTGCAGAGAGTAGCCACAATACATTGGGTTGGCCAAAAAGTTCATTTGGGTTTATCCTACCAAAAACCTGAACAAACTTTCTGGCCAACTCAATAGCTTAATAAAGCTTGAATTAAAGAGGAATTTCTCTCTAAGCCATAGCTAACCAGAATGGCCAGTGCTCACATCCCATTCTCATTTCGCCCCTAGTCATTCAGAGCTCTAGGAAACCACTGCTCCCCAGTCCAGGTATTAAAACATCTGTTCTATCTCGCCATGTGCTCTTTCCTGCCCTTCACTACTTAATTTAGAATATTCAAAATTGATACTTGAGAACTTTTTAAAAAAGCATTTACCTCTAAAAAAAAAAAAAATGAAGTTACTCAGGTTTCCATAAAAATAACCAAAACTAAAATGAAAGTTTCACCATGGGACAAACTGTCGGATGTGATTACTATGTGCTATCTGGGCAAGCCAGACAGAGCCCGGAAGTAGTCTGTTTCCTGAGCCTGTTCTATAAATTGCTACTCAAGTAGGACTATGACATACTTCATTTCTTAGGCATGTTCCTTTGCTATTTTAAGTAACTTAAATGATGCAGAAGCTTATAAGTTACAGTTTGATAAAAAGTTTATTTATCTGCTAGGTTATTACATCTTAAATACTACTTTGTAGTTTATCAAAAAAGGAAGGGATTCCTCCTAGGACCTTCTAAACTGGATTGTTATCAAGTCTTGTTTTAGAAGTATATGGCCATTATTCAAATATGTGACCAGAATAACTCAGAAAAAATGAAATTAGCATTCCTCCTTCTAGTTTATAGACATATGGGCACATGCTATGAGGGAGCAGTCAATCACTTGATGGCATGGGACCAAGGCTTTTTTTACATGGGTTGATTTACCGACTACAGAGCTTTTTTTTTTTAAATAAAGATTACAATCTTAAGCAAGTAGGCAGTGCATATAAACCTCCAACAGTGCATAAATTCTGTAGGTCTGAGTAATTCAGTAACTCAGAGGTAGAGGTCATCATTATTGTTGTTTAGTCACTAAGTCACGTTTTGCAAGCTTGTGAACTGTAGCCCACTGGGCTCCTATGTCCATAGGATTTCCCAAGCAAGAATACTGAAACGGGTTGCCATTACTGCTCTTTATAATACTTGATATCATCACCAGTTTTCATTTTTTTCACCTGAATTGATCTACTGAATGGGAAGGCTGTGTTTTTTATTTAGACTACAAACATAAGAGCCAAGCATACACGGTATCTAAACCACCAACAAGGTATTAATTCAATAAATCTGAGTAGCTCCAGGTTAACCCATGTAGGGGTGTCATCCTCTCCTTTATAATGCTTGGCATTTATGTATTACTCTAATGCTGACTAAGGCATCTTACCTTACACGTATCTCTGATTTGGGATCATTCGTAATTTTACTGTGACCAAAGTTCAAACCCTACTGAAGAGTAAGTATTACAATTTATCAAAACTTACAGTCTGAATCATTTTGCTATCATTCAAGTTTATATCACATATAACTTCTGCTGATCTGTAACCTCAGTGATATCTGGTACATGAGAAGAGAGTGTAAAAATCACATTAAGAGAAGTTTCCAATTTTATAATAAATGGATATCGAGTACTACATCATGTATCAGGATTCATGCCAAGTTCTGAAACACAGCTTTTACCAAAGCTTTAAGGTAAGGGAACTAGGAAACTTCTGCAACATCTGACAAACAATATCCAAGAGTTTTACACTCATGAAAGCACCATTTTCTACCTTTCTTACACAACATGTCAAAAGAAATTAAAGCCAAAAGATAAAAAATAAAAGTGCAAACAACACATGAGCTATACTTGTGTGTTTTTCTAGGAAACGTAAGTAGCATCTCGCTGAAGGAAGCTGCTTTCAAATGTTGATATAAGGCACATCCTTATCAATTTTTATGAACCAATTAAAATTCAAACATAAGTGTCTAACTCAACTCCCTGATAAAATGAGCTGTACACTTCAGTAACAAGCCTGTAATGTGCACGCTGATTCCTCATGTGTCTGAAGGCCACTTCAATTGCCTGCCTTTATAGTCTTTCAGAATCCAGTCTCTGTGAACTTTTTATAACAATATAGTTCTGCCAAGGCCACACGTACACAAATATCTGAACAAAAAAGCTATTTCTGGGGACTTTCCTGGTGGTCCAGTGGTTAAGAAATCTGCTTTCCAATGCAGGGGACACAGGTTCAATCCCTGGCAGGGAGCTAAGATCCTGCATATTGTGGGGCAGCTAAACCCGCTTGCTGCAATTAATATTCGAAGCAGCCAAATAAATAAATTAAAATTTAAAAAAAGAGAAAGCTGTTTTTATGTATCATCTTTCCAGAAATACCTGATTTCACAGGAGGAAAAAAAAAATCCATTTCTTATATTAAATAGAAAATTCTGAGTTAAATCAAAGGAAAACATCTCCATCCAAAGGGCCTGCTGCTGCTGCTAAGCAGCTTCAGTTGTGTCCGACTCTGTGCGACCCCACAGACAGCAGCCCACCAGGCTCCCCCGTCCCTGGGATTCTCCAGGCAAGAACACTGGAGTGGGTTGCCATTACCTTTTCCAATGCATGAAAGTGAAAAGTGAAAGTGAAGTAGCTCAGTCATGTCTGACTCTTCGAGACCCCATGGACTGCAGCCTACCAGGCTCCTCGGTCCATGGGAGTTTCCAGGCAAAAGAGTACTGGAGTGGGGTGCCATTGCCTTCTCTGAAAGGACCTACATTACTGAATTTATTACATAAAAGGTCTTTTATTATTTGTCTTTATTGAAGAGACACATTCTAAATCCTGAAAGAAAAGGCAGAGGGAGACAACTAAATAGAAATCTAGACAAGCTGGTCAAGAGAAAGTGAAGGGAAAAAGAGAGTACCTAGTGGGCCAGCACAAGCATGGCGAGGAGGGTGGAGAGGAACTGTGTTCAAGAGATGAGGAGTTCAGATACCGTGTCACCAGCAAGCCAAGGGGGAGCAAGATGTGCGCCCGGAGGAGTAAACAGCCGTCAGGTCACATGCAGATCACCAGTGCACAGTGACACAGGCCATCCTCCTCATTCACTGGGTTCTGTTTTGAAGATGAAATCATGAATTCAGCCTGGCAAATATTAAGTGCACGCTATCCACAGAACAACTAGGCAGAGACAACCCATGGTTGTCAAAATCACTATCCCTAAAAAATAAATAGAACCACTATTCATGCCTAATTTTACCACGAAAACATGACTGAATGGTTAATTACAGAGTAAGAAGGACAGAATTAAGAGAGAACACCTGGCATCTATGGACGGACAGTTTTCCACTGAGAGGCTTTCTACTATAATGGAAAACGGTATCTCCAAGCCTGTTTCCTCATCTGTAAAACAGAAAGGCCATCAGCTCCCTTGTAGGGTTACCTGAGGAAATTTTAACCTCTTTTCTGGAGAAAGCTCCACCGCTGTTATCAAAGGCTGGAAGGCTTATTGGGTGGCTGAGAGATGGGACTAGAAGTTTTGTTAGATCAGAAAAGATGTCACGATCATGACTCCAAATATTTATGAGTAGGCTGTTGTTGTTTAGTCACTAAATAGTGCCTGACTCTTTGCGAAACTATGGACTGTTGCTCACCAGGGTCCTCTGTCCATAGGATTTCCCAAGCAAGAATACTGGAGTAGGCTGTCATTTTCTTCTCCAGGGGATCTTCCCAACCCAGGGATCGAACCCTCATCTCCTGCACTGGCAGGCAGATTCTTTACCATTGAGCCGCAATGGTATGGTATTTATTTTATGGTTGCCATGTGCCAACCATTAAATTAAATGCTTTACATACATGAGCCCATTGAATCTTCACAACAATCCTGAGGAGACACTATTACCACATCCATTTTATGGATGAGGGAACTGAGGCAAGTTCCCTACTAAGAAGCCCAAAATCCCTCTGAAAGGCAGTACAAACACAGATGCCTCTTATACAACTGAGAAAAGAGTGATCATTTATTTCTGGAGATAATACACAGATTTTAGGAGAAAAGAAAGGATGGAAGAAGAGAGGAAGGAAGGAAGACTACAGTTATAAACGGGAGAAAGACTGCTATAAAATCTGACCACAAAAACACCCCTTAGTGATCAAACCTTAGACAGTGGAACAAAAACCTGTCTCAATACCATGGTCTGCTCATAACCAATTCTTGCTTTAGATTCTGTGGCCCTGGTCTTTTACTTTCCAGAAAGTTTTGTTTTGTTTGATCATTTCTGTACTCCTGGTTCCTCAACCTTATCAGGGAACTGTAGTGTTGGAGAAGACTCTTGAGAGTCCCTTGGACTGCAAGGAAATCCAACCAGTCCATTCTGAAGGAGATCAGTCCTGGGATTTCTTTGGAAGGAATGACGCTAAAGCTGAAACTCCAGTACTTTGGCCACCTCATGCGAAGAGTTGACTCATTGGAAAAGACTCTGATGCTGGGAGGGATTGGGGGCAGGAGGAGAAGGGGACGACAGAGGATGAGATGTCTGGATGGCATCACTGACTCGATGGACTTGAGTCTGAGTGAACTCCGGGAGTTGGTGATGGACAGAGAGGCCTGGCGTGCTGTGATTCATGGGATCGCAAAGAGTCGGCACGACTGAGCGACTGATCTGATCGGATCTGATCTGAGGGGTCAGAGAAAAAGCTCCAGAGCAAGCTCCAGTGCTGGTTGTGTCCTCTATCAACTTATCAGCTTGTGCACTGCGGGAGCAAGATATAAACTCTCTACATCTCAGTTTCTTACAAGTAAAATAAGGATAATATTAACAATAACCCTGTCTTACAGGATTGTTATGATAATTAAAGTGACACAGTACCTAAACTATTATTATTACTACCTAATTCCTCTAACAGAAATATACCCAAAATCTATGGTGCTACAAATTTATTTGGAAGTTGGTTGTCTAGAAAATTGAATGCTTTCCTTCTGAAAAACATTTCAAGTGGGGACCCTCTCTCTGTCTTACTGTACTTTCCTAGTGAAATCCCTAGTGGAGCTTTGCAACTCTGCCTAACTGTTCTGGCACTCTATGGCAGTCACCATACAGTTAGCAGTGATACTTATAAAGAAGTGGCATTCTCTTGCTTAAAATGTCTCAAGAGCTCCATATTGCCTACTAATAGAGAATCCAATCTTCTTCATATGGCACACAGGGCCCTCTACAATCTGGCTTTATCCTGTTCCTAGTCTCAATAACACCTCTGAATAGCTAGAGCCACAGCCAATAATTCATTTCAACCTAACTAGCCATGTGTTTCAGGAGACTACATGCCGCTGTGTGTGCTTTCCCTGTGTCTGAGAAAACTGCGCTGTCTACCCCCAGACTTAGAAAATTAAGGCCCTGATGAAATGATTCCTTATTTATATTCAGCAAGAAAACTTACTTAGTACCAAAATGTATAAGGGAGGCCCCATGAGAATAAAGATAAAGAAGACATGTTCCAGCACTTGAACGACTTGTATCCATAAGGAGAAAGACACGTTAAAATAAAAATAATCATACAGTATGAAGTTTATGTATAAGACAGAAGGAAGCAATGCCTCGACTGGGTTCTACAGGATATGGATTTCTCTGTCTCCATCCTTATTGTTAACTGGACCAGGATCATGAGAACTACCTTTGTAACCACCTCTCAATATATTAAGGAGCAATCTCTGAGCAGAAGATCAGGGGTCGTCTGCGATCCCATGTAACCTGAGAAGCCAGTGCCAAGAACGATGGGAAAGAGTGGCAGCATGGGCATATCATAGTCGAAAGCCTCAAAATACATTTCCTTCCTTTCAGTATAAACGTCTCTGAAAAAACATCTTTATCAACCGCTACTTTTATTTATTCTACTTTAACCACCTACGGTTTCCTCACTAGTATCCCATCCCTAATTCCCCAACACACGCACGCACCTACTGCACAAGAAAATTCAAGTATACCGGCCGTCTTCGTCTCTCCGCCTTTCCATCCTTGCTCCTTATAAGCCTCTCTCGGACTTTCCCTCCTTGCTCCCTAGGAGACCCAACTCATTCTTGTAATTTTAAATATCGCCCTTCCTTTCGCCCCTTGCTACCGTAAGCCTCCTTTTTTTCTTTTTTTCTTTTTTTTCCGCTGCTGCTATAAAAAAAGCAACAGACTCATCTTGCTTACAAGAAGTTAATTACAGTGACAATGAAAATGTCTAATAAACTAAGTTGGAGGCTTTAACACGCGACAGCGACCTTCCTTCCCCTGAACACCACTTTCTCAAACCTTCTCACACGGAGCCAAACTCGCCCCTTTGCCGTCCTGGGGAGATGAAATTCGGGATGCCAGAGGGAAATTCACTCGCACCCCCTGCTCCCGCAAACTCAGCCCGGCCTTTTCTCTGAGTAGCCAAAGCTCAGCCCAAGTAGGTTACCTTCATTATCGGAAGCGTCTTTGTCCTTATCTTCCAGCTCCGATGCTACAGACGCGACTACCATTTTCATCCTCTTCTTCCTTAGTGAAATTTTCAGCTTTTTCCCCGCACTCACACGTGAGTCTCCAACGGCCGCTGCCATGATTCCTAACCGGAAGCGTTCAGTTACATTTGCGTCCGGCAGTAACACAGGGAACTTCGGCATCTAGTTCTGACGAAACAAGGTTCCAGTAAAGCAAAGTTCCGGTGAAACAAGGTTCCGGGGCGGGGCCATCTAACGGGAGTTCTCTGGCTGGAGCTTCAGAATTCGGGGGAAGAGGACTTGTTGGTTGTCTTCCCGAGCTACCGGCTCCAGTAAAAAAAAAAATAATAATGAAAAACAAAAAAAAATCAGTGAGTGTAAGTTCTCCTCCGAGTCTGCCAGCTCGCCCTGGTCCTGGCCCTCCGCCCCACTCTGACCCCAACCCGACCCTGCTGCTGCTGCTGCTGCTGCTAAGTCGCGTCAGTCGTGTCCGACTCTGTGCGACCCCATAGACGGCAGCCCACCAGGCTCCGCCGTCCATGAGATTTTCCAGGCAATAGTACTGGCGTGGGCTGCCATTGCCTTCTCCGGATTAACCCCTGAGTGGCTTTCAATTACACACCGACAAGAATCTGGATTTCTTCCCTGGGGTCCTGGGTGTGAAGCACTCCAGCCCCATCCTCCTGCCTCGGACCTAGCTCCGCCCGGTAGGCTTGCGGCGCCCTCCCGCGCGGTGTAGACCGAGGCTGGAACAGCTCTGCCCTTGGCAAGATGCCCCTGCCTCCCTCCCGAGGCCGGCTTCTCCCTGAGGTCAGCCTTTGTCACCTGTTTTCCCAGCCCCGCTTTCCCCAAAGCTGCTACCACAATCTGCCGCTATTCCTTTTCCCTGACTTGTCGGCTCCTTCTCAGTAAGGACCACATTTCATTCACCATCCTGCCCCCAAGCCAGCAATGGGAACCTGGCCCAAGGTAGGAACTCAGACATACATTATTAGAAGCGATAAATGAATGAACGACAAATACCATTCACAAAGTTAATAAGTCGAAAGGATAATGTAACATATTCTTACATTGTGTTCTATAGGCCGGGCATAGTCTAAAGGCTTTCTGTAAGCTTAGCATTTTCTTGGAAGAGCATTCTTGGTTTTTTTAATACCCAAAATTTCTAAAGGGGGAGGGAGCACACTTTTTCTTTGGGTGCTGTATCTCTCTACTTCTTTTAACTGCTATTACTATATTCTTTAGAGTTCTCTTCACTTATTAGCGCAGTCCCTTGCTATTACGATCCTCTGTGGAATCACGGGATCTTCCCAACTCAGGGACTGAACCCAGGTCTCCTACATTGCAGGCGGATTCTTTACTGTCTGAGCCGCGGGGCTCAAACTTATATTAAAATGTATAATCAAATTCCTAAGTGGTATCCATCTCCTGATTGGCCTTGACTGATACAAAGTTAGAATGGGTGTTGTGATGGAAATATTATCAGTACCCAACTACTGTCCCTGCCAGCCTACAGCACTGTTAAATGTTCCACTAAAGGTTATTCATTTTTGGAATAGTGGGAGGTATTAAGGGGGCTTCCCAGGTGGCAGTGATTGCCTGCCAATGCAGGAGATGCAAGAGACTCCAGTTGGATCCTTGGATCAGGAAGATTCCCTGGAGTAGGAAATGGGAACCCACTCCCGTATTCTTGCCAGGGGAAATCCCATAAACAGAGGATCCTGGTGGAGATACAGTCCTTGGGGTTGCAAAAGAGTCCTCTCACAGGACTGACTAACACTTTCACACCATGTTCATGGATCAGAAGATGCAACATTATTATCACTTCTTCCCAAAGTGGTCAATACATTCACTGAAATCTCAGTCAAAATTCCAACAGACTTTTTGTGGAAATTGACAAACTGATTATAAAATCCTTATGAAAATTCAAAAAATCTAAAACAAAAAAAAAAAATGAAAAAGAAGAACAAAGTTCAAGAGTTAGCACTATATAATTTCAAAGCATTATAAAACTACAGCTACCAATACAGTGTAGTATTACCATCAAGTAGACAAACAGATCAACAGAACAAAATAGAAAGTCAGAAAATAAATAAATACATATATATATGGAAAATTGATTTTTGACAAAAGTGCAAAGTCACATCAACAGAGAAAGGACAGTATCTCCCACCAGTGTTGTCGGAACAATTGGATATCCAGATGAGAAAAGATGCACTTCAATTCATACCTTGTACAACACATAAAAAAATTGATTCAAAATGGAGTAGGCCTACCTAAACATACAACTATAAATTTTTAAAAAGAAACCAGAGGAGAAATCCATTGTGCCCTTGAGTTAGGCAAAATTTTCTATAAGAAACCATAGGAGAAAACCATTGTGTCCTTGAGTTAGGCCAAGTCTTTGGTACAGCACCAAAAACATGATCCACAAGGGAACAAATTGAAAAATTAGACCTTATCAAAGTTAAAAACCTGCTCTTTGAAAGACACTAGAGAATGAAAAGAAAAGTCACATCAAAAGAAAGCAGGAGTAGCTGTATTAATTTCACACCAGCAGAATTCAAAGCAAGAAAAGTTATCAAGGATAAAGAAGGGCATTATATAATCCCAAAAGGATAATTCTCTAAGAAGACATAACAACTGTTAAGTGTGTTTACCTAACACCAGTTGTCAAACTATGTAAGACAAAAGCTGTTAGAATTGCAAAGAGAAGTGGATGAATTCACCAATCATAGCTGGAGATGTCAACACACCTCCATCAGAAACGGAGAGATTCAGGAGGCAGATAATCAGGAAGAACACAGTTGAATTCAGAACACCATCAACCAAAAGGATATAATTGCTATATATAGACTCCATCCAACAATAGCAGAATTCTTCTCAAGATCACATGGAACATTCACCATGATAGACCACATTCTCAGCCATAATACACAACTTAATAAATTAGCTCTGTAGCCTGCCAGGCTCCTCTGTCCATAGGGATTCTCCAGGCAAGAATATGGAATGGATTGCTGTACCCTCCTCCAGGGGATCTTTCCAATCCAAGGATCGAACCCAGGTCTCCCACATTGCAGGCAGATTTTTTACTGTCTGAGCCACCAGGGAAGCCCTAAAAGACTTAAAGAAATAGAAATAATGCCATGTCTGTTCCTGGATCACAAAGGAATTAAACTAGAAATCAATGGCAGAAAGATAAATGAAAAATCCAAAAACATGTAAAGATTAAACAGCAAGCTTCTAAATAACATATGAACTAAAGAAAAAATCTTGAGAGAAAAATTAAAATATTTTGAACTAAATGAAAAACAACTTATCAAAATTTGTGGGATACAGAAAAAAGTAGTTCTTAGAGGAAAATTCATAGCATCAAATGCATACATTTATAAGCATATAAAAGAAGAAAGCTCTAAAATCAATCATCTAAGTTTCCACCCTGGGAAACTAGAAAGAGAAAAGCAAATTAAATCAAAATAGAAGAAAAGAAATAATAATCATTACAGCAGAAATCAATAAAATTGAAACAAGCATCTCAAACAAGAAAATTGATGAAACCAAAAGCTGCTTCTTTGGATAAGTCTCTAGCCAGGCTAAGAAAAAAATAAGTTCAACAATTACTAATATTAGAAACAAAAGAGAGGACATCACAAGATACTATGAATGTAAAAAAGATGATGAAAGAATACAGTGAACAACTATATGCCCACAAATTTGATGACCTAGATTAAATGGACCAATTTCTTAAAAAGTGTTTTCTCCAGATTCACACAAGACTAGACAGTCCAAATAGGCCTCTCTCTATTAAATAAATGGAGTGAATACCTGACCTGTCTCTTGAGAAACCTGTATGCAGGTCAGGAAGCAACAGTTAGAACTGGACATGGAACAGCACACTGATTCCAAATAGGAAAAGGAGTACATCAAGGCTGTATATTGTCATCCTGCTTATTTAACTTATATGCAAAGTACATCATGCAAAATGCCAGACTGGATGAAGCACAAGCCGGAATCAAGATTTCTGGGAGAAATATCAATAACCTCAGATACATAGATGATACCACCCTTAAGGCAGAAAGTGAAGAACTAAAGAACCTCTTGATGAAAGTAAAAGAGGAGAGTGAAAAAGTTGACTTAAAACTCAACATTCAGAAAACTATTACGGCATCTGGTCCCATCACTTCATGGCAAATAGATGGGGAAACAATGGAAACAGTGACAGACTATTTTCTTGGGCTCCAAAATCACTGCAGATGGTGACTGCAGCCATGAAATTAAAAGATGCTTGCTCCTTGGAAGAAAAGCTATCACAAACCTAGACAGTATATTAAAAAGCAGAAACATTACTTTGCCAACAAAGGCCCATCTAGTCAAAGCTATGCTTTTTCCAGTGGTCATGTATGGATGTGAGAGTTGGACTATAAAGAAAGCTAAGCACGGAAGAATTGATGCTTTTGAACTGTGATGTTGGAGAAGACTCTTGAGAGTCCCTTGGACTGCAAGGAGATCCAACCAGTCCATCCTAAAGGAGACCAGTCCTGGGTGTTCATTGGAGGGACTGATGTTGAAGCTGAAGCTCCAATAC
>NW_011494897.1:3777578-3785120 GCF_000754665.1 Bison bison bison
GTCCTGGGTGTTCATTGGAGGGACTGATGTTGAAGCTGAAGCTCCAATACTTTGGCCACCAGTGCGAAAGGCTGACTCACTGGAAAAGACTCTGATGCTGGGAGGGATTGGGAGCAGGAGGAGAAGGGGACGACAGAGGATGAGATGGTTGGATGGCATCACCGACTTGACGGACATGGGTTTGGGTAGACTCCGAGAGTTGGTAATGGACAGGGAGGCCTGGCGTGCTGTGTTTCATGGGGTTGCAAAGAGTCGGACACAACTGAGCAACTGAACTGAACTGAACTGAACTAAATAGAAAACACCAGGCCCAGTTGTATACACTGTTATGGATTGAATTGGGTTCCCAAAGTTCATAAGTTGAAACTGTAACTGCCAATGTTACTATATTTAGAGATAGAGCCTTCAAAGAAATTATTAAATTTAAATCAGGGCCTATGAATGGGCCTCTTTGAGCAAACTCCAGGAGATAGGAAAGAACAGACAAGCCTGGCATGCTGCAGCCAATGTTTGGTAGCAAAAGAGTCATACATGACATAATAGCTGAACAACAATGAATGATTGGGCCTCAACCCAATAGGACTGGTGTCCTTAAAAGAAGAGGAGAAAACAGCAGTGATGTGTATACAGAGAAGGTGGCTACTTAGAAGCCAAAGAGACTGGCTTCAGAAGAAACCACCCCTGCTGGCACCTCAAATCTCTTCAGTTCAGTTCAGTTCAGTTCTTCAGTCGTGTCCAACTCTTCTTGACCCCATGGGCTGCAGCACGCCAGGCTTCCCTGTCCATCACCAGCTCCCATCGCTTACTCAAGCTCATGCCCATTGAGTCAGTGATGCCATCCAACCATCTAACTGTGAGAATATAAACGTGTGTTATTTAAACCACTGAGTCTATGGTATTTTGTTATGACAGCCCAAGAGAACTAATTTTGCTGTTGCTGTTGTTTAGTCACTAAGTCGTATCCGATTCTTTGTGGCCCCGTGGATGGTAGCCCACCAGGGTCCTCTCTCCATGGGTTTTCCAGGCAACAATGGGAAGTGGGTTGCTATTTCCTTCTCCAGGGGGTCTTCCCTACCTAGGGATCAGACCCACATCTCCTGCATTGGCAGGTGGATTCTTTACTACTGAGCCACTTACTCTCACCCTGTATCTATCCTTCCTTTTAGTGAGATAAATGCAATCATTATTTAGGTCAGTTTGTAATAAGTCAAGTTTTCTGTTCTTTGCATCCAAAAACCATTGCACTGTATACACTACATGATCTTGGTCAAGCTGCTTTACTTTCAAAGAGGTAAATGTGTTTCAATTTCCTCATGTTAAAAATAGGGGAGCTGGACTAAATAAACTCTGAAAAGTTTTTCAACTTACATTTCTATGCTATTGTAGAATATACTTCCAGGAAGTCTTTGTTTTCCCAAACCATCCCCCCTTCATCCAATATCTATGATTCAATACTGATATGCAAAGTTTCTTGATAACTTTTCCAAAGTTATTTGATGGCAGTAATCTAAAATTAATAGTAATAATAATAGTTTGGGGTTCTGAACTCTGGGTGTTTATTAGAGTATAGCAGAGTAGAAAGAGTAGAAAGATGAACATAAAATTCTTCTGTGTAGAAAGACTCTGAACACAGCAAAGGAGTCTTCCTTTGTGGGAAAAGAGGACTCGTGGAATTTAGATGCCTCTGGAGATTGGCGTTAAGGACAGAAGAAATTACTTGTAATGATCTTTCATGTGCGTCACCTTAAGGCTTTTGAAATCCACTAAGGAGCAGCTAACTAGAACACCATTTCCTCTCAAACCAGGTAACTTTGATTTGTAAAGAAAAAATGTAACTTCCTCACAAAGCCCACGTATTCCAAACTCCTGTTCTTATGGCTGTTTCTGAATCTTAACATCTTTATTTTAAGGGTGTCCCTGGTGGCTCAGTGGTAAAGAATCCACTGGCCAATGCGTTCAATTCAATGAATGAACGAAATTATTTTTAAATGGACACATGCCTCTGAATCCTTCGGAGCACCTTAAGAGGAGGATAGCTTTCCCTCTGTCTTTCTTCTCCTCTAGCACTGGACTTCTGCCAGTGATAGAATTAAGACCCAAGCAGTGGCTTCATTATTCGTAATCAGACTGAGGCATTGTTAGATTGCCTCTTTAGAAACACCCCTGTAAACAAGAAAAGGACAGATTATATCATCCGGTTGGTGTTAAACAACGAAGCAGGGGAGTACTGGCAAGACTAACAGGCATTATTTCATTTGAACAAATTACTCGTGGACTCCTGGTCTCAGAGCCCGCATTAGTAAGATGGCTACTATCATGCATCAAGAAGACGTATTCCACCTTGCATAAAGCCTTTCCATTAAACACTCACCTCCCTGTGGGAGCTAACAGTCTCTTAGGCAGTATTCATCAGCCATGACAAGATTTGCCCTGGATTTCTGAATGATCAAGCAACCGTAAGATAAAAGTGGGCTTCCTCGATCCTTCTAGACTTTCAGATTCTCACTGGTGCTAGTATAAAGTGCATCCTGAATTATACAAGGAACTGCTGCTTCCTTTCCACCGTGACAGTGGAACTCAATCTGTGCATCCTTAATAGACCAGAGATACAGATGAAAGAGGCCTTAAGAGCTTGGCCTTCTTATTTCATCCTTCTGAAGTTGAATGGCTTCATCATCCAAGACAAGTGATTGTTTGTCCAGTGGTAAGGTCCCAGGCTCTAGCTTTCCCAGACATGACATCCGTTCATTCATTTATTCATCAAATATTTAATGAATGCTTACTATGTACCAGGTTCTGTTTGAGGCACCAGGGATTCCAAAAAAAAAAAAAAAAAAAAAAAAAACAGCCAAAGTCCTTGTTCTTATTGACGCTTACATTCTATGTGAGAGAAACACCAACAAATAAGTAAATAAAAAAATAAATAGCTACAGATAATAGTGTCAGGAAGATAGTAAAACAGGGTCATGTAATACAGACTGATTTGGTGATAGGGTGATGGCTGGAGTGGAGTACCTTAGATAGAGGTCAGAGCACTCCCAGGGATGACATTTGAGCTGGGATGTGAGACAGTCATGTGGCAATCTGGGGAAAAATTTTCAGGAGAAAGCAAGTTCTTTTGAGGAACAGAAGCATAGTGAGAAAGGGAGATGCAGGACATGCTGAGATAAGAGGGTTAAGAAGAGGCTAGATGAAATTTGTCCTTATAGGTCATGGCAAAGACATTCAACTTTATGTCAAGAGAAGTGGGGAGCCATGGTACTGTTTTAAACAGGGCAATAACAGGATCAGAACTCACTTCTCAAAGCAGCTTTAAGTTCCTTTGGAAAATATGGGGATCAGAGTGCCAATGCATAGACCAGTTAGGAGGCAACTCTAAAATTCTTTATGAGAAATAATGGTCATTTAGACTGGGGTGGAGATAAATGACAATTGACATAGTAAGGGTATATTTCAGGTGTGGAAACAGCTGTTGATGGTTTGGATATAGGAAGTGAGGGACAATAAATTAGAAATTAGGCCTAGATTTTTCTGTTTAATAGCTAAGTGGATGATGGTGTCATTTGCTAATAAGAGGAAGGCTGGGAGGAACAGCTTTATGGGAAAAGTCAATTGTTTCTACTTGGACTTTTCAGGTTTAAGATCTTGACAGCTAAGTCTAAATGTTGAATAAGTAGTTGAATCTCAAGAGAGGCAAGGGTTAGACATATGGGGTCTAAAATTTGATAACAAAAGGCCTCCTGTTGGTGGGTTTTAACATCCTGGGATGGTGGAGCTTTTCCAGGCGGAAGAGAGAAATGGAGGCTACAGCCCAGGTGGCAGGAACTCCAGTACCAGGAGATCTGGAGTCAATGCATGAAAATGTATAGCCAGAAAGTAGGAAGAATTTGCAAATTAAGAAAGCAAAGGAGGAAAGTGTTTCAAAAAGGAAGCAAGCATCATCTTTGTTAAATGTGAAGTCAGGATAGATGGGAACAAGACTATGTTCATAAGGTATTTTCAAAGTAGAAATCTCTACTCATCTCATCCATCTCAAAGAGATGGTGGGAATGCCACACAGGGGAATATTTTCATCATCTCATTCAGGCTGAGAGGAAGGGACCGTGTCCCTTCCACAGAGAAGAACCAATGCCGAGGTGCAGGGAGACTCAGCCACATAGAGACCACGGTCCTCACCCCATCCCCACTGCCTTTTCCCTGGGGTTCCCAGCACTTGCTGAGACCCACCTACTCCCTGAGGGCACTGGGTAGGGAAGGCTGTACCAGGAGCCTGCCCTGAGTCTGGCCAGCACTAGTCATCTGTCATCCTTCCTGTTTGCAGACTGAGGTTCTCCTGCTGGCCTATTGGGCAGACATGGTGATCTTTGAAGTCTACACCAACATAACCAGAGGCTTTGCTACCAAGACCAACAGCCAGCTGGGCACCTGTATCTCCTTTGGGATGTGAAGAGTGCTCTCTTTTCTCGGCCATGCCAGGAACTTGAAACTCAACTTTGCAGAGCCCATGCAGCCCTTGGCTGTAACAGCCCTGAGTTCTCTGAGCTGAAGCCTGAATCCTGACGTGCTTTATGGCGTGAGGAGAGACTTCCTTTGAGTAAAACAGGTCAGGTGATCTGAACCATTTTGTAAGGCTTCTCACATGGCCATGGGAAGCTAAGATTTCCAGTGCTCTATTTACTAAGCCCTTGTACCAGCCAGGTACAAGGTGTTTAATAACCCCATTTTACAGATAAGGATTGTTGCTGTTGTTCAGTTGCTCAGTAGTGTCCAACTCTTTGCAACCCATGAACTGCAGCACGCCAGGCCTCCCTGTCCCTCACCATCTCCAGCAGCTTGTCCAAGTTCATGTCCATTGCATCAGTGATGCCATCCAGCCATCTCATCCTCTGACAAATAAGGATATAGTGGCTCAAACATAATCTGTGAGGTACCCAGAATCAAGATTTTAGCTCTAGCAATTATTGCTTCAGGTATTTTGAGTCTCTGTTACTTGATAAACACAAATTTAGGATTGTTAATGTCTTCCTGGTGGATTAATCCTTTATCATTATGTAATGTCTGTCTCTAGTGATTTCTTTGCTCTGAAGTCCACTTTACCTGATATTAATATAGTCTCTCTTCTTCTGTCTTCCATTGTATCCATTCTACTATTGAACAAATCCAGCCGGCTTTTTATTTTCACTATTGTATTGGATTGGTCAAAAAGTTCATTTGAGTTTTTCTGTAACAGTTTTTAAAAACCCAAATGACCTTTCTGGCCAACCCAATTTTTTCAGTTTTATAATTTCCATTTTTCCTTTTAAAAAGTAACTTACAGTTATTTCTCGAGATTTTCTATTTTTTTATTTGTTTAAAAAAATCATAGTTATTGTTGAGGCATTTTATGATGGCTGTTTTTATTTATTTTTAAAATTTATTTTTTTTATTTACTTTTGGCCATGCTGTGCAACCTGTGGGACTTTAGTTTCCCAACCAGGGATTGAACCTGCGCCCCCTGCCTTGCAAGTGCAGAATCTTAAATGCCGGACTGCAAGGGAAGTCCCGATGACTATTCCTAAAATCTTTGTCATACTTCTAAGATCTGAGTAATCACCATCTCGGAGTCTATTGATTGCTTTTCTCACTCAAGGTGTAAATGTTCCTGGTTGTTATTATAATGAATAATTTTTAAAAATTGTATTTTGGACAGTTAAGGTATAATATTATAAGACTCCAGACCCGATTGAATATTTGGAATATTATAAGACTGGATCCTGTTTAATCTTCTTTATTTAGCTGACTGTGCCCCTGTTGAGGTGTGACATAGGGCCACCTAGGCATGTGTGTTGCTTTCTGCTGAATCTTCTGATCTCATCCCAGCAAGAGTAGAACTCATTCATGTTGCTTAGTTGTTTCTAAATGGAGGTGTCAGCCCAGCTCCCTGTTGGGCGCTGCTGACATCAGCCACAAGCTCTGTGGCTGCTGGGCCCTCCAGACACTAGGCCTGCCCTCCTCCCAGCTCCCTGTACCTTGTCCCACCTCCTTGCTGCCAGATGGGAGTGGAGGTGCTGCTGTCTCCCGGGCTCTGCTGCACTATCCTGATGAGGCAACCAGAGCACCGCCTGGCAGAGTGGGGGACAGAAGGCAGCTCCTCACGTAGCCTTTGACACCATTGGCAGGCCTCGAAGTACTGCCTACTTCCATCAGGTACTGGAAGGAGAATCAGCTCCCTGTTCCTTACACACCACCTAGACAGCGTATTAAAAAGCAGAGACATTACTTTGCCAACAATAGTCAAGGCTACAGTTTTTCCAGTACTCACGTATGGATGTGATAGTTGGACTATAAAGAAAGCTGAGCGCCAAAGAATTGATGCTTTTGAACTGTGGTGTTGGAGAAGACTCGAGAATCCCTTGGACTGCATGGAGATCCAACCAGTCCATCCTAAAGGAGATCAGTCCTGGGTGTTCACTGGAAGGACTGATATTGAAGCTGAAACTCCAATACTTTGGCCACCTGATGCGAAGGGCTGACTCATTGGAAAAGACCCTGATGCTGGGAAAGATTGAGGGCAGGAGGAGAAGGGGACAACAGAAGATGAGATGGTTGGATGGCATCACCGACTCAATGGACATGAGTTTGGGTAAACTCCAGGAGTTGGTGATGGACAGGGAGGCCTAGCATGCTGTAGTCCATGGGGTCACAAAGAGTTGGACACGACTGAGCGCCTGAACTGAACTGAACTGGACGGGAAGACTGGTGCACTACAGCCTTCGAAGGGACAGATAGGAGTGGACTGAAGTGGGAGATCCTCTTCCTCCTGAGAGATAAGTCCTATTCCAGGATCACTAAACCCACACCTCTGGGGAGAGGGCACCAGCCCTGGTGTTTTCAGGAAGCATTTCGGTTCATTCTGATGTTCAGTGAGGGTGAGAGCCATGAGTCTATGCAGCTGCTGAAGTCACCAATGATGATAAGAGGTGCTAAAATCCATGATGAATGAGGTGCTGAGACTGAAGGATGACAAAGCAAGGTGAATGGGAGCAAATGTTTCGGGAAGGTGTGGTTCTAAATGTTTATCGTTTATTTCTGGTTGCTCTGGGTCTTCGTTGCTTTCTCTAGCTGTGGTGAGAGGGCTTCTCACTGCGGTGGCTTCCCTCGTGGTGGAAGCCGGGCTCTAGGTGTGCAGGCTTTGGTATTTGCAGCACATGGGCTTTGATTGCTCCCTGGCATGTGGAATCTTCCCAGACCAGGAACTGAACTTGTGTCCCCTACCTTTGCAGGCAGATCCTTATCCACTGTACCACCAGGGAAGTCCCAGGAAGACGTGTTTTTTAAAAAGGAGAAGCGGGTTTGGCAAAGAGGAGCAGGAAAAATACTTTGGCCACGTCAGGCGTGACAGGGAAAATAAAAAACAAAAGCAGCCTCCCTATGAGAGATTTCTAAGGTCAGTCAAATTTCAGATGAAGAGGATGTAAAAGGAATCCTGAGGGAAGAAGTTGAGACATAGAAAATTTGCTGATGGCAGGATTTGGCTGATGTAGGGCACAGGAGGAGGGTTTG
>NW_011494897.1:3785296-3808863 GCF_000754665.1 Bison bison bison
GATCAGAGATTTTCCGAGCAGCACGGGACAAGTGTCTGGGTGAAAATGGATGATCTAGAGGTCTCAGGGGGTAGGTAACTGGGGGAAAGAGGGAGATGAAGTCATGATGGAGCTCATCCAATCACCAGCTAGTGAAAGGAGCAAAATTCAGATACAGCTCAAGAGTCTGTTTTTGGTAGACATGGGCTCACTGAGCAACTATGAAATCCTGTAGCAATCTAGGCGAGGGGCCATCTCACCTGGGGAAAAGTGGTCTGCTGGCTTGAAGGTGATACTTTCTCATACAGTCACAGCATTCCCTTGTTGCTACCTTAGGGTAACTCCCTGTTTCCAGTCCACAGGATATTTCTCTTCTCTCCTTTGTCACTGAAAGGTATTCCCCTCTCTTCCCAACAACTTGCTTATCGTGCTGTAAGTCTCAGGATCAGTAAAATACAAAGGCCTAGTTACCTGCTTGCAACTAAAAAGAGGAGAGGCTAGGACTTCCTGGCAGTCCAATGTTTACAACTCTGAGCTTAAACTGCAGGGGGTTCGAGTTCCATCCCTGACTGGGGACTAAGATCCAGAATGCCACACGATGCCTCTAAAGTAAATTAATAAATAATTTTCAAACATAAAAAGAAGGGAAGAGTCTGAAAGAAGAACACAAATTAATGACTCAAAATTATCTGGACTCACCATACAGAAAATACTTTGTTCAGGCAAATTTAATTGAAAATCTTCCTTATAAAGAACCTTATAGTGCTTACTCAGAGAAGGCAATGGCAACCCACTCCAGTCCTCTTGCCTGGAAAATCCCATGGGTGGAGGAGCCTGGTAGGCTGCAGTCCATGGGGTCGGGAAGAGTTGAACACGACTGAGCGACTTCCCTTTCCCTTTTCACTTCCATGCATTGGAGAAGGCAATGGCAACCCACTCCAGTGTTCTTGCCTGGAGAATCCCAGGGATGGGGGAGCCTGTTGGGCTGCCGTCTACGGGGTCACACAGAGTCAGACACGACTGAAGCGACTTATCAGTAGCAGTAGTGCTTACTGGAATCTAAAATTATCTTATGTATTTATTGATTTGATTCAATCAAAAATATTTGGGGGATACTTTTTATATGCCAGATGCTCTCCCAAGTGCTTAAGATATGGCTAAGGCTAAGAATGGGGCTTCCCTGATAGCTCAATTGGTAAAAAATCTGCCTGCAACGTAGGAGACCCCAGTTTGATTCCTGGACCGGGAAGATCCTCTGGAGAAGGGACAAGCTACCCACTCCACTATTCTTGGGCTTCCCTTGTGGCTCAACTGGTAAAGAATCTGCCTGTAATAAGGGAGACCTGGCTTCAATCACTGGGTTGGGAAGATCCCCTGGAGAATGCAAAGGCTACTCATTCCAGTATTCTGGCCTGGAGAAGTCCATGGAATGCATAGTCCATGGGGTCGCAAAGAGTCAGACACGACTGAGCGCCTTTCACTTCAAGGCTAAGAACAAGACAAGCTAGGACATTCTTCTTATGGAGATTATATTCTTATGGGACTGAGTGAACAAAATCCCATCAACCATCAAGAATATAAACAAGGAGGATGCCAGTTAATGAACCTCTTCACGTTGACTTTTCACTTTCATGCACTGGAGAAGGAAATGGCAACCACTCCAGTATTCTTGCCTGGAAAACCCCAGGGACGGGGGAGCCTGATGGGCTGCCATCTATGGGGTCGCACAGAGTCGGATACAACTGAAGTGACTTAGCAGCAGCAGATGGTTCATGAAATCTTCACCATGTACGGTAAGTGCTGCCACTTGTCCCCTCCCCAGAACTTAGGGTCTTGCCTCAAAAGCCTAAATAGGTTTAGGCGAGTCTTGTCCATTTCCTCCTCAATTATGTTTATTAAGGTATTATTTACATGCACTAAAACTAACCAATTTAAAAAGTACAGTAATGAGTGCTTGAATAGAATCATGTCAGCACAATAATTAAGATACTACCCTAATTCTTGTGTTCCTTTGAATTAGATCCCCTCAATCTGCCACCAGGCCCTAAAAACAGCCAAACTCCATTTAGACACCCTAGTTTTGCCTTTTCTACAATTTCATATAAATAGAAGTGTGTAGCACATGGGCTTCCCAGATGGCACAGTGGTAACGAATCTGCCTGCAAAGCACTCGACAGGGGTTCGATCCCTAGATTGGAAAGATCTCCTGGAGGAGGAAATGGCAATGTACTTCTAGTATTCTTGCCTGGAAAATCCCACGGAGAGAGGATCCTGGAAGGCTACAGTTCATGGGATCACAAAGAGTTGGACACAGCTGAGCAACCGAGCACACAGTACATAGTCTTTTGTATTTAAGTTCTATTTTTATTGAATCTGTAATTATAATTTCCTTAACACCATCCCATTGATTCAGTAAAGATGACCACAGTCAGCTTTATCTGCAAAGATATAATGTTTTTAAACTAGTTATTTTAAAGCCACCTGCCTCACTTTTGTAAATTGCACAATAAAGTATGGTAGGCAAATATTCATATAAGGCCAAGTGCCATGACACTAAAGACAGGGATTTTGTGGTTCTTATTCCTAATCTTCTCATTTGCCCCATAATGTCACACACATACACACACACACATGTAAGAGAACATTTGAGTGCTGTAATATAATATCCACCTTTCCTATGCTTAGCAACAAACATGTAAATTTTTGGCATAACAAGTCAAAGTCATTAATATATGCATAACATTTGAAAAAATAAAAATTAAAACTGGAGTGACTTCTCGGCTTGCATAGATTTGCTTACTATTTCTATGTTTTCAAAATGGAATTTGTTGTATTTTTACAACAAAATAAAATTTCCCTATAATAATTTTGGAGAGGATGCATATAAAGAAAAATTTATGTTTATAATTAAATATAATTTGGAGCATAGTTGTATTTATTACTTCTCTACAAAATGTCATATTATAAGGATTTTGTCTTCAGATTCTCTGCCGTTTCACTGCATCATTTCAACACTGAATGTGTTTTCCTCTTTGTACCTGGAAGTGGTGCTCAGCACAGAGGACTGATGCTATTACCCTACAGAGTTTTTCAGTGTTTATTTCTTATTGAATTTATGGGGATTGGTAGCACTTGCTGGGTTCAAAATATGGACTCAGCATGTAGCATAATTCACCACTCAGTCCTCAGACTTCTTTGTCATAGAAAACCAGGATTCTGTTTTCTGAATCTCTGATTCACAGATGGGTCATAACAACAATCTTGACGTTTAGACAATGGAGAAATTTGTCTAGTCTTTCAGTCTTGTTCTGAATACTTGCTGCCTGGTGGTGTGGGAAAAACATGCCTATTTTCAGAATGATCCCAGGCCTGTGCAGAAAAGGACGCTAATATGCAGTGTCTGGAGACTGAGTTCTCTAGTTGAGAGAGAGATTAGGGGACAAATCACCAAAGCCAACCTCTCGTTTCTCAGCAAGGGGATTTGTTTCTCTTTTCCCTCTTATGGTCATATGCAGCCATGGAGGATTAAAAGAAGCATGTAATCTTGTGAATTCTTTTTCTGTTAATTTTTAAATTTTTTCTGGCCACATGGCTCTGTGTGATCTTAGTTCCCCAACTAGGGATCAAACCTGTGCCCCTGACAGTGGAAACATGGGGTCCTAACCACTGGACCACCAAGGAAGTCCCTGATCATAGAATTTTAATGCCTGACAAAGCCTTAGATGTATGAGACTTGAGTGGGCTGATACTATGACCAAGACCACGAAGGGAGAGGAACTGTCCAGCACTCGTAGGCCTGACTCCCAGCTCTGTATACTTTCTTCAGCACAAGTTGCCTCTCCATGGCTAAGAAGGTCATCCTTTTCAGGCTCTACTGAAATATTAACTTCCCAGTTTTTTGGACTCCACTGCTTTGAGTGGGCTTCCCATGTGGCACTAGTGGTAAAAAAACAAAAAACAAAAACCCTCCTGCAATGTAGGAGACACAAGTGAAATTGGAAGTCACTCAGTCGTGTCCAGCTCTTTGCAACCCCTTGGACTCTACAGTCCACGGAATTCTCCAGGCCAGAATACTGGAGTGAGTAGCCATTCCCTTCTCCAGGGGATCTTCCCACCCCAGGGATTGAACCCAGGTCTCCCACATCGCGGGTGGATTCTTTACCAGCTGAGCCACAAGGGAAACCCAAGAGATGCAGATTCTGTCCCTGGGTCGGGAAGATCTCCTGGAGAAGAGTATGGCAACCCACTCCAGTACTTTTGCCTGGAGAATTCCAAGGACAGAAGAGCCTGGTGGACTACAGTCCATAGGGTTGTAAAGAGTAGGACATGACTGAAGCAACTTAGCACATACGCAGCTTGAGAAGTAGTGACAGATTTTATTTTATTTTTTTGAGCTCCAAAATCACTGTAGCCATGAAAGGAAGAGACACTTGCTTCTTGGAAGGAAAGCTATGACAAACTTAGACAGTGTGTTAAAAAACAAATACATCACTTTGCTGACAAAGGCCCATATAGTCAAAGCTATGGATTTTCCAGTAGTCATGTATGGATGTGAGAGTTGGACCATAAAGAAGGCTGAGCACCAAAGAATTGATGCTTTCAAACTATAGTGCTGGAGAAGACTCTTAAGAGTCTCTTGGACTGCAGAGAGATCAAACCAGTCAATCCTAAAGGAAATTAACCCTGAATATTCATTGGAAGGACTGATGCTAAAGCTGAAGCTCCAGTCCTTTGGCCAGCTGATTGAAAGAGCTGAATCACTGGAAAATATCTTGATGCTGGGAAAGATTGAAGGCCAAAGGAGAAGAGGGTGGCAGAGGATGAGATAGTTAGATAGCATCACTGACTCAGTGGCGAGAATTTGAGCAAACTCCAGGAGATAGTGAAGGACAGGGAAGCCTGGTATGCTGCAGTTCATAGGGTTGAAAAGAGTTGGAGATGACTTGGCAACTGAACAACAGTCTTGAGAAGCTGTTGTGGTATTGAATAGACATAACTTTCCTTAAAAAAAAAAATAGGGATAGTCCTTTTTTTGATCAAGTCTAATTTTAGTCATTGTCACAAACAAATAAAAAATGACCATTATCGCCACAAACATTTCTTGAGGTAAGATAGAGCACATCGCCTACTTGCTTTTCTAATTTTATTTCAAACTTGGTTCATTTTGTGATTTCCAATAGACTCATTCATATGAAAATAGAAAACTTGAAATTTAAGTTTTTTAAGATGGAAACTGGGCAACATTTGGCAACAACAACAGTATTGAACTCAGTGCCCTTAGGTCTTGATTTTGCACAGAAGATGAGGAATGGGTGGAGAATGTGGGAGCTTGCAAAAGAATTCATAGCTAGCTTCACCGCCAAAGAAGAAGGTGTCTCCACGAAGCTAGTGGTTCTCTAGTGACTTAAGATCAGGTTTCCAGGTCCTAATCTAGTCGTGTTCATACAGCTCTAGGTTGAAGTAAGTACCATGGCTTTGTCTCTGTGTATATTTACGCATGGATCTTCCCAACCCAGAGACTGAACCCTGGATCGGAAAGATCCCCTGGAGGAGGGCATGGCAGCCCACTCCAGTATTCTTGCCTGGAGAATCCCAAGGACAGAGGAGCCTGATGGGCTACAGTCCATGGGGTCGCAAAGAGTCAGACACAACTGAGCGACTAAGCACAGCACAGCACATATTTACCCACAGATTATTTTGGAAGGAGTGCTATTAAATTGCTCCTGGAATATGGTTGGCTTTAAGGAAATCTTGGTGCCTTTACTGAAGAGTTTTCCTCTCAGTGTTAGTATTTTTTCCTGAACTTGCCATTGAATAGGGTTCACCATGGTAAGACTAGATATTTACAATGGCTTTGGATCAGAAGTAGGTCCCAAATGGTGACTTGTCCATTCAGTTTCTTTAATGTGAGGCATAGTAATAGCATCCTGGAGCTGGAATCTCACATTTAGAAAACCCATCATTAATAGTCTTGCTGTGCCTTGAATATCCATTGATGATCTGTGTCTCACTGATAGAAAAACCAACAAAAATGGAATTGTGTATTTTTTATTTTGTAATGGGATTAGGTAATGGCCCAATTATGTTCAGCCTCACCGAGTAAAGGGTCTCTCTCTCTAATTAGTGGGTGGACATTGCAGGATAGCTCTGACCTTTTGTTCCTCCTTATACTAATGGAAAGGACCTTATACTGTGTGAGGGGGGTCATAATGAGATTGTTGCTGAAATCCACTAAATAGGGTAATAAATATAGTCTGACTACTGTTGATTTTTCTGTGACATAACCAGAAGGCAATTCTGTTGACTTCAGCAAGTGCTCAGACTGTGGTAGACTCACCAATGGTAATTATTTTTTCCCTTTAAGAAGTTGGGATTTCTCCCTGAGTTTCCTTGTAAAATGGGGATCAATGGAAAGATGGGAACTGCTTCGACAAGCTTCTGCTAATTCTGCCTCCAAGAAAGACAGGTAGATAATCAAAAGGGGCATGTATGTCCTCGGCTTCACTTCAAAAGAAAATGCACACAGTCTTTCACAGTTAGGAATTATAGCAATAAGTAATAAGCAAGGAGGGCTCCTGAGTCAGAAAAAGGACCTAACCAATTGAAATCAGACAGGTATTAACAAGAAGACTTCCTCTGCTGATTCTTCCTCAAGCATGAGTAGAGTCCAATAGAACAGTGAAAATGATCAGAAAAAAAGATGCAGGCAAGATTATTAATACTACTTGCATTCTACTCCCTAACATCCCTTGAATCTACCAGTTTTAGTCCATCTGACTGCTACCACCTTAGTCAAAACCTCCATTGCCCTCGAGTGGACTCCTTACCGTGGCCTCCCAGTTGGTCTCTCTGCATGGATCCAGCAGATAGTAATTTCTTCAAAATGCAAGTCAGGTCACAGTGATCTCCTACACTTCCTTGTGTGACCTGCAAGACCCTGCCACGACCTAGGGCCCAGTGCTTCTCAGCCTCAGAAGTTTGTCTCTTAAGGGGCCTTTTGGTGGTATCTGGAGATGGCTGTGGTCATCCCACTGGGGCAGACCGTTGGCATCTAGTGCTTGTGCTGCTAACCATCTGTTCATGCCAATTCATATGCCTAACACGCAGTGAGGCCAAGCAAGCTGAAACATTGGAGTTTGGAGCAGAAAAAGGTTTATTGCAGGGCTTTGCAAGGAGATAAGGTGGCTTGTGCCCTAAAAAGCCATCAGGGTATGTGTGTGTGCTCAGTCAGGTCCCACTCTTTGCAACCCCATGGACTGTAACCTGCCAGGCTCCTCTGTCCATGGGATTCTCTAGGCAAGAATACTGGAGTGGGTTGACATTTCATACTCCATGGGATCTTCCAGATCCAGAGACCGAACCCACGTCTCTTACATCTCCTGCATTAGCAGGTGGATTCTTTAGCCCTGTGCCACCTGGGATGCTCCATCCTACCCCCCAGGCAAAAACATCCTTGAGTTCCACACATACTCCCCTTCCCCCGCCAAGAGTTTCAACAAAGCACTTTTAAAAGCCAGATAAGACAGGAATGTCACCGGGTCACAGATCAGATCCTACACAATTGTCTGACTGGCTGATGGTGAGAAAGTAGTGTGGAGTCACAGGACTATCAGTCCTTAGGCTCCAGGAGGCCTGGGGCCATGTGCTCAGGTCATCAAGTAGTTAACATCTTTAGTTTGGTTCCAGGGTTTTCACATTTGCAAAACAACTCAGGAAATGAATATCAAATACTGTTATCTAGGTACCACAGAGAGGAGCAAAAGCAGAGGATCAGAGGGGAGAGGTGTCTTGGGGAGACCCAGAGGGTCCTGCTCAATTACACATCCACAGGGCACAGGACCCTGAATATTTATTGGAAGGACTGATGCTGAAACTGAAGCTCTGATATTTTGGCCATCTCATGCAAACAGCCTACCCACTGGAAAAGACCCTGATGCTGGCAAAGAATAACGGCAGGAGAAGGGGGCAACGATGGATAAGATGGTTGGATGGCATTATCTACTCAATGGACATGAGTTTGAATGAACCCTGAGAGACAGTGAAGGAGAGAGAAACCTGGTATGCCACAGTCCATGGGGTCGCAAAGAGTCAGACACGACTTGGTGACTGAACAGAAAGCAAAGGCGCAGGATGGAACTCCACATCAGAGAGTTTTCTGGCCTCAAATGTCAAGCACAGAAATTGCCAACCCAGCCTAGCCCTGCCCACCTCTTACCCTCATCTTGAACCACTCTCCTCCTGACTTATTCTTCAAGCATGCTGGATTTCTTCCACAAATTTTCCATCTTTCCCATTTTCAGTCCTGTGTGTCTGTTATTTTCTCTGAAGGCTATACTCTCTCCCCTAAAATTCCCCTCACACATCATCTGAATGTCTCTTTAGGAGTTCTTTTCACAGGGAAACCTTGACCAATGTCCACCCAATCTCTTATATGCTAACTGACGTGGTTAGGGTCATTTTATGGAGAATGCAATGGCACCCCACTCCAGTACTCTTGCCTGGAAAATCCTGTTGACGGAGGAGCCTGGTAGGCTGCAGTCCATGGGGTCACTAAGAGTCGGGCACGACTGAGTGACTTCACTTACACTTTTCACTTTCATGCATTGGAGAAGGAAATGGCAACTGACTCCAGTGTTCTTGCCTGGAGAATCCCAGGGACAGGGGAGCCTGGTGAGCTGCCGTCTATGTGGTTGCACAGAGTCGGACACGACTGAAGTGACTTAGCAGCAGTAGCAGGGTCATTTTCAAATCTAACTAGGGCTGACTGTAAACTCTTTACATAATGGGAGAACTAAGATCCCATATGCTAAGTGGTGCGGCCAAAAAAAAAAGAAAGTGGAAGCTAAAATCTACAGTATTGGTAGCTGGCCAATGGAGAGGGCTGTGGTGGATGCAGGTTGTAGGGGGCTTGAAGCAGACATGGCTGAGTGCTGATCCTCCCCCCTCCCCGCTTAAGTTTTTTATTTGAAATGATTATTAACTGACAGACATTTTTCTCAAATAAATTCCAAGCCCCCGCTATGCTCCAGTGACTATGCCAGGTAAGGAAGGGTGAGGGGAATACTAAGATGAACATAACACGCTCTCACCTGGTGTATTTTTCAAAGTGCTGTATCATTTGTGCAGAGCAGAAGAGGAAGTGAGTAATTTGATCTCTATTGGTGTTCATAATCATACAATCATTTTTTTCATAAATGCCAAGCATTATGCAAGGTGCAGGGGATACCAAAGTAAATAGCAAATACTTTTTACTCTTAAAGAACTTCCTATTCAGAGGAAATAATAGCTAACTTTACTGGGCTTCATAATTCCTTCACACAGATTGTATCTCATCCATTCCCTCCTACTTTCTCCATGAATTAGGTGTTATTATGGTGTTATTATTACACTGAATTAACAGAGGAGGAAGCTGAGCTTTGGAGAAGACAGTTCAGTTCAGTTGAGTTCAGTCACTCAGTCATGTCCAACGCTTTGTGACCCCATGGACTGCAGCATACCAGGCTTCCCTGTCCATCACCAACTCCCAGAGCTTGCTCAAACTCATGTCCATCCAGTCGGTGATGCCCTCCAACCATCTCATCCTCTGTTATCCCCTTCTCCTCCTGCCTTCAATCTTTCCCAGCATCAGGGTCTTTTCCAATGAAGATAGCTAAATAGAGTGAAATCTTTTGAGTGAAGGGCCCATAACTGACTTTTTTATTGTCATAACTCCAGTGGTCAGCTGAGAGTGGGTGGTCATTGTATATTTGTTGAATGAATGAATGGATAAACTTCTTTGCCAAAGGTCACAGCTTACAAAGTGATGTGCTAGGATTTCCAGCCTTCCAAGTTCACACTCATTCTTTCATATCACAGCCTTCAATGGTTTCATGCTTGCCTTCACTTAATGTCTGTTTGTCTACCAGGTGGCTAATCTATGAGGTATAAGAAGGAGGTTTATAAGAGGAAAGGAGAGACACTTCCTTGGTGGTCCAGCCTATAAGAATCTGCCCTCCAATGCAGGGGATGTAAGTTTGATCCCCGGTCAGAGAACTAAGGTCCCACACGCCCTGGGGCAACTAAACCCCTAAGCCACAATTAGAGAAGCCTGAACGCCACAAGGAAAACGCAACACAGACTATAAAGAAAAAGTAGAGGGAAAGAGCCACGTAGGCGAAGCAAAAGGAATGCTCATGATTCTGTTTCTCTCTCTCCCTTCAGCGAGTTAGAAGCCCCTGTAATAACAGGCTGTTCCTTAATGAATCGTTGTGCACCCCCTGTTAATGGCAAAGAGTATTCAATTTTACACAGAAGTTATCTAACAGAGGAAAACTTACACAGCAGAAGGAGACCTTTAAACCTATGTTTCATTTTCACAACCATAGACCTAAATTTAAGTAAATGAGACCTCCCTTGTTAGTTGTGAAGGGTTTGATGATTTTATAAGTTCCACAAAATGCTTTGGCTGTTAACTATAGTTGACTTTCAGAAGCAGAGTCAGGAAAGTTAGCAAAGTGGAAATTATACAACAAAGTATTTTGTTCCCCTTAAATGGTTGAAAAGAGTTCTTTAAGAAGCAAAAACACTAATTCAAACATATACATATATCCCAATGTTCATAGCAGTAAGATTTACACTTGCCAAGATATGGGAGCAACCTAAGTGTTCATCATGAGATGAATGGATAAAGAAGAAGCACACACATCTTCAATGGAATACCATTCGGCCATGAAAAAGAACAACATTTTGCCATTTTTAGCAACGTGGTTGGACTTGGAGGGCGTTATACTAAGTGAAGTAAGTCAGAGAGAGAAAGACAACTACTGTATGATATAACTTATGTGTGAACCCTTAAAAATACAACAAACTAGTGAATAAAACAAAAAAAGAAGCAGATTCACAGATATAGGGAACAAACTAGAGGTGACCAGTGTCGGGGTAGAGGGGAAGGCATAAATTATTGGGTGTACAATAGGATCAAGGATGTATTATACAACGTGGGGAATATAGCCAATATTTTGTAATAACTGTAAATGAAAGTAACTTTTAAAATCATGTAAAAAATAAACAACAATTTTAAAGAATTCTTTGGGTAAAAAGATATTATAAGACTTATGTATACAGTATATGACGTGAGTTTGAGTGAACTCCGGGAGTTGGTGATGGACAGGGAGGCCTGAGTGCTGCAATTCATGGGGTCACAGAGAGTCGGACACGACTGAGCAACTGAACTGAACTGAACTGATACAGTATATGAGTAATTATACTGGTGCCAAGTAGATATAAACATGTATATATGCTGTGTCATTAGTGACTTAGTTTGAATAATTATATACTGGGGATAACAATTAGTCCCACTATTCATGTCATGTCAATCCAACCCTGGACTAATCATGAGCATTAGAAACCTAATACGAAGTGGTCTGCCACTCATAATTCCAAACCCTGTTCTTCTGGAGTCATTAATTGTAATTTGTGGATGTTACAGATAGTGGCAATTGCACATGTTGCCAAAATTGACATGCTTATGATTATCTAAGCTTAAACTGAGTGCTACTGCCAGGGAGTCTTGTCTGAAAAACTCTTAGGCATCAGCCCTGCAGGAGACAATGACGCAGTGTCTGGGGTTAGGCTAACAGAAACTGCCAGATTCATTTTCCCTTAAACTCCATCAAAAGTGTCTAAGCTCCAAACCTAAGCTCTAAATGTAATCAAACACTTACATTTGCCTTTTCCTACGAACCATAAAGAGTGTGATATTTGGTAAACTTTTAGAAGATGAGTGGGAAGTGGGCCCAAGCCAGCCAAGGACTGTTTTTAGAGAAAGAAATGGGAGAAGCAGGAGAAGAGCTAAGAACTTCTTTTTAATTTGGGGATAGAAAGAAACATTAATAGAAGTTCAAAATCAATTCTAAGACACTAGAACAAAATCAAATCTCAGTGGCCTCACTGACTGAAAGGCAGGTCCGGTTTGAGAAAGGACCTCGAGACTTCTGAGTGGTGATTCTTGCATTTAGTGTCATCAGTGCCAGACCTCCTGAGAGGTCTGTTCAGGAAGGTACAAAAGATACCAGAACAAATTCTGGCCCAGTGGACTGCTGGGAGGAACTGGGAGAAAAGAAAGAGGTCAAGTCCCTACCTGTAATAGTTTGATGCTTTCGAACTGTTGTGCTGGAGAAGACTCCTGAGAGTCCGTTGGACAGCAAGGAGATCCAACCAGTTCATCCTAAAGGAAATCAGTCCTGAATATTCATTGAAAGGACTGATGCTGAAGCTGAAGCTGCCGTCTCTCAGCCACCTGATGTGAAGAACTGACTCATTGGAAAAGACCCTGATGCTGGGAAAGATTGAGGGCAGGAGGAGAAGGGGGAGACAGAGGATGTGATGGTTGGATGGCATCACAGACTCAATGGATATGAGTTTGAGCAAACTCTGGGAGACAGTGAAGGACAGGCAAGCCTGGTGTGCTGCAGTCCATGGAGTTGTAAAGAGTCAGACATGACTGAGCTACTGAACAACAACAATTCATTTCCTAGGGCTGACACAAAGTACCACATACTAGATGGCTTAAAATAACAGACATGTATTCTCTCCTCATACTGGAGACTAGACGTTTGAAATCGAGGAGTCAGCAGGGTTGGTTTCTTCGTATGCTCTGAGGGAGGCAGCTGTTCTACGTCCCTCTCCTAATTTCTGGTGGGTGGTTGTCATCCTTGGAGTTCCCTGGCTTGAACACATGTCACCAAATTCCCTGCCTCCATCATCACGTGACATTCTCTCTGTCTCTCTGAATCTCTCTCTCTTGATAAGAACTCTAGTTATTGGATTCAGGGCACACTCGAATCCAGTGCAACCTCACCATTTTATTATTATTATCTTTCATTTTATTAAAGCTTCTTATTTTGTATTGGAGTGTAACCGATTGACAGTGCTATGATGGTTCCAGGTGCACAGCAAAGGGACTCAGCCATACTCACACATGTATCCATTCCCCCCATTCCACTCCCATCCAGGCTGCCACATGACGTCGGGCAGAGTTCCCCGAGCTGTACAGTAGGGCCTTGATGAGTCCTTCTTCTTAACTTGACTTCATCTGCCTAGACCCTATCTCTGAATAAGCTCACGCCACTGAGACCAAAGATGAGGACTTGAACGGACCTTTCTGGGAGAGACACTTCAACTCACGACAACCTCTTTCCTTCTCTTAGGCTAGCATGCCTTCCACCATTCTTCACCTAGACGCCATTCATTCCTGATGTTTCACCACCCTAGCTGTCCCATGACCTGAGTATCCCCTTGAGCTGAGTATCCCCTTGAGTATCCCCTTGAGCTGAGTATCCCCTTGAGCTGAGTATCTCCTTGAGTATCCCTTTGTCTCTCCCATTATGGACACTGTTCGGATTAGTGCTGGCCTGTAGCAGGTTGTATTTGTGATTTGGACTGCTGACTCTTCTTTGCTCAACAGGTGGAAGTGGGTGGGGTGAGGGAGTGGGGAGAGCAGGGTCACACTTCTCTCATCATTCCCAGCCCCACACCCCCCTGCTCCCAGGTAGCATCAGTTGCATCTGGCATCTGGGTGGTGTCTGTCATCAGCAGTGAGGCCTCAGCTTGCCTCTGAGCAATGACTATGCCATTTATGAACAGTGTGTAGTCATGCCACATCCTCCTTTTCACATCGTTCTTCACTCTCTGTTATTCTCAAATTCAGACCAAATAGAGGACCACAATAGGGACTCACGACTAAGTCCCAATACCTGGGCTTGAAATCTTTGCAATTTCCTGTATAAAACATTTTTCTCTGTCACTAATCTCTTTCAGGACCGTGTGATTCTGAAGGGAGGAAGAGAGGTTTTGCTGTTGATTGCTATATAGCTTGAAACCATCCTTATTCTTTATAGTACAGAAGTGATAATCTCTCATATTTTAACACACAATGCCAGGAGGGGAGGGGATCCAAGGGGACCATATATTGGGATTCTACTGTTTTCAGATTTCCAATATAATTGAAGAAGGGGATTCTCCCATAATAGAAGCTGTAGACCTGAGTTACTATACCAGTCCCACAAATTCAATCCTCTTTTGAATTAATTTAATTAAGCCATGATTTACAGTTCTCTTTGTAATCTTGAGGCAGGAGGTAGATACTCCCCTCCCCGCCGCGCCCCCCCCCCCCCCCCCGACCCAAGAGTAAAGCAATTGGAGTTTCATTCCCTATGGACTGAAATTCCAAGACAGAATAGCAGGACAATTGAGAGAGGAGGCTGGACCCTGCTGAGATCACATATTTCTCAATCTCAAGTCAGGAGACCTCCCCACCCACACATGCGCAGAAAGGCTCTGTGGAGGTCGAAAGGGAAGTGATGTTAAGAGATGCTTGGCCCATATGCCCCTTCTGTAGAACCCATCTTGGCTAAGAGATGCACGTGCACGCATGGGAGGATCCTGAGATATACTAAACACGGACTCAGAACCAAGCAAATCAAAATGATTGGCAAAGGAAACCCAGAAGAAATGCCCCATGTAGGTGTCGTGAGAGCACAACTCAGCAACTCTCTCTCTCTGAGTCTGTCCATGTGTCCACATCTCCTGTACTTTTTTCCTCCTAATAAATACTATACTTGTTTCTCTACTTTCCATCTTTGAGGAAATTCATTTCTGCAGAGCTGAAGGGCCGGGGCCTTGACCTTTGATCTAGTGTCTGGAATTCGGTGCTCTCACCGCTATGACCCAGCCTCAATCTTTGACCTGGAGCCCAAGCCTTGCTCTGAGCCACTGAAGGCTGAAGCCACCTGAGGTCAATCTGAACTTAATGTTTTTATTTTAGAATAATAAAGTACAGAATTTGAAGAAAAAAATTCTTTTCTGCTGAGATGGGAACAATAAGAACTAAAAGAGAAGAAAATTATGCCCCCCTAAAGCCATCTCATCCTCTGTTGTCCCCTTCTCCTCCTGCCCCCAATCCCTCCCAGCATCAGGGTGATGCTGGATGGCATCACTTACTCGATGGACGTGTGTCTGAGTGAACTCTGGGAGTTGGTGATGGACAGCGAGGCCTGGCGTGCTGCGATTCATGGGGTCGCAAAGAGTCGGACACGACTGAGCGACTGAACTCAACTGAAATCACGTCTAAATAGCAAGAAGCAGATAAAAAGCTTTCTGCTTTGCTAGTATCCTCTTATTGTTACTATAGATAAAATATTTTAAAAGATAGAGTTATTGATACAAAAATTTTTAAACACAAAATAAATTTCCAGTCATCGGAAAGGCTTTTCTTCCACTCTCTTTTCTAAAACAGAAATCCCTGGAGTAAAAAGAAAAACGACCACAACAGGAAAGTCACATGAAAATGGACATGGAAACCACCAGACTCCCTGAAAATACTCCCGTCTTGCCTGCTTCCTTATTTGCACTATGCTACATTTACTGCAGGACAATCTTGTTATTGTTTTAATGTACAGACATGCAGATTTATTTATCTGGCCAAGTGCAAATACTAATGCCACTGAGAAGACAGCAGTGGTTGCTTCCAAATTCAGGACTTAACAATTTCCTGTCCCTGAAGACTTTTCCAGAGCACCATTAAATGCACAGCCATGTCTGAAATCTGAAAAAGAGTTCTGTGTCCCCCCTGGTCAGCTCTGCTTTGGAAAGAGGTCTTTCCCCCATCTCTTGGGAGGGGGAGGGGGTGCATTCTTGGCCTCACTCTAGCGTTCTTTATTTGCATGTGCTAGCTTTTTTATTGCAAATAGGGCTTTAAATCTTACTTTAGAAATGGATATTGCACTGAATGTGGGTGCCTGCGAGGGAGAAGCTATCAATAATGTTAGTTATGAAAACCTGATCATAAGTGTTTTTAGTCCATTAGCCATTTCGCTTTATTTATGTCCCCTTTCAGGCAGGATTTGAAGCCAATATTCAAAAGATGAAGTTTGGATGAAGAGCAACACAAGAGGATATAAAACACTGTCACGTATTTTCATGCTAGAAAATATTTCTTCCTTATATGATTTTTTTTTTAAACAGCTCCTAAAAATCAGTAACCTCTGGGCAAATGAGGAATGCACAAAAGAGGAGCTGGGTCAAGCATAGATATTATTTAACATTTATCTATCTATTCCTTTTCTACCGTTGTATCTAATTACTTTAACCAAAGGTAAATTACAAAATTTTTAAAATTACTTATCACACTCCTCATAAACATACCCACAGGCAATTTGGACACGTTTTTTTCCTCCATTTCAGCTCCTGACAGAAATTCAGCTCATGATTTATTAATAAAGTCCCGTTTGCTCTCATTTGCTGCTTTATCTTCCAAAGAGCCTGCAGTCTGAACAGTTAAACGTACAAGGAGAGAACACTTCTGGGCCTTTTCCTGGTGGACAGTGGCTGTCCAATATTGAGATTGTGTGGTTACCAATTTAATGCATCCCCGAAGCTACTGCCTGATCCTGATGCACAGAGAAGCACGTGGAAATGTCAGCCCAGGGACTTTGCTCCAAGCTTCACCCCAGCGTAGAGAGCAGAGCCATATTGAGCATGTCCAGTGATTCGATCCCATTTCACAAAAATAATGCTCAAGGAGAGTAGGAGAAGAAACCAGACTGGTGAGGAAAAGGACATCTTGAAGGATCTAGCTTTCTACTGTATTAAAACCCATCATAATATAAATGCAAAGATTAATGCGTTTTTTTTTCCAGGTTAATAGACATTTGGGGGTCTTTTAAGAAAATATCAAATGTTTCAGTTGAATGTCTCACACCAGTGAGCAATGTTGTTTCTCAGTGTTGGGCTCTGTGCTTCATCTGAGCTCTGCACCCTTAATGGTAAGGCCCTGACTTTCATGTTAATTTCCATGAATGACAAGGCAGAGATGAGGTTTTAAGTCCTCCTGCACACCCAAATGAAGGCGAACCCTAGCAACTTGAGTCACCTAGTCCTTTTCTGTGGACTTATTTCTAATTGAATGTTAAGATCAAAGTTTAAGTTTATAAGAAAGAAAAACAAGTGCCTATAAATAGTTATTATCTGACATCCTTATGAAAATTCATGACCTGCCGTTTTATCAGAGACCTTCGAAGAATTCTAATTGTGAAGTCTGCAGAGCTATTAAATGGCTAGTACACTTCAGTCTCTTGATAAGAAGTGAGTTAAATAATTGTCCTGTTTAACTTGTGCTTGTTAACCTTTAAGGTCAACTAGTTTGAACATACGTTTAATGAAATCCTGGAGCCAGAATTTATGATACTGCTGCTGAATGTTAAATTGGACAATTTACATAAGCAGGACATTAACCTTCTGAGCACTAAATAGCATTTTAGCACTTAGCCGCTGGGGACAATAAGGAACATGTTCTATATATTTGTGATTAGCTTGCCTGGAAACTCTCATGATGACCAATTGGCCTACCAAGTTTAGCAGCATAATTAAATGAATGGACTCGGCCTAAGTAAATTATCAGTGCTGTGTACAGTATATCATTATAGTCTGAAGGAAAAAAAGATATGAATAATTTAATAATACATTACTAATTTATCAATGCTAAGTGACTTCGAGGAGGCTCTTTGTAGTTCATTGTTTTCAATTTGATATTTGATTGACTGCTCATATGATTAAAATTGAACCTATTTCATTTGTTACCAGGAATATATAGAAGCAGAAGATTTGATGTATTTTTTTTTTTTTTGAGCTGAGCGGTGTGGTGTTTTCTGCCTTGATGAGATTACAAGATAGCTACTACTGGGCGCTGATTAGCAGGTAAGGTAGGCATTTGTCACAATCAGATGTGTGCAGTCCCTACTTCTTGGTTGCTTTCCTGAGGGGAAGGTGCTAACCCTTGCTTTGTTCATAAGCCCAGCTTGCAACACAGCAGCAATTATCATTATGGCTTGGAAGGGTCAAGCTTGAGGGAAAGCAATTTGCACTTCACCTAGAAATGTTCCTGCTGATTGTGGACAATCAATCCACTGGGCGGGCTGTCCAGGAGTTGCATTCTATAACCTCAGTCCAACACTTGGGTGTATTGATAGCCAAGCACATATTTGGGGAAATAGTAGCTTACCCTGAAGTGTGCTGCCTTCAAAGACAATACCAGGATCTTGTAGCTCTTCCCCGTGATATTCTATTTTGTATGAATTTGTATGTCTATCTTTTGATATCGACTTGGTAACATACTGGTCATGCTAGTCAGATCTTTGATTTTTCACATAACTATATGTCTTGGTGTGGAGAAGGCAATGGCAACCCACTCCAGTACTCTTGCCTGGAAAATCCCATGGACGGAGGAGCTTGGTAGGCTGCAGTCCACGGGGTCGCTAAGAGTCAGACATGGCTGAGCGATTTCACTTTCACTTTTCACTTTTCACTTTCATGCATTGGAGAAGGAAATGGCAACCCACTTCTGTGTTCTTGCCTGGAGAATCCCAGGGACGGGGGAACCTGGTGGGCTACAGTCTATGGGGTCGCACAGAGTCGGACACGACTGAAGCGACTTAGCAGCAGCAGTAGCATATGTCTTGGTGACTGATCTCTTAGCACACACTAATATGTTTAATTTCTTTTAAGGTTGCATAGTACTTTCTTGTATGTATTTGTCATAATTTATTTATTCTTCTGGCTCCATCAAATTTTTTGTCTTTTCCTATTACACACAATTTTAAAATCTTTGTAATACATTTTTATGTTTGAATTCAAGTATATCCAGAAGATTAATTTCTTATTTGAAAAGAATCACTCTGATACAATTCCTGGTCATGCACTGGTTACTCAGATTGGCACCAAACTTCCTCATTATAGAAAGCAGGCTTTCCTATTAGCATGTATTCCATTTTGCTCTCAGCTGATTTAACTTAATTCTATCTTTCCAAAGTAAGCTGTCTTTGGGTTTGATAACCAGCATTAGGAATATAGCAGAACATTAGGAAGTTAACTGAGACAGAGGATCTGGCTAAGTTTGAGTCAAGTGGGCATAGTAAAAGGTTTAGACTCTGGAACACTATAGCCCCGGATTCAAGTGGTAGCTCAGCTGATTAGTAGCTGTATAGTGTGGACAAGTTACCTAGGCACTCAGTCTGTTTTTTACATCTTTTTTGTGTAGCTAGTAACAGTATTGGCATTCATGTAATTGTACGGGAATGAAAGTATGTAAATGCACAGTTTCTGGCTCACACTAAGCAGTCAAAAAACTTAACTATCATTAGCTATTAATATTATTTAAATTTTATAGAATGACTAGATCACTGAGTCAATCACAGACAAAATTTGATTGCTCACTTTTAAGTAATTTAAATTTAAAACCGTTTCCATCAAGCTATTGCTTGACTATTTTTACCTGGTCAGAATAACAGCCAGACAATTCTTTTGACCTAACACTGTTTAGAACTGTCTTATAACTAGATACGGTTCAAGCTTTAGCAACTACTATACATACCTTTGGCACCCCACTCCAGCACTCTTGCCTGGAAAATCCCATGGACCGAGGAGCCTGGTAGGCTGCAGTCCATGGGGTCGCGAAGAGTCGGACATGACTGAGCGACTTCACTTTCACTTTTCACTTTCATGCATTGGAGAAGGAAATGGCAACCCACTCCAGTGTTCTTGCCTGGAGAATCCCAGGGACAGGAAGCCTGGTGGGCTGCCGTCTATGGGGTCACACAGAGTCGGACACGACTGAAGCGACTGAGCAGCAGCAGCAGCATATATACCTTGTTAGGTGAGAAAAGTATTACTAGTCAGATAAGCATTTTCAACTGAGACCTTATAGTAAAATATTTTGTAGGTGTGAAATCATTTTCTTTCACTGTTGCTGTTAACTTTATATTAATCTATAATGCGAAAGGACTCATGTATTGGATTAACTGACACATACTACCATATAGAAGAGATTAACAAAAAAGATTTTACTGTATAGCACAGGAAACTATATTCAATATCTTGTAATAAACTATAATGGAAAAGAATAGAAAAAAGAATATATATAAAACCAAATCACTTTGCTATACACCGGAAACTGACACAGTATTATAAATCAACCACACTTCAATTCAAAAAATTAAAGAAATTCCAAGGAAAGCATTTTAACTATATGTCAGAGATTAAATGTGCATATCTTTGAACCCAGTGATTCTACCTTAGAAATTTATATAACAGATATTTGGAAAAATCTATAAATACTCATGTTTTTGTTCTATTGCTTCTACCAATAAAAAAGTAATAGAGTGAGGGAAAAAAAGAACTCAGAATGTTTGGCCTTCACTACTTTGGAAGCCTCCAGGCCTATGGTTTTTACATAGTTAAGAGAAAAGTAAAGGAACGAATCAAGTTAGTTGTCTCCCTCTGCCTAATCTGACTGTGGAAGGCCGGAATCCTTCCTCTTGAATTCTCTAGGAGGACCACTCAGATCAAAGCCCTTTGGGATATTCAGTTTCCACTTGGAATGTACCAGCCCACCTCAAAACCTGCACCTTTGCTTCTAGATGTTCCATGACATTTCAACTCAGTGGGGGCGGGGGTTGGGGGGGGGAAGTACTAGGATCTGGAGTCCCAGGGCTTGAGTTTGTGGCTTATTCAGTTGCTTTGCACTCTGGGGAGCGGCCAAAGTCAGCTTCTTCATCTGTCAGGTTTTATAAAAGTACTGACCCTACCTACCTCACAGAAGCAAATGAACTGATAAGAGTCTTTGTAAATAACAGAACTTGGGGAAGAGTTTAGCAATTATTGTTATTATGATTTTCTTAGAGACTGGAAACAATGTTGAGTCGGAGGTAGTATCTGAGGCCAGCAAAAGAAGTCCTCCCTGGAATTAACTGGCCCTTTTGTTAGACTTCCGATTCTGTCCAGTAAACCCTTTGTCAGTATGTGCAGACCAACTGAGAGCTTTTCTATGGGCAGAATTTAAGTCTTACTCCAGGGTTCAGCTTGAAATTATAGATGTATATGTGTGTGTTGACAATACCACTGAATGATTTTCTCACCTTTGCTAACACTCAGGTCAATACTTTGAGCTGACAGCTGATACTATGAAAATTCAGTGTCTTTTTAAATTTCTTTTTAGATGATCTCCTTTTTCTTTTTCCATGATCTTCCTCCTGGGCTTCCCAGGTGGTGCTAGTGATAAAGAAGCTGCCTGCCAATGCTGAAGACATAAGAGATGTGGGTTCTATCCCTGGGTCAGGAAGATCCCCTGGAAGAGGGCACACAACCCACTCCAGTATTCTTGCCTGGAGAATCTCCCATGGACAGAGGAGCCTGGAGGGCTACAGCCCAACAGATCAAAAAGAGTCAGAAACGATTGAAGCGACTAAGCACGCACACATGGTCTTCCTCCTAGCCTGTCTTGCAAGTCAGTCATTCAGTTCAGTTACTCAGTCATAGCCAGATCTTCGCCATTCCACGGACTGCAGCACACCAGTCTTCTCTGTCCATCACCATCTCCCAGGAACTTACTCAAAATCATGTCCATTGAGTCAGTGACGCCATCCAACCATCTCATCCTCTGTCATCCCCCTTCTCCTCCAACTTTCAATCTTTCCGAGCATCGGGGTCTTTTCCAGTGATTTGGCTCTTCGCGTCAGATGGCCAAAGTATTGGAGCTTCTTCAACATCAGTCCTTTAGTGAATATTCAGGGTTGATTTCCTTTAGGACTGGTTTCATCTCCCTGCAGTCCAAGGGACTCTCAAGAGTCTTCTCCAACACCACAGTTCAAAAGCATCAATTCTTCAGCGCTCAGCTTTCTTTATAGTCCAACTCTCACATCCATACATGCCTACTAGAAAAACCATAGCTTTGACTAGATGGACCTTTGTCAGCAAAACAATGTCTCTGCTTTTTAATATGCTGTCTAGGTTGGTCATTAGTGATGTCATTAGTGATTAGACTATCACTAATGACAAAGGCCGCTTGAGCAAGGAAGACATTGAATGCATGGTTCAAGAAGCAGAGAAGTACAAAGCTGAAGATGAGCAGCAGCGGGATAAGGTGTCTTCAAAGAATTCACTTGAATCCTATGCCTTCAACATGAAAGCTACTGTTGAGGATGAGAAACTTCAGGGCAAGATTAATGATGAAGACAAACAGAAGATTATTGACAAGCGTAATGAAATTATCAACTGGCTGGAGAAGAACCAGACTGCAGAGAAGGAAGAATTTGAACATCAGCAGAAGGAGCTGGAAAAGTCTGCAACTCCATCATTACCAAGCTGTACCAGAGCGCAGGAGGCATGCCTGGGGGACTGCCAGGAGGAAGGCCTGGGGGCTTCCCTGGTGGTGGAGCTCCTCCTTCAGGTGGTGTCTCCTCTGGGTCCACCATTGAAGAGGTTGATTAAGCCAGCCTAGTATAGATTTTGGGGCTTCCCTTGTAGCTCACTTGGTAAAGAATCTGCCTGCAGTGCAGGAAACCTGGATTCGATCCCTGGGTTGGGAAGATCCCCTGGAGAAGGAAATGGCAACCCACTCCAGTATATTTGCCTGGAAAATCTCATGGACAGAGGAGCCTGGTGGGCTGCAGTCCACGGGGTCGCAAAAAGTCAGACACAACTGAGTGACTAACACAACAAGGTTGGTCATAGCTTTTCTTCCAAAAAGCTCTTCTTTTCATTTCATGGTGGCAGTCACCATCTGCAGTGATTTTGGAGTCCAAGAAAATAAAGTCTGTCATTGTTTCCATTGTTTCCCCATCTGTTTGTCATGAAGTGATGGGACCAGATGCCATGATCTTAGTTTCTTGAATGTTGAGTTTTAAGCCAGCTTTTTCACTCTCCTCTTTTACTTTCATCGAGAGGGTCTTCAGTTCCTCTTTGCTTTCTACAATAAGAGTAGTGTCATCTGTAAATCTGAGGTTATTGATATTTCTCCCAGCAATTCCAGCTTGTACTTCATCCAGCCTGGTATTTCGCATAATGTACTCTGCACAGAGTGATGTACTCTGCACTTTGCAGCAGCAGCCACAGGACTGGAAAAGGTCAGTTTTCATTCTAATCCCAAAGAAAGGCAATGCCAAAGAATGCTCAAACTACCGCACAATTGCACTCATCTCACACGCTAGTAAAGTAATGCTCAAAGTTCTCCAAGCCAGGCTTCAGCAACATGTGAACCGTGAACTTCCACATGTTCAAGCTGGTTTTAGAAAAGGCAGAGGAACCAGAGATCAAATTGCCAACATCCGCTGGATCATGGAAAAAGCAAGAGAGTTCCAGAAAAACATCTATTCCTGCTTTCTTGACTATGCCAAAGCCTTTGACTGTGTGGATCACAATAAACTGTGGAAAATTCTGAAAGAGATGGGCATACCAGACCACCTGACCTGCCTCTTGAGAAACCTATATGCAGGTCAGGAAGCAACAGTTAGAACTGGACAGGGAACAACAGACTGGTTCCAAATAGGAAAAGGAATACGTCAAGGCTGCATATTGTCACCCTGCTTATTTAACTTATATGCAGAGTACATCATGAGACATGCTGGGCTGGAAGAAGCACAAGCTGGAATCAAGATTGCCAAGAGAAATATCAATAACCTCAGATATGCAGATGACACCACCCTTGTGGCAGAAAGTGAAGAGGAAGTAAAAAGCCTCTTGATGAAAGTGAAAGAGGAGAGTGAAAAAGTTGGCTTAAA
>NW_011494897.1:3809006-3816590 GCF_000754665.1 Bison bison bison
AAGGACATTACTTTGCCAATAAAGGTCCATCTAGTCAAGGCTATGGTTTTTCCAGTAGTCATGTATGGATGTGAGAATTGGACTGTGAAGAAGGCTGAGCGCTGAAGAATTGATGCTTTTGAACTGTGGTGTTGGAGAAGACTCTTGAGAGTCCCTTGGACTGCAAGGAGATCCAACCAGTCCATTCTAAAGGAGATCAGCCCTGGACGTTCTTTGGAAGAAATGATGCTAAAGCTGAAACTCCAGTACTTTGGCCACCTCATGCAAAGAGTGGACTCATTGGAAAAGACTCTGATGCTGGGAGGGATTGGGGGCAGGAGGAAAAGGGGACGACAGAGAATGAGATGGCTGGATGGCATCACTGACTCAATGGACATAAGTTTGAGTGAACTCCAGGAGTTGGTGATGGACAGGGAGGCCTGGCGTGCTGTGATTCATGGGGTTGCAAAGAGTTGGACAGGACTGAGCAAATGAACTGAACTGAGCTGAACTCTGCACATTAGTAAATAAGCAGGGTGACAATATACAGCCTTGACATACTTCTTTCCCAATTAGAACCAGTCTGTTGTTCCATTTCTGGTTCCAATTGTTGCTTCTTGACCTGCATACAGATTTCTCAGAAGGCAGGTAAGGTAGTCTGGTATTCCCATCTCTTGAAGAATTTTCCATGGTTTGTTGTGATCACACAGTCAAAGGCTTTGGCATAGTCAATGAAGCAGAAGTAGATGTTTTTCTGTAACTCTATTGGTTTTTCTATGATCCAACAGATGTTGGCTATTTGATCTCTGGTTTCTCTGCCTTTTCTAAATCCAGCTTGAACATCTGGAATTTCTCAATTCATGTACTGTTGGAGCCTGGCTTGAAGAATTTTGAGCATTAGTTTACTAGCTTTGAGATGAGTGCAATTATGCTGTAGTTTGAACATTCTCTGGCATTGCCTTTCTTTGGGATTGGAATGAAGCTGACATTTTCCAGTCCTATGGCCACGGCTGAGTTTTCCAAATTTGCTGGCATATTGACTGCAGCACTTTCACAGCATCATCTTTTAGGATTTGAAATAGCTCAGCTGGAATTCCATCACCTCCACTAGCTTTGTTCATAGTGATGCTTCCTAAGGTTCACTAGACTTCACATTCCAGGATGTCTGGCTCTAGATGTGGGATCACACCATCATGGTTACCTTGGTCATTAAGATCTTTTTTTTGTATAGTTCTTTATGTTCTTGCCACCTCTTCTTAATAGCTTCTGCTTCTGTTATGTCCATATCATTTCTGTCCTTTATTGTGCCCATCTTTGCATGAAATGTTCCCTTGGTGTCTCTCATTTTTTGAAGAGATCTCTAGTCCTTCCCATTCTATTGTTTTCTTCTATTTCTTCATGTTAATCACTGAGGAAGGCTTTCTTATTTCTCCTTGCTCTTCTTTGGAACTCTGCATTCAGATGGGTATATCTTTCCATTTCTCCTTTGCCTTTCACTTCTCTTCTTTTTTCAGCTGTTTGTAGGCCTCCTCACTTTGCCTTTTAACATTTATTTTTCTTGGGGATTGTCTTGCAAGGCCTCTGACAAATGACTGTGTATGCTGAAATGCAAAATCACTAGAATATTTGTCATATCAAGATGAAATGAGAATCATAACTTGCTATGAAGAATCCCAATAAACTTCATTCTTCTCTCAAAGCTAAACAGATGTGGTTTATGGTTTAGCTGATAGTTTGGGTTAGCTAAACTGGCAATCCTCTCTAATGTGTTTGATACTCGAGTTAGAGACTTCCCTGGTGGTCCAGTGGTTAAGACTTCACCTTCCAATGCAGGGGGTACAGGGTCAGTCTCTGGTGGGTGAGCTAAAAATCCCACATGCCTTGGGGTCAAAAGACCAAAACATAAAACAGAAGCAATATTGTAACAGATTCATAAAGACTTTTTAAATGGCCCACCCCCAGAAAAAAAAAAAAAGGTAAAGGTGTCGTGGCTTCTTTTTTCCTCCTAATTCTTATGATTTACTCAGTGGTTTCGAGTTTTCCGGCCAAGAGGTGTAGTAAGAAAATGTTTCCATCTTTGCTTCTCCTTTTTGGCACAGCTTCCCTTGAGGCTATATCGCTACATTAATGTTACTAGGATGATTTAAGTATGGAGAAAACTATTTTTTATTTATTTTTAAAATTTTTATTGAAATATAGCTGATTTACAAGTTGTGTTAGCATTAGGCCTACAGCAAAGTGATTGAGTTATACATACACCTACATATTGATTGTTTTTTAGATTCTTTTCTATTATAGGTTATTATAAGATGCTAATATGGTTCCCTGTACTAGATAGTAGGCCCTTGCCAATTATCAATTTTATATATAGTACTGTGTATATTTTAATCCCAAATTCCTAATTTATCCTGCCTGACTTTTCCCTTTTGGTCACCATAAGTGCCTGTTCTTTGTCTCTGAGGCTACTGAAATTGGTAGACTCGGTACATAAGTACCTATTTTGGAATCTGTAGCGCCCCCTAATGGTTGCTATGTTTACCCATTTAGACAGTTTACTTTTTCTCTTTAAACATATTGCTTGTCAGACACCTCAAGAACATTAGTTTCAGGACAATTTTCAAAGAATGCAAATGATTTCATGGCCTTCTAATCTTAACTAGAGCTTGGTTTCAATAAACATTTGATGCCTTGTAAGCATATTTTCTTGTCTCCTGTTTACTGCTCTTCCATGTTTCCTATGTTTTCTTTCTTTTCTGGAATAAATTACTTAGTTGCACAAGGATAACCTTACATTATTCCCAATCAACACCAGGCTAGAAATACATACAAATTTTTTTCATCTATAAGGACAAACTCAAAGCATTTGATGGAGAGGGAAATGGCACCCCACTCCAGTACTCTTGCCTGGAAAATCCCATGGACGGAGGAGCCTGGTAAGCTGCAGTCAATGGGGTCGCTAGGAGTCAGACACGACTGAGCGACTTCACTTTCACTTTTCACTGTCCTGCATTGGAGAAGGAAATGGCAACTCACTCCAGTGTTCTTGCCTGGAGAATCCCAAGGATGGGGGAGCCTGGTGGGCTGCCGTCTATGGGGTTGCACAGAGTCGGACACAACTGAAGCGACTTAGCAGCAGCAACAGCAGCAAAGCATCTGAAAAATGAAAAGTGTTCTTGTAGCCATCTGAAAAGATTTGAAACATTCTTTTCAACTTTAGTGCAACCATTCTCCTGCTTTGCAAAGAACATGCTTCCTGTTAACTGGAAGGAAAAGAAATTTCCCTGACATTTTTCCCACTCAGCCCTCTTCAAGGTAATTCCTTTCATTACTTTGGGAAGTCAATCACACTAACAGGTACCAGCAATTCTATGCCTGCCTTGGGCTAAATAGAGCAGGTGACAAAAACGCTTTCAGGTTGTCAGGTATTAATGTAAAATATCCCTAGACCTCACTGCTTATTCATCTTCATCTAGTTGACTAATGGTTTTCCCATGTTCTTACATGTTGGTAAATTAAAGAAACCTTCCAGACAGTTCTGTCAACAGTTTACTGAAACTTACCTCATTAGTGAAGTTGAGCTGTCACATGAGTGTAATTTAATTCCATTGAATTATCACTCAAAAATGCCGAGATGCTTGGTTTTTATACACCAGATAGAACGTAAGGTGCTAACACTGTCATGTTTCCAGTTGATGAGAGAGGAAACAAGCAAAAAATATGCAGGCCCCTGTCTCCACCTGCCCCTCTTCCCCAGTATAATGATGCTAATGTCAACTCCTGAGCACAATATTATGTTTCACTGTAGATCAAAAACATCCCCATGGATCATTTTCTTTTCAAATCTACAAAGGAAAGCATGAATGCTGACTGCTATCTTTATTTCCTTGTCCACCAACAGAAGAACTCATTGATACACAGACCAATCTGAAGGAGGAGGTTGGTTTGCAGAGTCTAGGTAGCATTTATTACATGTTAGTGAAATTTCTTATTGTGAAATATTATTTCTGACCTGCTGTAAGTAATATCATGTTTCATCAAACAGTACATGACATTAATTATTTTGCTTTAGTTCTACCTTTATTGTGATTTTTACATTATTCCGAGGTGAGCTGTGTCAAGAGAAGGACAAGAACTGATTACAAGGAAACGATGCATACTTCGCATTTTGTTAAGCTCTCCTTTGCAGAACACATTTGCAATTGTTTCCTTGGTTATTCCAGTAATAGTCATGATAAGATCAAGGTGTGAATTTTTTCAGTGTTGTGATCTGCCAAGTTAATCAGCCTAACCTATAGAAATTGAGGATAGTCTCTTTAATAAGTAAAGTATATTGTGTGTTAGTCGCTCAATTGTGTCCAACTTTTTGTGACCCCATGGACTGCAGTCCACCAGGCTCCTCTGTCCAGGGAATTCTCCAGGCAAGAATACTGGAGCAGGTAGCCATTCCCTTCTCCAAGGGATCTTTCTAACCCAGAGATCGAACCCAGATCTGCATTGCTTCAGATTCTTTACCATCTGAGGCACCAGGGAAGCCCACAACAGGTAAAGACAAAGCCAAATAACTGTATGTGCTGCTGTGCTTAGTCACTTATTCACGTCTGACTCTTTGCGACCCCATGGACTGTAGACCGTCAAGCTCCTCTCTCCATGAGATTCTCCAAGCAAGAATACTAGAGTGGGTTGCCACGCCCTCTTCCAGGGGATCTTTCCAATCCAGGGATTGAACCCAGGTCTCCCACATTGCAGGCAGATTCTTTACCATCTGAGCCACCAGGAAAGCCCATAATAAGTAAAGACAACCAAAAAACTATATAAGTAGGTCTAAGTAAATCAGCCTGATGTATCACAGACTGGTGAGCTACCTGTCATAATCATAAAAGCTTCCTATGGAATGTATTCTGTATCGTACATGGATTAGTGTTTTCTTTTAACAGCCCTGAGTGCTTGTCTTTATTCTGGTCACCATCCTGTAGTTAAGGAAAATGCAACTTATTGAAGCAGAAGTCAAAGTTATCCAGCTCACAAATGGGAGAATCAACATGTGAACCCCAAACCCATGCCCTGAACATCTAGGCAGGACTAAGGTCACAATCACACAGTCACAGAGTCAGAGCCCAATCATAAGTTCCGGATGCCCTCATCGGTCACGAAGGTTCTCCAAAGCGATGTAGTTCAGTTGCTTGCAATTGGCCTCCTGGTTATGGGGCAGGGAAGCGGCAGAGTTCTGCAGTTGTTGTCCTGTTCTGTCAGAGTAGATTAGCTCTGGCCCTAGAGCGGGCCTTTTGTGCGCTGCGATGCAGGTCACAGGATAATGAGATAAAACTCTGTGGTTTGTGGAGGCCTGGCTAGCCCCCGTAACAGCGCCCTCGACCTTACCTGCTTGCTGTGCTCTTATGGTCCTGAAGACTGTAAATTAGACGGCTGCTTTCTTAGCCCTCTTACCTTCCTCCAACCTCTCTCTACCGACCCTCCGTGTACCTGTCAGGCTTCACCAAAGATGCACTAAATCCTAACTGGTGGAAAACTGACTCTGCATAACGGCAGGTGAAAAAGGCCAGGGGGCCTTATATTCCTATTCAGATGGCAGCCCACTTTACCTGAGAAATAAAGAGGGAAACACCTGGGAGAAAAATCTCAGAAAGAACACATTTTCATACTCATTTTTTTTTCTTCTAAAAGTAGAGCAAAGAGATCAAAATCAAACTAATGCATGTGTATTTTTTTCTGTAATTTCTACTGATGGAATAAAATCCATAAGCAACCTCTGAGATCGCTATAGACACAGAACTTAATGATTTCCACTATTCCTTAATTATTTCCGCTGTAGCTATTTTACATGGGCGACGCAAAGGCAGGGTGCCAGTGAGGGATTGTACCAGATATGGGAAACCTTATCTGAGAAGCAGAGAAGACGGTGGACAGAAGTTGGTTTTGGAGTATCAAGCTCAAGTTCTACCACTGTTGACTTGTGTTACATAATATTTGGGAGATTAAATAAGAAGGTCTCAGAATTCCCTTTCAATTCTAAAATTTTAAGTCAGCCCTGCCATCATATGATTCTTGAGGAGTAAATACAAGCTCACCTGCCACCACTGACACTGTATTTTAGTCTTCTCAAAGTGTGGTTCCCAGACCGGGAGAATCAGCATCACTCGTTAAAAATGCAAAGTCTTGGTAGCATCACCCTGTTACCAAGTCCAAACATGGTATGACAGGTTAGTAAATCGAGAGAAGGGTTATTGGGGCAACGCATGGTGACTTTATTTGGAAAGGCAGCAGACTGAGAAGGTGGTGAACTAGTGTCCTGAAGAATCATCTTCCCCTTGTTGGAATTCAGGCTTCTTTTATACTAAAAGAGAAGGGGAGTGAAGTCCTGGTTCCAGCCACACTCTTTAGAGGATGTGTTAATTTCTTTCTTCCTGTAGCCATTCACAGGTCAGGATGTTTCCTGTGAGCTATACAAGGTATTTTTCCTTAACCCTCATTACTTGGGAGGCAGGATTTCTGGAGGTAGACCATTATGTAGAATTTAAGCTTATAGGAAGTGATTAACTTGTAATAGAATATAGAAGTTTTTCCTTATTACAACCTAACACCTACTGTATTAGCGATTCTGGTGGTGGGGCCCCAGTAATATGTGAATTAACACAGCATCCAGGTGATTCTCATGCATGGCCAAATTTGAGACCCTGCTGCGATTTATGGGGTCGCAAAGAGTTGGACACGACTGAGCGACTGAACTGAACTGAACTGACTAATACTTGCATGATGGTCTGTTTACACATATGGTTCTCCATGTATTCTATGATAAACTTCTTGGAGTGGAAACTGCATTGGTTTTGCTCTAATTTTAGCTCATAGATTATGAGTGAGGCATGGCCTTTGCTTCCCCAGAGATTATGATCAAGTAAGGAACATAAAACTAACAACTCTCAATGTATGAAAGAGACAGGCTCCTCTTATCATTCTGAGAATTACAAGTGTGCGAGTGACACTTGAAATCGGATGTGGTAATTTTTGATAACAAGGTATAAAATGCAACTTAAAATTCATATCTACTGATAAACTGGCAGAGAAACATATTTGATTCTTTACAAAATGATCAACGTGCCGATATCACTTTCTTGGACATGTCAGCAAATGTTTTAATACAGGGAAAAAGAACTGAGTACGATATGCCAAGCCTTTTGAAAAAGTCATCATAAAACTTCCCAAGTGAGGAGGAAGTTCCTAACCTTGCTCAGAAAGAAGAGTCCCCAGTAAATGAAAGAATGTTTCATTGTCATTCCTTGCTTCAAACCACATTCAGCCAAGGCAGGATTAGTTTGAAAATGGTTGCAGTTTTCAGATTTTACCTTCTCCTCACCATGGAAAATCCCATGGACGGAGGAGCCTGGTAGGTTACAGTCCATGGGATTGCGAAGAGTCAGACACGACTGAGCAACTTCACTTTCACTTTTCACCTTCATGCATTGGAGAAGGAAATGGCAATCCACTCCAGTGTTCTTGCCTGGAGAATCCCAGGGATGGAGGAGCCTGGTGGGCTGCCGTCTATGGGGTCACACAGAGTCGGACACAACTGACGTGACTTAGCAGCAGCAGCGC
>NW_011494897.1:3816690-3817430 GCF_000754665.1 Bison bison bison
GCCTGTTACCTAATTTCAAATTAAAGCTTTAAAATTTCAATTATATTTTTACTTAATTAAAAAATGAGTAACAGATTTAAAGACAGAATATTTACTCTAAGTTTCTGATAATGCTGAGAGTGCTCCCTGGAACTTAAAGGGTCAAAATAATGGCCTGTTACCTAATTTCAAATTAAAGCTTTAAAATTTCAATTATATTTTTACTTAATTAAAAAAGGAAGGCAAGTTCTGTTATTAGTGAACTTTTAAGTGTTTTTTTTTAATATAATAACAATAACAATAATTATAAGTATTATAATAAATAATAAATGTAACATAATTATTATAATAAATCGAATACTAATTTTTATAATTGTTTGTATCCTGGCAGCACTGTGCTGCATGCAGGATCTTAGTTCCCCAACCAGGGATTGAACTCATGCACCCTGCAGTACAAGGGTGGAGTCTTAACCACAGGACCAAGAGGGAAGTCCCTAAGCTGACTTCTTGATTTAAGTTTCATTGTTTTTTTTTTTTCTTCAACCTTTGTTTTTAAGAGGGGAATGTGGATTGGAATAGGTAGTATCAGGTAACTTTTAGCTCCAAAGGGATGTACCTTGAAACAGATAACATTAGGACACTTTTAGCTTCAAAAATGTGACATCCTATGATTTTTAAAAATCACAATATACTTGTGTGAGGAAGGATGAGAATGCCAGTAAATCAAATACTAACATTCATGCTGACATTTTATAATTATA
>NW_011494897.1:3817530-3826180 GCF_000754665.1 Bison bison bison
GCCTGGTGGGCTGCCGTCTATGGGGTCACACAGAGTCGGACACAACTGACGTGACTTAGCAGCAGCAGCGCCCCTTTAATAAAAGTGAGCCTACCCTTTCTATGAACTTGTTAAAAAAAGAACTAATGACAACATGTGGTTTTAGGTGACTTAAGAGTTAGTGCATCAATGTGCTTCCCTTCAGCATTTCTTCTTTGTCTTATTTTTCTTAATAAACTGCACACGCATAAATTACATGCACAAAGCTCTTCATTCATTCATTCATTTATGAAGTGGTCATGCCTATTTCCCATTCCAAACGTTTTTACCCTATCATGCCTGGTCAAACTTTTTTGCCTGTCTTCCCACCTGTCTCTCCATCTTCCACTCTCTACCTCTGCTTTCCTAATTCCATTTTTCTTATCCTCAGGATCCTTCACGTTTATTGCATTAGAAGGTGGAGGGTGTAGTAGCCCTATTTATGTGGGTGAGAAATGTTGAGAGAGACTAGAAGGTGGGTAGAAAAAATAATGTGGACTTGGTGTATTTGAGGTGCCTGTGGAACAAACACGTGGACATTCTTTCCAATATGTGCAGATCCAGGGCTCAGAGGGAAGATGTGTGATGAATTAACGATGCACGTGGTAGTTTGCAGACCATGGAGTCACTAAGAGTTGGACATGACTAAGTGACTTCACTTTTACTTTTCACTTTCCTGCATTGGAGAAGGAAATGGCAACCCACTCCAGTGTTCTTGCCTGGAGAATCCCAGGGACGGGGGAGCCTGGTGGGCTGCCGTCTATGGGGTTGCACAGAGTCGGACATGACTGAAGTGACTTAGCAGCAGCAGCAGCAGTGGTAGTTTCAAGTCCACATATAGATGAGATCATTGCAGAGATTAAGTAAAAGGAAATGAGCTCTGAACTTAGAGTAGCTTCCCAGTAAATGTCTGTTGTTTGTGGCATCTTTACTTGGATATTTACTACCAGTATGTATGTCATTGGGTCTTCCCCAATGGCTCAGCAGTAAAGAATCTGCTTGCAATGCACGAATGGAATTTTGATCCCTGGGTTAAGAAGATCCCCTGGAAGAGGAAATAGCAACTTATTCCAGTATTCTTGCCTGGAAAATTCCAAGGACAGAGGAGCCTGGTGGGCTACAGTCCATGGGGTCGCTAAGAATTGGATGCAACTGAGCAGTCAGGCATGCGCGTCATGATCCTTTTAGGCGGTCATGACCTGCGCCTTGGCAGTTGTTAAACTTGCTCATCCGCTATGTTCATTATGGATTCTAACTCTCAAAAGTCACAATCCTAGAAAGTTTTGGATAATCAAATGGCAGCTCAGTGGATGGAACACTTCCAAGATAAATACCGAAAATAGGTTTTTTTTTTTTTCGGTATTTATCTCTCACCCATTTTGAGGATAAGAAAAGAAATATTTTGTAGAAGAAAAATCCAACAGAAGCTATAATCAGAGAAGAAATACTGGCAGGGACCTTGGAGACTGAAGCTGAAGCACTTAGTTCCTATGAGAAGACACTGAGGCAAAGAAAAGTTAAGAAGCTAAAGCAAGGGCTCCTGCTTAAAATTAGCAGAAATCTCAAGCCATGTCAACTGAGTAACAGATTTAAAGACAGAATATTTACTCTAAGTTTCTGATAATGCTGAGAGTGCTCCCTGGAACTTAAAGGGTCAAAATAATGGCCTGTTACCTAATTTCAAATTAAAGCTTTAAAATTTCAATTATATTTTTACTTAATTAAAAAAGGAAGGCAAGTTCTGTTATTAGTGAACTTTTAAGTGTTTTTTTTTAATATAATAACAATAACAATAATTATAAGTATTATAATAAATAATAAATGTAACATAATTATTATAATAAATCGAATACTAATTTTTATAATTGTTTGTATCCTGGCAGCACTGTGCTGCATGCAGGATCTTAGTTCCCCAACCAGGGATTGAACTCATGCACCCTGCAGTACAAGGGTGGAGTCTTAACCACAGGACCAAGAGGGAAGTCCCTAAGCTGACTTCTTGATTTAAGTTTCATTGTTTTTTTTTTTTCTTCAACCTTTGTTTTTAAGAGGGGAATGTGGATTGGAATAGGTAGTATCAGGTAACTTTTAGCTCCAAAGGGATGTACCTTGAAACAGATAACATTAGGACACTTTTAGCTTCAAAAATGTGACATCCTATGATTTTTAAAAATCACAATATACTTGTGTGAGGAAGGATGAGAATGCCAGTAAATCAAATACTAACATTCATGCTGACATTTTATAATTATAAAAAGATTCAAAATTCTTGACCAACACAATCAGTTGTAAAGTGAAGATTTTGCTTACTTTGTTCCATTTTGACAATCTGTATATATAGCTCTTCAAAACACTTTTTGAATCATCATAGATATGGATGACTTCTGCAGTTTATAGAGCCATACTATAACATTCAAAGGAAAACTTCAGACTACTTTTATTTTAGAACAAGCAAAAGTAACAGTTCCATCTTTCTTTATACTCTATGCTTTTTTCCTCCAAGTTAATGAATTTTTTAAGTGTGAAAGCCCAAACTTCCCAAGTACCTAATGTTCCTTTAAAAAGAACAGACACTACCTTTTCTCTGACTTCCCACCACATAAATTGGTAGTGGTGGGGGGATGGGAGGAGTGAGTTTTAGTTATAAAAGAAATGATCATCTCTAATATTCTCTTCCAGTTCTACAAGTGAGTCACTATAGCTAATACCTATAAAACGTCTTTTATGTGCAGCCAGAATTCAAGAACATGCCAATTATTTATTCATCTGATGTTAATTTTTTATTTATTATTCATTCAACAGACACTATTCAGCCTTGACTTGTGAGCTAGGTGATCAGGTTAAAAAAAAAATCTGATGTAACACCCAGCAGTTGCTTTCACTGAACTGTGGGAGGAAACTCTTCTATTAGGCAGAACTTTTCAAAGACAACTTAGAGCATGATATGGAGTAATTATGGAGGTGATCACTAAAAGAAAAAGAGATAACACAATTCCTTCATCATTGCCCTTGTCAAATCAACTTGTAAAATCATTAGGAATCGCTAAATCTTTTGACAGATTCACAAATAGGCAAACAGAATCACGATGATAAGATTAGAGAAAGTTTACTGTTCAGTATGAACATCGAACAATAGTTTTATGAATTGCAGAGATTTATTTCAGAGTTTCTTCTCTTTCCCCCATACCTGTGTGCTCAGTCAGTCGTTCAGTCCTGTCCAACTCTTTATGACCCTACGGACTGTAGCCCACCAGACTCCACAGTCTGTGGGATTCTCCAGACTAGAATACTGAAGTGGGTTGCCATTTCCTATTCCAGGGGATCTTCCTGACCTAGGAATCAAACCTTAAGTCTCCTGCATTGGCAGGCAGATCCTCTACCACTGAGCTACCTGGGAAACCCTTTTCCCCCTAAAACACATACAAAATACTTCTGAAAATCAGCAAACAACCAAAGTCACTCAAAGGTTTTGATTTCTTGGCTAGCCATCTAAAAATGATCAGCAGGTTGTAACAAAATAAAACCATAGGATTAGGGTATATTTTTGGATTAGACGTAATCATGAAAAAATTTCCATCTTCATTTTGTCATATAATCATTCTGGACATTGTTTTCTTTTTTGACTGTGTTCCCAGCTTGCCTCCACCATCCATGGAACAGTTCATCCTTTCTGTCTCACTCTAGTCATTGTACTTTGACCACATTTCTTATTTTGCTCATGTACATTTTTGATTACTCTTTCATATTCAGGGTTGATTATTTATTTACACAAGAGTAAGGCATTGTTTTATTACTCTTTGTATTTCTACAAAGTGTCTAGTGCAGTGCAAACACATCATAAGCCTCCCAATAAATGAGGATTCAATGAATAATGATTGACTCACATTCAACCAAATTATGATATAAGCACTGTTAATTCCCAAAGAGTGATTTGTTTACACATTCATATCAGTGCTGCCTTGGTTCTTTCTGTTTAATGTTTAAAACATAATGAACATATCACAGCTGAAATTTATCTGTAAATAGTACCAGATGTTATAGTAGATCTAAGCTTTATAGCTACAAGAAGGATTCTAAGAAATATTGTTGAGTTTGTATCTATTTTGAACCCTTAAAGTCTCTGCATAGGATACAACCTTGTATCTTTGATAAGTATGAAATGAAATGAAGTTAAGCAAAATCTTAATTATAAATAAAGGAAGCCCCCACATCCATGCAGTTCACTTATTCAATAGCTGCCTATCAAATGGCACTGGACTAAAAATTCCTTGTCAAATATTGAATTTACAGCATTCTATGAAAATAAGGGATCATGCTATATCAATATGACTTTTAAATAAATGTCATTAATTAAAACTGAGAAAATATTTCAGGCTTGCCTTCAATCCAACAAATGTTTACAGAATACCTATTAGGTGTTAGATGCTATTCTGGGTACTCAGCACATAGCAGTGACCACACTTTTTGTCCTTAAAACTCACACACAGTCTGAATTCATTTGCAACTGGAGTCATGTGGAGAAGATAGTAGCTTACTTCTTAAGCAAGTTAATAAATATGTTGTTTGCATTTTCTGACATTTAATTACTTGATGATTCAGATTTCATATGAAAGAATTAACATAGTAAGGAAAGAAGGCATTAATTCTTTCTGTATCCTTTCCAAACATTTGAGACTATTTAAAAACTGTTACTTAGAATGCTTCAATAAAGATTTGGTGGATTCCCAATTAGGATGATTTTCTAGTTTACTTTCTAATTTACTGTTTTACTTATGTGTAGTTATTATTCCTTGCCTTGTAGAAATATAGTTACAAGTAGCTATCTGGCTACATATTTAGGCAATAGGTTCAAATTTAATGTTTTATTTTAAAAGAAACAGAATTTGTCTGAGGATAGGGAAAAATAAGCAGGAAAAAAAAACCCTACCTCTGGTCATTAGTATAAATCCAGTTGCCTGTACTTTATAGGGAATTAGTCGCTTTTTAGAAAGAGCTTTTAATTGCTTAATCTAAGTAATGTGGGCAATGGCATACATGTTTTATTTTAGAGTCTATCTAGCCCACTCAGAAAATGTAATGGACCTAATTTTCATTTAGTATAGGTCTGTGCAGTTCCTAAAACATCCAAATGGCTATTAATTTAATCAGGTAATTTAACTATAGCTCGAGAAAAGGCCACCCGCTAGTTGTCACGCAATGATTACGAGGATGACATTTCTATCCCATGATGCCAGAGGCAGACTTTGATACATCATTTTCTTTTTGAAGGTTAAACTCAGATAACCTGCCTTTGGCATTTAATTAGCTACATATTAAACACTCTTTTAATAATAAAATGATTAAAAATTTTATTGCTTCTCAAATGAGGCCCTTTTAGATAGATTTAATGACTTGGTTAGAGCTCTATAGTTTGTGAACCAAACCTTACTTAGGCCAGTATGTAGTAATGATATGCTTTACAGCTTACGAAATCTGTATTTTATTCAAATGATGGCCATAATCATTTTGGATAAAACTTATAATGCTTTCTTCTGTATTTTTAAGTCTAACGGTTAAATGTCATTGGAAAGTAACCAAAACCCCCTCAATTCAAAATTTCCAGAGATTATCAAATTCAAGATGAATAAAGAGACCATGAAATGTGTGTAATGTGCTGAATCTTATATACTAATTGTTTACCCTTTGAAAAATCACTCGTCCCCATTGAATACCTGCCAAAAATTCATAAAATGATTGCAGAAATGACGGAGAAGTGTGAGTGGACTGCAAATCCTCATCTATATTTTCACTTAATACCAGCTCTTCAGTGAAAATGGTCATCAGGAGACTCTTCATTGTTCATCCTGAGCATGAACAGGGAGTTAAAATACCTGTACCTGTAAAATAGGTTGAAGAGACCAGAAGCCATCACACAAGCACAGGTAGTAACTACAGTCTGAATAAAAGTGATCACTGCCCTCTTACTCTTTCTTAAAATTTTAATTTCAAACTTATTTTATCATTTATATATGCACATGTTATAAGTGCTCAGTCCAATAACATTTGATGAGAATTTCCAATAATATAACCACCGCCTCAGCTGATCTATGGAACAATTCAGATATCACTCACCCTTCCTCATGCCTCCTTCTAGACAGCTGCCCATGGCTATCCAGCTGTTTTGAATCCACCCTGTCATTATAACTTGGTATGCTTGTGGTAGAATATTACATAGACGTCAGCATGTAGGATGCACACTTCTTCTGCTCAACACATTATTTTTGAGCTATACTTGATTTTGCTCCTATCACTGGCTTGTTCCTTTTTTAAAAAAAATATTTATTTATTTATTTGGCTGCCTGAGCTCTTACTTGTGGCATGGATTCCTGACATCCATGAATCTATAAGGGTATTTTTTCTCCAAACAACTGACTTATTAGTATTTTAGTTATTCCAGCTAAATTTTGTACTGGTTTCCTCCTTGATAAGATGTACATTTGGGTTCCTTGGGTCAAAGAAGGAACCCAAGTATACAATCAGTTTCTTTGTTAATTCTCTTTCTACAAAGATAATAGAGAATATATCTATATATTTTTAAAATTATTGATTTTGTTTTATCAAATAACAGATATTGCAGAAAAATTTAAATGCAAATATGCAAATAGGAAAAGGAGTACGTCAAGGATGTATATTGTCACCCTGCTTATTTAATTGATATGCAGAGTACATCATGAGAAATGCTGGGCTGGAAGAAGCACAAGCTGGAATCAAGATTGCCGGGAGAAATATCAATAACTTCAGATATGCAGATGACACCACCCTTATGGCAGAAAGTGAAGAGGAACTCAAAAGCCTCTTGATGAAAGTGAAAGAGGAGAGTGAAAAAGTTGGCTTAAAGCTCAACATTCAGAAAACGAAGATCATGGCATCCGGTCCCATCACTTCATGGGAAATAGATGGGGAAACAGTGGAAACAGTGTCAGACTTTGTTTTTGGGGGTTCCAAAATCACTGCAGATGGTGACTGCAGCCATGAAATTAAAAGATGCTTACTCCTTGGAAGGAAAGTTATGACCAACCTAGATGGACTATTCAAAAGCAGAGACATTACTTTGCCAACAAAGGTTCGTCTAGTCAAGGCTATGGTTTTTCCTGTGGTCATGTATGGATGTGAGAGTTGGACGGTGAAGAAAGCTGAGCACTGAAGAATTGATGCTTTTGAACTGTGGTGTTGGAGAAGACTCTTGAGAGTCCCTTGGACTGCAAGGAGATCCAACCAGTCCATTCTGAAGGAGATCAGCCCTGGGATTTCTTTGGAAGGAATGATGCTAAAGCTGAAACTCCAGTACTTTGGCCACCTCATGCGAAGAGTTGAGTCATTGGAAAAGACTCTGATGCTGGGAGGGATTGGGGGCAGGAGGAGAAGGGGACGACAGAGGATGAGATGGCTGGATGGCATCACTGACTCAATGGACATGAGTCTGAGTGAACTCCGGGAGTTGGTGATGGACAGGGAGGCCTGGTGTGCTGTGATTCATGGGGTTGCAAAGAGTCGGACATGTCTGAGCGACTGAACTGAACTGAACTGAACTGAATGCAAAAAGGAAAAACTAGTGGTAATTCTATGACACGGAGTCCCTAACATCACAGCACATATTCTGTCAGTTTTTTATGTTTTTATATATATACTGATGTTGTTATTCAGTCACCCAGTTGTGTCCAGCTCTTTGCAACATGATGAACTACAGCATGCCATCGCCTTCACAGATCACTGCCTTGTTGTGGTGAAGGGGCTTGCATAACTCAATGAAGCTATGAGCCGTGCCGTGTAGGGCCACCCAAGATGCACAGGTCATAGTGGTTGAGTTCTGACAAAACGTGATCCACTGGAGGAGGGAATGGCAAACCACCCCAGTATGTTTGCCATGAGAACATCATAAACTGTATATATGTGTATGCTTAAAAAAAAAAAGTAACCAATTTCATTCATCAAACAAAATACAGAAATACCTTGTCAATACATATTATCCACAAAATAATTTTGAATATTTGAATCATAGTCTATTGTATCACAGTTTATGTAATCATTCTCATATTGTTGGACATTTACATTGTCTACAATTTTATTTTCTTATACACAGTGGTGAAGTAAATATTTTTGTAGACAAAGAATTTAATACATACATTTAAATTTCTTTCCTTAGGATAAATTTCTATAAGTAGAATTGCACAATTACTAGCTATCCATAATAAAGATTCTTATTTGGCAAATTATTTTTGCCTGAAGACCAATCAAACATAGCTCAGTTCAGTTCAGTCGCTCAGTTGTGTTCGACTCTTTGCGACCCCATGAATCACAGCACACCAGGCCTCCCTGTCCATCACCAACTCCCGGAGTTCACTCAGACTCATGTCCACCGAGTCAGTGATGCCATCCAGCCATCTCATCCTCTGTCGTCCCCTTCTCCTCCTGCCCCCAATCCCTCCCAGCATCAGAGTCTTTTCCAATGAGTCAACTCTTCACATGAGGTGGCCAAAGTACTGGAGTTTCAGCTTTAGCATCAGTCCCTCCAAAGAAATCCCAGGGCTGATCTCCTTCAGAATGGACTGGTTGGATCTCCTTGCAGTCCAAGGGACTCTCAAGAGTCTTCTCC
>NW_011494897.1:3826280-3831823 GCF_000754665.1 Bison bison bison
GATCTCCTTCAGAATGGACTGGTTGGATCTCCTTGCAGTCCAAGGGACTCTCAAGAGTCTTCTCCAACACCACAGTTCAAAAGCATCAATTCTTTGGTGCTCAGCTTTCTTCACCGTCCAACTCTCACATCCATACATGACCACAGGAAAAACCATAGCCTTGACTAGACGGACCTTTGTTGGCAAAGTAATGTCTCTGCTTTTGAATAGTCCATCTAGGTTGGTCATAACTTTCCTTCCAAGGAGTAAGTGTCTTTTAATTTCATGGCTGCAGTCACCATCTGCAGTGATTTTGGAGCCCAGAAAAATAAAGTCTGACACTGTTTCCACTGTTTCCCCATCTATTTCCCATAAAGTGATGGGACCGAATGCCATGATTTTCGTTTTCTGAATGTTGAGCTCTAAGCCAACTTTTTCACTCTCCTCTTTCACTTTCATCAAGAGGCTTTTGAGTTCCTCTTCCCTTTCTGCCATAAGGGTGGTGTCATCTGCATATCTGAGGTTATTGATATTTCTCCCGGCAATCTTGATTCCACCTTGTGCTTCTTCCACCCCAGTGTTTCTCACTTTACTACTAATCCATGTTACTCACTTTTAACTTTTTATGGAACATTTTGTTAACTATAATACAAAATCTTGAGAACACTTGTGAACCATAGAAATATCCTTGAACTTTGATCTTACAAAAAGAAATTCATTATAGCTTGACTTTATCAGCTGAGAATAGATTCCTGTTTACATAGAACCTTAATTTTTAGGGTAATAGTATATACAATTAAGGTAGAAACTAAACAATAATGAGTCAAATAAAACTGGACTAGAGGTAACTTTACTTAATGATTTTTAGCCTCCTTTTGATGATCGAGAGCAGAGAGGTCCCTGACCTCTAGGATCTAATGCCTGATGATCTGGGTTGGAGGTGATATAATAACAATAATAGAAATAAAGTGCACAGTAAGTGTTATGTGCTTGAATCATCCCCAAATCATCCCTCCTCCACCAGGTCCATGGAAAAATTGTCTTCCATATAGCCAGTCCTGGTGCCAAAAAGGTTGGGGACAGCTGATGTAAAGCTTCATTTCCCAGTAAAGTAGCCACTGGCCACATGTGGCTCTTGAGCACTTGAAATACAGCTAGTCAGAATAGAGACTTAGCACCAAAGATATAAAATACCTCATTAATGATTGTATATTGATCGCATATTGGAATGAGAATACTTGGGATATATGGGTTCAATAAAATATGATATTAAAATGAATTTCACATGTTTCATTTTACTCTTTTCGAATGGCTATTGGAAAACTTTAATTTACACATGTGGCTCTTATTTTATTTCCACTGGACAGAATTCATCTAGATGTATATTCTACTGCTATAGAATATGTACAAGGATCGCTACATACTAACTATATTTTTTAGGCTTATGAACTGAGAGTGGTTTCAATGCTGCTGCTGCTGCTAAGTCGCTTCAGTCGTGTCCAACTCTTAGCGACCCCATGGACTGCAGCCTACCAGGCTCCTCCATCCATGGGATTTTCCAGGCAAGAGTACCAGGTGGGGTGCCATTGCCTTCTCCAGTGGTTTCAATAGTGGTTTCAATAACTGATCCACAAAATTTCCCTAAATTGTACTCTGATGAGTGAGTAAGTGACTGACAAGAGAAATCGTAGTTTGCTCAGAGTACCTAAGCTCTATAGACGGCAGAAGAAGAATTCTCCCTGGCAGCTTAATAGACTTTCTCCCTACTGAAGTTCCAAATTGTTGAAAAGCATTTTCACCAGTTTTCATGAGGATGAATTGAGGGTGAATGGATAAAGTGAATGGCATTCTATTCTAGATCCACTTTTCTCATGTCAAGCTTCTTAAAATATGTATATATATATTTTATCTTTGGCTGCGTTGGGTCGTCATTGTGCACAGGCTTTCTCTCATTGCAGCAGGTGAGGGCTACTCTCTAGCTGCAGTGTGCAGGCTTCTCCTTGCAGTGGCCTCTCTTGCTGTGGAGCACAGGCTTTAGGGCATTCGGGCTTCAGTAGCTGCGGCACGTGGCCTCTGCAGTTGCGGCTCCCAGGGTCTAGAGCACAGGCTCAGTAGCTGTGGCATGTGGGCTTAGTTGCTCCGTGGCATGTGTAATCTTTTTGGATCAGGGATCAAACCCGTTCTCCTGCATTGGCAGGCAGATTCTTTACTACTGAGCCACAGGGGAAGCCCCTCAAACTTTGCTGATCACCATTTGGCCTATGTATTGTTTGCATTTATCCTCATGCAGTTTCAACACAGGCAAAAAGGATGAACTCAAGTGAAGAACTAACTTACCCTGAAGCAACTCGAGACTTAAAGTTTGAAAGTAAAACTCCGTGTGAAATTTTGTTCATGTCCTGTACATATATTTAGAATGCAGTAGAGAATTGAAGCATAGATCCTTCCCACATAAACAATAAACAACAAAAAATTGTAGACAAATGATTTAATGATCCAAACTATGCATTTGATTTGGGGCGTTCATAGAACTTCCTCTTGTGTGTATAGATGCTGCTGAAAAAACCAGACTATATGGGACAATGGAAATATGAGTGTTTGGTGAGAGAGCAAGGAAGGTTCTCTGACTTCTAGGAAACTTCTTATCTGCCTTGGGAGTACTGTGTTTGGGGCATGCTCTGATAACTTCTAAAAGTGAGCCTATAGCGGGTATAATTGCAAGAGTTATGAAAAAGGAAAGAAAACAATTTCACACTATTGATAAAAGCACTAGAGCCTTAATTTGCTCACCTGTGTATAGGATGTTGTATAAAAGTTGGAAATTTACCTGCCACCTCTCTAAGTTTATTTAGAGAAATTTCTGCTTGCTTAGACTTTCTTTGGGAAATGTAATACTTGCTGAAAAGGTCAAATTGAGATTTAGACTATCTATACATATTTCCCCCACCAAACAGAAGGTATCTGTGCCTCTCCAAACAAGCTCTATCAATGCCTTCGAATCATGTTATGGCTTCATACACCAAACGATTCACTGATGTGTGAAAAGACCAGTAAATCAGCAAGTTGCTTGCTCTGTGTAAACCCAGCCAGCTGATGTGCTTGAGTTATTGGACTGGGCAGTGCAACGGTTTGGTGCCATGAATTTCTAGTCCTTGGTGAGACAGAGGTTCAGCAACTGTTATTTCTCACTGAGGAAATGCTCATGAATGTGACAACCAAATTTCTAGACAGTGCCATCCAGAACTCATTGACTATCCTCATCAGTTATAGTTTATACGAACAGCCATTGAATTGTCAGAGACTTAGGCTGTCTCTTTAATTATAAAAGGGCACTATGGTGTGGCATTTAAGAGCAAAGATGCTGGAGTCAGACTGGGCTCTGCTCCCTGCAAGTTGTGTGACCCTAGGTACTCACCATTGTGAAGAAGAGAAAAGAGCCCTCTCTTTATCATGCAAGGATAAGTCTTATCCTTATCCTTATTGCAGAGCAATAAGTCTGCAAGCCAAGAAGAAAATACTGACCTAACACTGAACCTGCCTGCGCTCTGACCTTGAACTTGCCAGCCTCCAAAACTGTGAGAAATATATGTTGGTTGTTTAAGCCACTGTCTATGGTATTTTGTTATAGCACTCCACAGTAGGTGGCGCTAGTGGTAAAGAATCCGCCTGCCCACGCAGGAGACACACGAGATATAGGTTCGATCCCTGGGTCAGGAAGATCCCCTGGAGAAGGAAATGGAAACGTATTCCAGTATCCTTGCCTGGGAAATCCCGTGGACAGAGGAGCCTGGTGGGCTACAGTCCATGGGGTCGCAAAGAGTCAGACACGGCTGAGCACAGCACAGCACTCATCTATGGTATTTTGTTATAGCAACCCAAAGTGACTATGACAACAGCTAACATTTGTTGAGCATTTATTCTGTGCCAGACGCTGTTCTTAACATTCTTATATTAATTAATCTTCATAACGTCATGATATATGTATTATTATTATGTCATTACCCTATGTTGAAGATGGATACCAAGGCACAGAGAAGTTATATGCCCAAGATCACCCAGCTAGACAATGATCACACTAATATTAAAACACAAGCAGTGTGTTTTGGGCTCCATAAGCATTTTACTAGATTGAGAGAATTCTTTTTCTCAAAAGATGGTCTCTTGGGGAAGACTCAAATTCCTTTCTCCTCTGAATTTCTAAAATGCTGCAATTCTTAAGAAGAAAACTAGACATCCTATACTGTGTACGAGCGTAAAACTTTGTCATCAGAAGGATGTGGTTTCATACCTTGGTTTATTCACCTACTGGGTATGTAAATTTGGACAAGATAATGCATTCTTTACAGGCAACTCCCCATAGCATCTCTGTTCTTCATCTTAAAAATAGGGATAAAATACCAGTTCCATAGGGGGTTTTGTAAAGGATGAAAGGAAGCAATTCATATCAATTCCTTAGCATGGACCTTATATATAGTAAGAGCTCAATAACTGATAACAAGTATTATTGTTCCTGACAATTTGTCTTTAATGTTCCTGTTGGTGACAGACTACCTGAATAGTTTCAGCTAAGTGTAACACTTCTTGTTCCAATGATTTTGCAGTTTTGAAACTGATAGGAAAACCATGATGATTTATTATGGATGTAATATAACCTCTTCCCTTGTGCTTGAAAACTTCATTAAAGTTGAATTCTGTACACAGTTGGAAGGTAGCTAATAGTACACTACAAAATAATTAAATTAATAATAATGAAATTTTATTTTAATTAAATAAATAATTAAAATAACTTTTTATTTATTAAGCTCCCATTGGGAACCAAGGACTATCCCAGGTATTTCATGTACAACACTCTTAGAAATAAAACTACCATATAACCCAGCAATCCCTCTATGGGACATACACCCAGAAAAAACTATAATTCAAAAAGACACATGTACCCAAGTGTTCATTGCAGCACTATTTAAATATCCAGGACATGGAAGCAACCTAGATGTCCATTGACAGGTGAATGGATAAAGAAATTGTGTTATATATATGCAATGGAATATTATTCAGCCATGTAAAGAAACAAAATTGGGTCACTGGTAGAGACATAAGTAGACCTAGAGACTGTCATAAAGAGTAAAGTAAGTCAGAAAGAAAAAAAACACAAATACTGTATAATAACACATGTGGAATCTGAAAATGGTATAGATGATCTTATTTCCAAAACAGAAATAGAGACACTGCTACTGCTACTGCTAAGTCACTTCAGTCGTGTCCGACTCTGTGCAACCCCATGGACGGCAGCCCACCGTCCCTGGGATTCTCCAGGCAAGAACACTGGAGTGGGTTGCCATTTCCTTCTCCAATGCATGAAAGTGAAAAGTGAAAGTGAAGTCGCTCAGTCGTGTCCGACTCTTCGAGACCCCATGGACTGCAGCCCACCAGGCTCCTCCGCCCATGGGATTTTCCAGGCAAGAGGACTGGAGTGGGGTGCTTTTGCCTTCTCCGGCACAGATGTAGCCAACAAACATATGGACACCAAGGGGGGAAGGGGGGGTGGGATGAATTGGGAGATTGGG
>NW_011494897.1:3832136-3858671 GCF_000754665.1 Bison bison bison
GACTGGTTGGATCTCCTTGCAGTCCAAGAGACTCTCAAGAATCTTCTCCAGCACCACAGTTCAAAAGCATCAATTCTGCACTCAGCTTTCTTCACAGTCCAACTCTCACATCCATACATGACGACTGGAAAAACTATTGCCTTGACTAGACGGACCTTTTTTGACAAAATAATGTCTCTGCTTTTGAATATGCTGTCTAGGTTGGTTATAACTTTCCTTCCAAGGAGTAAGAATCTTTTAATTTCATGGCTGCAATTACTATCTGCAGTGATTTTGGAACCCCTCAAAATAAAGTCTGTCACTGTTTCCATTGTTTCTCCACCTATTTGTCATGAAGTGATGGGACCAGATGCCATGATCTTTGTTTTTGAATGTTGAGCTTTAAGCCAGCTTTTTCACTCTCCTCTTTCACTTTCATCAAGAGGCTTTTTAGTTCTTCTTTGCTTTCTCCCATAAAAGTGGTGTCATCTGCATATCTGAGGTTATTGATATTTCTCCTGGCAATCTTGATTCCAGCTTGTGCTTCATCCAACCTGGCATTTCTCATGATGTACTCTGCATAGAAGTTAAATAAGCAGGGTGACAATATATAGCCTTGACATACTCCTTTCCCAATTTGGAACCAGTCTGTTGTTTCATTGTCTGGTTCTAATTGTTGCTTCCTGACCTCCATACAGATTTCTCAGGAGGCAGATAAGGTGGTCTGGTATTCCCACCTCTTTAAGACTTTTCCAGTTTGCTGTGATCCACACAAAGGCTTTGGCATAGTCAATAAAGCAGAAATAGATGCTTTTCTGGAACTCTCTTGCTTTTTCTATGATCCAACAGATGTTGACAATTTGATCTCTAGTTCCTTTGCCTTTCCTAAATCCAGCTTGAACATCTGGAAGTTCACATTTCATGTACTGATGAAGCCTGGCTTGGAGAATTTTGAGCACTACTTTGCTAACATGTGAGATGAGTGCAATCGTGCAGTACTTTGAACATTCTGAGACCTGGGTTCGATCCCTGGGTTGGGAAGATCCCCTGGAAAAGGAAAAGGTTACCCACTCCAATATTCTGGCCTGGAGAATTCCACTTAATGCTCTATGGTGACCTAAATGGAAAGGAAATCCAAAAAAGAGGAGACATATGTATAGTTGATTCACTTTGCTGTACAGTAGAAACTAATACAACACTGTAAAGCAACTACACTCTTTTAAAAATTAATGAAAAAACACTATTAGAAATTTGCTCTTATTTTTATTTTAAAGAAACTGAAGCTTGAAGCTTTTATTTTTGAAGAAAGTAAAGCGTGAAGAGTATGCTTGCCCACAGCTGGCTTATAAAAAGAGCTAGTATTCTAAACTTCTGCTGTCTGAGTGAGATATAGACTTGATAAATCTAGTAAAGGATAGAAATCCTACATTAATTATTATTTTTGTCTCCTCAAGTTTCATTGTGAGAATGAGAGAATAAGAGAATGAATGAATGAATAATAACAAAGATAACAGGGTAAAAAATGTTCAGGACATGAGCAAGGAGATTCCTAACCTGTTATTAAATTAAAAACAAACACACACACAAAAACGTTTCCAAACAAGTTGGTGATCTTCAAAAGGAACAGGAGGGATCATTTGGAATTGTTCAATTTTGAAACTGACATCACTAAGAGATTTTCTTTTATCCTTTCTCTCAAATAGGCATGCTTTTCTAAGGCCTTGCTTATTCTTGCAGCTAATTGGTCAGCATTATTAATGACTGAACAACCAATATCCAATCATATCATTAATGTCTTAATGGGGAAGCTTTGGGTGTTTAGGAAGGACACAATCTTTATCATGTCATGGTGGTGAGGAGATTGTCACTTCCGGTAATTTTCTACTTGGACTCTTTTATCTCTAGGCTTTTGGGTGAGTCATTATATTTGTCTGAGGAGGCAACTGTTATTTATTTGTAACCCTACTTTGCCAGCGAACTTTATCCTCAACTTCTTGAATTCAGCTCTAGCGTCTTCCTGTTTTGCTTGCCTCTGGCTGTTTCATTTATTCTCTCCTCATCTAATAAGATTTATTTGGGTTGAATATTCACATTACTGTTGCTTAAACCAACTTTCTTCTCTCCTTTTTTGCTTCTCTGCTGTGGAGGCATTCGATTCATGCCAGTTTTATGACTTGGGAGAGAAGTTTTACTTCTTTTTACTCTCTGTACACTCTGAGAGTCTCTGGAGGGTAGAGCAAAAAACTCGTGAGGCTGGCTGTTTATCTCAGTTGGAGCTAGGAGCCAGGGATGGGGTCAGAGGGGAGATTTTCTACTTGCCTGATTTCACAGGACCCATTTCTGTGATTTGCCAAATGGGAAGGAAGCCTCTATCAGATTGGACAGATACACATTCTTTTTTTTTTTTATAAGACCAAAATCATCACTAGAGAGGAGTGATCTGCTAGCAAAAGACATCCCCAAACACGAAGCTGTCATGCTGGCATCGTCCTGCCAGTGGTTGCTTTCCTTCCCAGCATCTCCCAGTGCCCCCAGCCCTGAAGCAAAGGGCCCCTCTGCACAAAGGTGGAGATTGCTTCCCAGCTGCGGCTGTAACAGGGGCATCTATCCTCATCTGTTCCCCATCGCTGAGTTCTCCACTGCGCTTTAGAAACAAGCAGTGCAACCTCCGCCACCAGCGACCCCGGCGGGATCTGGCTTTTAGAAGTAAGATTGAACGGCTATTAGCAGGGGTGAAGGCTATAACCCAACACTGTACAGAGAGACCGCGGTAATGAAGTGACACAGGGCTGTGGAATGGCGAGACCTGGAAGGCTCTTTAGACATCTCACTGGCCAGCTTCTTCCCCTTACAGGTGAAGAAACCCAGGTCCAAAGAGGTTAATTGACTTACCCAAGGTCATATTGTGAATTCTTGTCCTTTGGTTGTTCAGGTCTCCCTTAAACAAAAAAAACTTTTTTCCCCCAAGACCTCTAAGAATTCTGAATTCATAGCCCATTGGCTTTAATAGTTTAAATGCTTCTCTTTAGAACTCGTTCATTGGTGGTGTATCACGGGAACTTATCACAAGCATACCCCATATGTTGTAGGTGATTAAAAATGGGGAAAGAGGTTTCTGAACCTAATATCTTAACAGTTTAATTGGAGACTTCAGAAATAGAAATAGCAAGAGGAAAAATGAAATGCTTGATGTATGCCTCCATGTAAATGCTGTATATAAAGAGAGCTCTGTGGAGCAGGTGTTATGCTTTATCTTAAAGAAACTGAAGAATATATATTTGTGTTAACATATAAAGGGCAATTAAATTATTATTGGGACTATCAAACAAAAACGATAAATAACAATTTATTTTGTGTTCTATAGTATGAACTTTCCATGTATGGAGTTTCCTGGGTATTTCAGCAGTCACCCACTTCACTGAAAATATGCCTTCAGCCCACAAAAAAAAAATTCCATCTAAATCTTGGCTCCTTGAAACACAGCTTCCTCTTTTTAAAAAATATTATTATTATTATATTATTCCCATTTCACAAACATGGAAGCTGACCACTATGTAATGAATGCTAAGTGCTAGGTCATTTTTTTTTATTTATTTATTTGGCCATGCCACAGGGCTAGTGGGAACTTAATCCCTGACCGATGATCGAACCCGTGCCCTCTGTGGTGGTGTCATGGAGCTCTACCCACTGGACCACCAAGGAGTTCCCCATAGCTTCCTCTCTTGATTCTTATTTCCTCTTTTTTTCTTTTTAACACAAAGTGGTCACAATAGATGATCTTTAAAGTTCTTGCAAATTCCTACTTTCCCTTGATTAGTGAGTGGCCAAAAACAAAAAGCAAATTCCTCCAGATCTTCTATAGGTTTACATTTGGATCTGAGAAAAAATCCTAAAGCACCTCAGTACTTTTAAATTATATTTTGAGTGGTGAAATACTCCTGAGGATTTTCTGTGACGTTCTCCAAGTAGCAGAGCTGGTTTTAGAGTTGTATCCTGTCGATCTTGTAGTTCCTGGACAGATTTGGGATAATTATCATGATTTCCATGGGGTAGAACAATATTTTAGGATCTTAATAATGAAACTCAAATTGTACAGGCATGACAGTTTGACAAATGTAACACATATTGGACAATTCTTATTGAATTGATGAGTCCCTTTTGTCTATCCATCAAAACAAATGTGAGAGGTAAATAAGCATTCATTTCTATGTGAACGTTTCTGTATTGCTGTTGGAAAACTGTTTCTAAGGGTACAGTAGCAATAGATGCCACTGAAAGGCTCAAGCCCAGAATGATCATTTGAATAGTTCTTGTGAATGGTACAACTCATATTTATAGGTTCCAGGTACCACTGTCTCAGATACATTGAAACAACTTTGCCAATGCAGCATTAGCCAGTGAGAAGAGGCAATACTTCCTGCTGCTGCTGCTGCTGCTGCTGCTAAGTCGCTTCAGTCGTGTCCGACTCTGTGCGACCCCATAGACGGCAGCCCACCAGGCTCCCCCGCCCCTGGGATTCTCCAGGCAAGAACACTGGAGTGGGTTGCCATTTCCTTCTCCAATGCATGAAAGTGAAAAGTGACAGTGAAGTCGCTCAGTCGTGTCTGACCCTCAGCGACCCCATGGACTGCAGCCTACCAGGCTCTTCCGTCCATGGGATTTTCCAGGCAAGAGTACTGGAGTGGGGTGCCATTGCCTTCTAGTACTGTCCAACTCTTTGTGACCCCAATGGACTGCTGCCCGCCAGGCTCCTCTGTCCATGGGTTTTCCAGGCAAGAATCCTGGAGTGGGTTGCCAAGCCCTTCTCCAGGGGATCTTCCCAACCCAGGGGTCAAATCCACATCTCTTACACCTGCATTGGCAGGTGGGTTCTTTACCACTAGTGCCATCTGGGAAGGCCAACTATGACCAGGAACTATACTAAATGTCTTGCATATATTATCTTATTTAATACTCCCAATGATCTGGAGAAGCAGGTACTGTTATTATCTGCATTATAATATTAGAATAATAATAGTAATAATAGAATAATAATCACTGAATATTAGAAGGTTAAAAAGTTTGCCTAAAACACATGTAAAAAACAACAAAGCTGAGGCTTGAAACCAATTATGTTGACCTCACTGGGCATAGGCTATTCACTATACAGTATTAGCTCCTGGCTTGCAATATTCTAGAAGACAGATGACTTTTAAGTTGCTTTGATAAATATCCTTTATCTAGGAAAATGATGACCGTGAGGACTGAGTAGCTTTGTGACGGTGGTGGGGGTTGAGGGTATGGGGCAGCGTTCATTTTTATTGATTTTAGTTAGTTGTATTAAATTCTGATCTTTCCATGATTTTGGCTGGCTGCACTTTGTACCCACATGGATCTGCAGTATCACTGGGTACCAGGCTTGGCAGGCTTCCTTCCTACTAAGAACCTTCACCTGTAGACACGAGCATGCATCATCCAGCCCGGGTCAGAACAGCGGGGTCAGAGGCCATTTCATTATTTAAATTTCTTATCTGCAGTGTTATATGAAATACTGTTAAGAACCCCATGCTTTCGGATCTGTGGAATATCAACATATTTTGCAGCCTAAATCTAAAGCAATGGTGCTTAATAATTTATATGACTGCATTTCCCCCTTCTGCATGTGGTTAAAAATAATGAAATAGAGAACCGTGCTCTCTGAGAATGTTACAGGCCAATTTATGATTCTAATTCTCTGTTTGGTCATCTGAAATATACGATTTTAGCAGCTTTCTAGCTTTAACAGGTATTTCTTGAAAGCAATTCCTACTTGCATTACTGTTCTGTAAATGTTTCGGCTTGAAAGGAAAAAAAAAAATGTGTCCTTCAAACAAGTGTGTTTCTTTCAGGACTACTTCTGTATGTGAATTTCTCTGTGGTGACTTCCCAGTGTTTTCTGTTATCATCTTCTCAGTGTTCAATTCATTACCCCTGTTCATTATTCAATTTGTTGGGCTTTGAGCACCTGAATAATTGAAAGCTATGCAAGTATTATAAATTATAGTGTCCACGTTCATAATTCCCATTTTAGAGTTTATAGCTTCACTGTAAAAATTCACTGTGTTGGAACCTCACATACAAGGTCTTATATTGAAAACAAATTAATTTATAAATATATTTTTTTTCTTCCCTAAACTCAATATTCATCAAATCTTACATTTTTTTTTCTAGTAATGACTTTTAGGACTTTTACTGCGGCAGAAAGACCAATGAAAAAGAACGTTTTAAGTGTTCAATATTCATTCTTTTTTGCAACAAATATTTATGGAGTGACTATTTCTTTGACAGTGGAAGGATGGGGTAGGTCAATCTGTTCTCTTTGAGAAGACTGAGAGGCTTTGCAACCCTCTAAATTATGGCCTCCACCTCCCTCTGACATTCTGAAACCAAAAGGAACAAAAACACCCACAAACCAAATCCTCAGCAGTCCTGCCTCTGTAGTCTCTGCTCTTCAGTACTTTCCGGTCCACCTAGAGCCCTGAGCACTGAAAGACCCTGCAGCTTCCTGGAGACAGGTAGCCTAGCTCTTTGCTCTGCAAATACATGCGGAAACAATTCTTTTTCCCAATGAGAGTAAGAATGAAAAGAGCCTGGGTGAGGTTTAAGAGACTGATACCCTAGTCAGTAAGTGCCTGAGCTAGAAGACAGGCTGCAGACTCAAGTCTTGTGAATGCAAGATCAGCAGCATTTTAAATTTCATCTACACTGTCTCTGCATTGCTAGACTGATCAATTGATTGATTGGCCTTATCATAATAAAAATAGCTTTACTGGTTTTTTTTTCCTATAATTATACCAGCAATACCCACCCTTCTCCTTGTGAAAGCTGAAACAGTGGATGAAAGTAGAAAGCAGAAAGTGAAAACTCATCTGGAAACAAATTTGTGTGGCCCCAGCTCAACAAGCATTTCACACATATTCTGTACCATTTGGTCCTGAGTAACTAATGCAAATGTGATTCCTGCCCTTAGCGTCAAATTGGTGAAAGACACAACAACTAGGCAAGAAAGTAAATGAATATATATTATATTTTTATGAAAGCTAAGAACAGAGAATCATGATGGCAGATCAACAGAGGAGGTACTACTTACATCAAGCTATTAGAAATAATCTCTTCTGGGAAGTAACATTGTAGAGGAGAGCCTCCCAAACTGTATTGTATGGCCCTGTTTATACATTTTTACTTTTTACAAAAACAAGATCATATGCACATATTGTTTTGCAGCTTGCCTTTTCAATGTAACTGTGTTAATCTTCCATGTAAATAAGTATAGATTGAGTGCATTATATTGCAAGAATATATCATAATTTAAGAAAATCAATCCTTTATTGATGAATATTGATTTCTTTTTTTTTTTTTTTTGCTTTCATATGCATTGCAAGGATGAACTTCCTTTGAAATATCCCTTGAGAGCGTATTTACCATTATTTCTTAGCACAAATATATATAGGAATAGAATTTCTGAGACTAAGAGTATATACATTAAAGTTTTGATACTATATTACTTGGATAATGACTTAGGTATTCACCCACTTTATAGAAAGAATTTGAGCAACTTTTTGAGGTAGCTGACAGGAAGTGTTTGATGGCTTCCTGGCCATTATGTTTATATATTTTGATGTTGTTTAGTTGCTAAGTCATGTCCAACTCTTGCAACCACATGGCTCCTCTGTGCATGAAATTCTCCAGGCAAGAATCCTGGAGTGGGTTGCCATTCCCTTTTCCAGGGAATCTTCTCAACCAAGGTATTGAACCCATGTCTCCTGCATTGGCAGGTGGATTCTTTACTGCTGAGTCACTGGGGAAGCCTAGTGAGTGGTTGAAGAGAGTATGTTTTCTTTGCTTCTTAAGGTTTCATATCTTTTCTTGTTGGCTCTGGGGTTCATGTCCCTTTGTCATGCTTGATTTAAATGGTGCCTCATGTCAACCTATCATTTCTATTCAGAACAGTATTTTCCTTAAAAATTCTGAGATGGCAAAAAGAAAAAGAATCTAATTAGGATATTTGTCCCATGGTAGATTATTGCCTTATAGTGTTATTTTCCTATTCTTTTAAAAACTATTTCAGATTTATGGAAAGGTGAAGAGAATGACAATAATAAAAAATCTCATGTTATCAACATCCAGTTTAAAAAGTAAAACACTACCTATACATTTGGATTCCCCAGTGTTCTGCATTCCTGTGTACTCTTCTTGACTGTAATATTTTTTCTTACCCCAAGGCAAGTACTCTACTGAATGTAACTCTTCTCATTTCCATGCACTTAAAAAATAATTGCAGTGTGTGGTGTATAATAAAATAGATAGTATTGCTTTCATGCTTTAAAACTTTTAAATAAATGATTTTTTTTTTATACTCCCAACATCCTATTTGAGAGAGTCTGGGTGGTAACCTGTAGAGGGCTAGTTGATACTTTTTCACTGGTCTACAACATTGCCTTCTATGAATATACCACTATGTATCCATTCTAATCTTTTTTTTTGTTGTTTTAACAAACTATGTGCTGTCATTGAATATTTTTGACCATAAGTGTAAAAAACAGATTGCTATCCAAATGGATTGTAACCATTCATATTCCCACAGCAGTGAGGAAAAGATTTAAGATCTCTGTAAAAGTATTTAACTCAGGAAATCAGGCAATCACCTAAACATTTTACATCTATTGTAAATAAGGTAACTGTCCTAGGCACTTAAGATAGATACAAAAAAATATAAGAGAATCTGAGTAGAATATGCACAGTGAAATTCTTTGTAGACAAATACCTCTTACATGCTATTAACATATACTATCCTAATTTCCCAGGAGGTAAAGAATCCGCCTGCCAATGCAGGAGACACAGATTTGCTCCTTGGGTTGAGAAGATCCCCTGGAGAAGGAAATGGCAACCCACTCCAGCATTCTTGCCTGGAGAATCCCATGGACCAAGGAGACTGGTGAGCTACAGTCCATTGGGTTGCAGAGTTGGACACAAATGAGCACTCATGCAAGCAGTGGAAATACCAAAGTGATCAAGAAGGTAAGATCTGGCCAGAACTTAATAATGGAGGTACAGAAGACATCCCAGGAAGAAACGCTGTGAGTGACCTGAATATTCCCTTTGTCCTTCCTCCTGTTAGACCTTCTGTTCAGTGGTGATTATATACCACATTGAAGAATTTTCCAATGTGCTAAGGAGCACAACTCAGAAATGAAAATATTTCATAAATGTTAACAGATGGCTTGATGATGCAAAAATTTTATTACCATTGTTGGTAAATTCCAGTATCTGAGAAAAAATATATATTTAAGCAAATAGGCTTTTCATAATTCTAAGTGCACTTGAGAAACTCACAGCTTTCCGTGTATAGACTTTGGTTTGCTCGAGAACAAGAATTGTTATAAGAAGATACAAAAGCTACTTATTTTTTATGGGACTTCTGCATAAATCTTCTATCTATAAGATGATCTAGTGACATAAATTTTAGCAGCTTGTTTCTGTTTCACCTGCTGTGGAACCAGTGCTGTCCTACAGCAATATCCAGGGTGGAATTGAGCTATTTGCTGGTGTCATAAATAAGAAAGAATGTCATGGCTGTTTTCATTTGACTGAGCAGTAATGGAGTTAATTATACTTTCCGTCTCTTTGTTTTTGATCTGTGTTTCCAAAGTCATCTAAGCTTTGGAGAGTTCTCATATTTTAACTCTTCCCTTGTCTGATTGGATTTCATTGCCTCTGGGATTTCACAGCTATAGGTTACTACTCTCTTTAAATTTCCATCTTTCATTCGCAACTGTGAAGATTGAGTTTCACATGAATTCTTCTTCAAACAAAAAAGAGAACTGGCATTATTTTGTGCTGATATGTAATTTTTAACTGGAGAATTTTATACAAGTTATTGCTGGAGAAGGAAGGATTTTAGCCTAATTTTCTAGTTGAGACAGACACAGGAGAAATAACTAACTCCTGAAGTGTGGACTGGCAAGCCTGGGAAATACTTAGAAGTGTATTTAGAGTTTTCTTGAGCATTTTTGCTGAGAGTAGAAACCATTGTTGAAATGAAAGAGGATTTCCATGATTTTTCTGTCAAATTATTACTTATCAAGTTGAGAGATACAAAGTAGATAAATACACATATACATACAATAGATAAATAGTTGGAGACCTCAGATTAAGTTTTCATTATATTAATATTATTTGTCTGTGTCTACATATTCTGAAATACTTGGATTACTAAATCACTATGGATACTTTAGTTTTAATTAATTATCCTTTTAACTTTTTGTTTATTTACGTATTTGCTCATTTAATTGGCAGTTAAGCTCCCAAACAAGAAAATTGAGGGAGAAATTATTTGCACATTTTGATCAATACATATAATAGTACACAAAAGCATTTTAACATAAGATTTTTAATTTTTTGATTTTATAAATTGCTGGACAATTAATATTGGATACATAGGATACACAGTTGGGATATTGGATACATAGGAAAGCAACACTTGTTATTCTTAAATATATACATACATATATGTATATACATAACATTCATTGAAATAATGAAATAAGTTTCCAACTTTATGGCTTAATTTTATTTAAACAGTGATTTTGCTTTTTAGTAGATATAACTCCTCTTTGGTAATGTTCCCATCATAATGAATGACTTCATATCATAGCTTTTGATCCATCTTACAAGATTAGATTTGTTTTCCAAATGAGTTACACAATCTCTAGCTGCTTATTTTTACTGAAATTAAAAGTAAAGAAATCCATAAGTAAAATCATTTTATCTCATTTTTTATCTCCTGCACAAATGACTATTACCTTTAATCATGGTATTTCTATGATTGCTATCATTTTTTTTTTTTTTGGCCAAGCAGCATGCTGGATCTTAGTTCCCTGACCAGGGATTGAACTCATGTCCTTTATGATGGAAGCACTGAGTCTTAACCACTGGACTGCCAGCAAAGTCCCTCACTATCATTTTTATGATGAACTTATGAGTGAAGTTATTTTTCATTATGAAAAGAAATAGGTAATTGCCAAAGAAATACACTAAAAATGGGGTAAAAAAAAAATTGCACTGACCCTGGCATCTCCAAAAGAGTGGAATTGAAAAGAATAAACAAAGCAACATAGTCAGGCCCTTTAGTAGCTGCTAAGCTGCTAAGGCAGCGCAACGGTAAAGACTCTGCCTGTCAATGCAGGAGACGCAAGAGACGAGGGTTTGATGCCTGGGTTGGGAAGATCCCCTGGAGTAGGAAACGGCAACCCACTCCAGTGTGCCTGGGAAATCCCAAGGACAGAGGACCCTGGTGGCTATAGTAAGCCACACCTGAGTTCACACACACACACACACACACACACATGTTTCAGCCTCAGCGTTCTCTGTGTCTCTTGTCCTTAACAACTGTGGGATTCAACACAAGTCTCTGTGAAGTTTGACACATCTCTGGCATTTAAAGAAAAAACATATAAACTAGCATCCCAGCTTGTTGGTTTTCTGAGTTGTTTACGAAGCAACTTACAGGGAAATAGACTTTCTCTGTGGGTTTTATGAACACTACCAAAATTCCATACGTAAGAGTGACTATAACTGAGCAACAGCCTTTTACTAAGGAAGGTCAAATGTTCTTCTCTTTGCAATCTTTCAGGCTTCCAAACCAGTTTGCATATTGAGTTTCCCAGAACTCTTTTCAACTACCTGGAGCAGTTGAGCATGAAGAACACCATTCTCAATGTCTTTAGCTACAAATTGGTAAGCAAATGCGCTCCAGAGGCCGGGTGAGGAGGGGCACTCCCCTTCCATTCAGTCTGTTTATTGCTGAGGAAGTTCTGATCAAGTTTATGGTGTTAAAGACTCCAACATATCAACTCCTTTGAAGAGCAGGACAAGCCATTGTAAATATGAACCATCAAAGCATTAGCCATTTCAATGAAATGAAGCAAATCAATTGTTTTTTAGAAAGGTGCCTTTCACATCTCCTCTCTCAGGTTTGGAGTTACTGTATCAAGTTCACATTAAAACAACTTGTGCTAATGGGATTTTAGCTCAGGATCTTGGAAGGTCAGTGACTTGGCCAATAAACCGTGATTCCCTGAATCCGTGGCAAAACAATCACCTCTCTGCTTTCAAACCATTTAAAACAATTCAGTTCACATATTAGCATTAGGATAAAAGCAAAATAGCTAAAATAATTGAGGTTACTCTGAGTTTGCTTCTAACAATCAGCTGCCTTTCACTGAATATGGCATTAATTGTTTTTCTCCCCTAAATGTGTTACAGTGTATTAAAATTGATATGTCAGATGCATGTAGATATAAGAGATAATATTTCTTGAAATCAAAACATTTTTTAGTTTAATCTCTTGGAATTTTGTGTTCTGGAAAATAATTTCAAATACCAAGAGGATGCTGAATGTAATTTCTGTATAAGTCCATAAGGTAATCATTACTGTGTTATACTCTGATTATTTCTTATGACACACTGAATGCCTTGTATGCAGCGAACACTGAACTAAATATTCTCATGTGCTCTCTCATTGAATGTGAATATCACCAGCCTTTGTGCTCTGTGGGCTTCTAATGATCAGAGATCTCATTATTTGTCTTTTCTTATCCTTAGGATCCAGCAACATGCCTGGTGCATAATATGTACTCAAAATCTTTCTGTTAGATAGACATAAATACATGTAGTTTCTTAAAAAATTAACTTTTAGCCAAGAATTTGAATTCAAGATGTTTAACGCTTTGGAGAAGGCAAAACAAGGGTTGCCCTATGGAATATTTTTTCATGAAGTCACACCAAAATTCTGTAGTAATTTAGAAGTAAATGCTATGTTTAAACTGAGAAGGGACTGAATGAGAGAAACATATTTTGCCAAAATATGTCATTTGTACTTAAAAACTTATTCAGTATTTAAAATTAACCAGCCTTTGGGTAGAAGTTTGGGATATTTATTTGAATGACTGAAGCGGCTTACCATATATTAACTAAAACTAGATAATGAAAAACAGAACATTTTACCCATAGTCAAAGAATTAACTCTCTTTAAACTGATTAGATGTTAGTTTTGTGCACAATTTACTGATAAAGATGGGTAGGTGGGTAGATAGCTAGGCTGTTGTTGTTTAGTCGCCAAGCCGTGTCTGACTCGTTGTGACCCCATGGACTACAGCCCGCCAGGCTCCTCTATCATGGGATGTCCCAGGCAAGAACACTGGAGTGGGTAGCCATTTCCTTCTCCAGGGAATCTTCCCGAACTGGACCAGTGTTTCTTGCTTGGCAAGAGGATTCTTTACCATTGAGCCACCAGGGAAGCCCCAAATAGGTAAGTAGGTATACAGATAGACAGATGCCTACACAAATACACAGACAAATAGAATTACTTTTGGAAGGTAATATTTGATGAGAGACACCTCTTCTTTCTCACAGTTTCTTATCCAAACACTAGAAATAACACTACATTTGATAGCTTATGTAATTGATGAAACTATTTTAGAAAAATGATATGACCACTTTAAAAGAGCTAGACTTTTTAAAAACTCAGATTTAATGAGTACAAAATATTCTGAAAAATTATATAACTATCTTGATGGCCTGAATTCAAATTCCAAAACTATTTCTGGAATACTTCAGATACATGATTTTAGGGGGTTCCTTTATTTTCCTGTTCTTCAGTTTTCTTATTTCTAAAATAAGGTTGTTAGAAAAGTCAAGTATTAGGAAGAGACAGTGTAATAGCAAAACAATGGGTTCTGGAGTCAATCTGCTTGAGTTTGAGTCCTAAATCTACTGTATGCTAGCTGTGTGACTTTAAGCAGGTTACCTAACTTCTCTGTGCTTTGGTTCCCCCATTTGAAAATGAGGATAATGGTAACCTTTTTGAATTGTGCCAGTACAATTTAGTGAGTAGTTTGCTATTTCCTGATTCAAAATACTACCTTTACCATATATTAATTCTTACATAAAGTGTGTAGATTGGTGACTTTCTAATGTAGTCATTGTTCAGTCTCTATAACACTGCACTAGAATATTTGCTTCTGGAGAAGGAAATGGCAACCCATTCTAGTATTCTTGCTTGGAGTATCCCGTGGACAGAGGAGCCTGGCGGGCCACAGTCCATAGGGTGGCAAAGAGTTAGATGCAACTGAATTGGCTTAGCATAGTATATTTTGTTAGTTGCTTTAGCTTTATAAGACATACTTTAAATATAAAAATTCAATTCTCTATCTCTATACACACACACATGTGCACTCATGAGCGTACACAGAGGTTTTGCAAGCTCATTGTTCTTTGTGGTGAACTTAAAATTACTTTGTAAAGACATAAATAAAATTCCATTTTAAGTGTGATAAAAATTACGTCAATCCACATATTAAATCAGGAAATATTGACTATTAGATATCACCAGCCAGAAATAAGTCAGTTATTTTCTAGTCTTCTTTCATATTCCTTGGGGAAGTTTTCTGCTTTTCTTCATAAATGCCTGTATCTTGCTTGTTGTATTCATTTCTGACTCTTTTATATGTATTTGTTGTTAACATGAATGGAAGAATAATTTTTCCATTATTTTTTTGATTAGTACACTTCTATGGAAATATTACTGATTTTGATATTTATTTTGCAACAAGTCTCCTTTCTAAATTATCTTGTTACATCTAACAGTCTTTCAGTGGGTCTTATATGATGATCATCTGGATTTTGCACAACAATTTCCTAAGAAAGATCTGAACTTATGTTTATAATGATCATGGTTTGTTGCCTCAAGTGTTGTTAAATTTCTCCAATGTATATAGTTTTAAAAAATAAAGGCAAAGATACATCCTACTCTAAAAAGATTCAGGAATTTATATTAAATTACTGAATGAAAAATCTATTGTTAACATATTCAGCAGAAGATTTAATTCTACTTATAACTGAGTATTTCACACTTAATTATGTATTTTTCTAAATTCTGGAATACTATAATTCTTTGCCTTCCTTGTTTTAGTCCTTATAACTCCTTAAAATATAGGAAAATTAAAAATCCATTAAATGGTATCCATTATTACCTAGTATTGTAAGGTCAGCTATGGACAGTGAGCAGCTGCAATCGTTGTCAAGTTTGATTGCTTTGAAGTCTGAACACAGGATTCATTTAATGGCACTCACTTATTTGTACCAAGAAATAAGGCTGATCTATGAAACTGGTTTGAAACGGTAAATGGCAGGATGTTAAACTTGTTCCCTAAACATTGGAAAAAAAAAAAAAGGTAAGTAGAAAGGAAAATTCATTTAAGCTGAAAATATAACATTTTTATTAGCTAAGAGAAAAACCTGATCCTCATTTTTTCTATATGATTGATACAGTCATTCTAAACATTACTTTGCCAACAAATTAAGTTGGAATTTCCGATGTAGCTCTCTTTGGAAAACTTCCTTATTTAGGGACTTATTAAGCTTAATTATGACTGAACATTAACAAACAATACAAATAATGTTTATTCTTATAAGCTTTGCCTATGTATTATCAATGAAGCATCCACTGGATATCTAAGTCCTAAAATTTTAAGATTTGGGATTGTGTACACAGGTGGTTGAGTCAGGCAACCTTTTATTTACACATAGAAAGAGAAGAGTTATTGTATTTCTGCTAGCAATTTCAAAAGAACTGAGTAAACTTTCATTAAGTGAAAAAGGAAGAAAGCAGGAAAGAATTTGAATGCCAAACACTTTATGAAGCAAAGAAAAACTTACTAAAAGAATAGATGGAAAAAGCCATAGGAGTTATAGGAAAGGACATCTGGTGAGGGTGAAAGAGGAGCTTGAAAAAGCTTATGTTGGCTTAAAATTCAGCATTCAAAAAACTAACATCATGGCATCCAGTCCCATCACTTCCTGGCAAATAGAAGAGGAAAAAGTAGAAGCAGTGAGATTTTATTTTCTTGGGCTCCAAAATCATTGTGTACGGTGACTGCAGCTGTGAAATTAAAAGACACTCGCTCCTTGGAAGAAAAGCTATGACAAACCTAAACCACATATTAAAAAGCAAAGACATTACTTTGCCAACAAAGATCCGTCTAGTCAAAGCTGTGGTTTTCCCAGTAGTCATGTATGGATGTGAAAGTCAGACTATAAAGAAGGCTGAGAGCCGAAGAACTGATGCATTTGAATTGTGATGCTAAATAAGACTCTTCAAAGTCCCTTGGACTGCACGGAGATCAAATCAGTCCATCGTAAAAGAAATAAACCCTGAATATTCATTGGAGGGACTGAAGCTAAAGCTGAAACTAATACTTTGGCCACTGGGTGTGAACAACTGACTCATAGCATTTTATGTATAATAAGCATTGAATAAATATTTTTTGATTCAAAGAATGAAACTTCCAGTGGATACTTCCAAGATCTTAGACATTTCAAAATTAAAAATCGTGGGGACTTCCCTGGTGGTCCAGTGGTTCATCTGTGCTGTCAATGCAGGGGATGTGGGTTTGATACCTGGCCAGGGAACGGGGATCCCACATGCTGGGAGAGAAAAATAAAATTAAACTAAAAATCTAGTCTGCAGCTTAAGTCACATGAATTGAGGCTAATGTTGTCCATTTACTTTCATCAAAAACACATTGTTACAGATGTTATCTCATTCTATGAAATTCTTTACTAAATGATACATATGCTGGCTACTATTATTTCAAAGGCATACAGTACTTAATATTATTTCTAAGACATGAGGTGTTTTTAAAATGTGTTTTTGAATAAGAATATAATACTTTGTACCTCATTATATTCTACATTATATTTAAAATAAAAGTATCTTTTTATAATAAAATTTAAATCAACCAGTCTGTAAAAATAAAGAAAGCCCTAAGAAAAGGGTTTTTCTGCCCTAAGAGCCATTAAATATTCTGGCTTTAGACAAATCCTCCCAAACTATAGATGTCATAAAACGTATGTTTACTGAGTTTAAATGATCTCAGACTTTCACAGTCATTCTTTTTCATACAAAATTAAAGGTTCCTTAAATTCTATAGTGCTTTACAATTTCCAAAAGTTCCACATGTATGATTTCATATAATCCCATAGTATCCCACTCTTTCCTCCCCTATCCCTGTATGTCCCTCTCCTATCTTTCCCCTGCTGATAACTGCTAGTTTGTTCTCTACATATTTCACACTCATTCTTGGTCACTCACTCCTCATCAACCTTTTTATCTATTACAAACTGAAACTATATCATTTCAGTTGTACTGCACATCTGTCCATTTGTACTGCACATCTGTATAACAAAGGCAGTGCTCCAGTGTTTGAGGCTGGTGAGACTGGAGGAAGTCAATGAAACCTCCAGAAATACTCATATGCTCAGATACACATGCAGCTATTGTCCACTAGGGATACAGGGGGATAACAGCACAGTATCTTGGTTGAGCTGTGAACACTAACTCCCAGTTCGGATCTTGTTTGCTATTATGCACTCAAGTCAATAACTCATTCCATCTTAAAATGTGTCCTTATCTAGATGATAGAGCTGGCAAATATAACAGAAGGAACACATGGGAAATGACTCTAAGAAATCATGTTACATCTGTGTTTCCAGCTGATACTTGGATCAATATAAATGAAGCTTTAGTGACCAGTATAAAAGTTTGAAGGTCTTTCAATTTTCATCTATTCTTTTAAAAAGTCTCTGACTTTAAAAAATCTATTCTCTCTTTCCTGAGAGAAATTTGAAAAGATGTGTCTAGGTAATTTCAGTTTACATGACTGTAAGAAAACCAAAAGGACTTAGAGACTTGGCTCTTTGCCAATAAATCATTCCCTCCATTATTGGCTACTATCTATTTTATGAGCTTTGACTAAGCCACAAATACTCTAACAACATAAAAGCCTAATTTAGTAGACCATGCTAATGAGCGAAATGTCTCCTACATTCTACAGGTAATGAAATATCCTATCCGGTAATGTTATGATGTTTGCATTTTTTTATTTTCACAAATATCCAATCATCTTGAATGAATTAATTGAGATCCGAGAGTAGTAAATACACAGTTATCTGACGTACACACCTAGCTAACAAGTGTAAAATATTTGCATTAGGCACCATCCATCAGCTTTATGTTATTTTCCATGTTCATTATGATTGTAGGCTCAAATTGCAATGGTCATTAAACTGGTGAAGGTACTAGCATGCAAGCAGTTGTGTGGGAATGAAAGCTTTTACATTCATCTGGTTGCAATATAGTATTAACAGAGAATTAAAAATATTGTTTGTCACTTTAAAAAACCACGCGAACAACTCTTATTATTTAGAATATAAGGACAAATTAATGTAACAGATGAATTACTTTTATCAGTGGAAGAGGGTTGAGTAAAAACAGGCTGCTTTCAGTTCTAGCTGAGTAGTCCCTTCTACCAGGAAGGAAGACCTTCCTGAATATCCTTGCCTGGCTGACGGTCCCTCTCATGTCTTTCATAACCTATTACCCTTTGTAAAGTTTTTCATAGCTCTGATTAATTTCATTAAAATTATCTATTTTTCTAACCCACTGGCCTATATTTATTATCTTTGTCCAGTGCCTGAAAAAATACTTGATGCATAGGTACTCAACAAATATTTATTAAACTAAATAAATTTCCCAGAGGGGTAATTTTTATATATAATGTCTATTAAACTGAGTATTACTTGAAGATATGTGAATATAAAGCTTTTTGGAGTCTATAAAATATGACTTTCTTATATATGAATTCATATAAAATATGGCTTCCCTGGTGGCTCAGAAAAGTGCTCGAGTGATATTTAGATGAAATATCCTAGAAGGGGATTTGATCCAGACCCTGAAGAGAACTACCTCTAAAAGCATGAATTTGTTAGTCATTTACATATGATAATTGCTGAAACCGTTAGAAGTGACTGCTAAAATCTGATTGCTCAGGATAAAATATAACAAGTCAGTTAAGCCTTGGTATAGATGTAGAAACACACACATTTAAATGTAGGAGAAAGACTAGGCGATCGTGAGTAAGAGGCACGAAATGGCCAGAGATGGGAGGGCAGTCAGGAGAAGGAAGAATTTCAATGCTGAGAAGATGGAAGTAGGTATCAAGTGTCGTAGAGAAATACAGTAAGATGCTTACTTGGCTTTGAGAATAAGATGATTGACATTTTAGCAATCTGGGGATAGAAGTCATGTATGCAGTGGGTTGATAGGCACTGAAAATATGAAATTAAAGCTACACTTTGGAGAAATTTTGATGTGAAAGGAGGGTTAGATTGAAGATAGAGAACTATGAGGTGAAGGTCAGTTCTTTCTTGTCTGGGAGAGGTTTTTCTACGGTTAGGTGTTGAGGTCAATGAGCTAAAAAAGAGAGGGGAGAGGAAAGAAAGATGCAAGAAAGGAGGTGAGGGACCAGAGTCACGGTGTTGGCAGAAGGAAGAATTAAGGACACACGGGGTTTATATAGGGGGAGGTCAACTTTTCTCTAACACTGGAGGAAGGGAAGTTAGGAATGACCATGAATAGGAAGAAACTAGCAAACAGAGAATGGCAGTTGAGAGAGAAGGCCTGGATTTTATGTGTAAAAGGTAATTATCTTTTGAAGACTGGAAGGAGGCAGGAGCTGGAAAGAGAGAGGATGGTGTTGAAGCTTCGAAAATATGTTGAGGGAAATGGGAGTAGACTGTGGGCAAGAAGCAGACTAGACCCCAGTGTGCACAGCAGCACTGCTTACAATAGCCAAACATGGAAGCAACCTAAGTGTTCACTGACAGATGGATAGTAATGTGGATTTTATGGATATTATGGAATATTACTCAACTATTAAAAAGAATGAAATACGTCATTTGCCAGCAACATGGGTGGATCTTGAGATTATCATACTAAGTGAAGTCAGACAGAGAAAGGCAATTATCCTATGCTACTGCTTATATGTGGAATCTAAAAAAATTATGCAAATGATCTTATTTACAAAACAGAAAGAGACTCACAGACATAGAAAACAAGCTTATGGCTACCAAAGGGAAAGGGTGAGGGATGGATAAATTAGGAGTTTGGGTTTAAAACATAGATGCTGGTGGTTTTTGTGGCTTAATTGCTAAGTTGTGCCCAACTTTTGAAACGCTATGGACTGCAACGTGCCAGGCTCCTCTGTCCATGGGATTTCGCAGGCAAGAATACTGTAGTGGGTTGCCATTTTCTTCTCCAGGGGATCTTCCCGACTCAGGGATGGAACCTGAGTCTCCTGCTCTCCTGCAGGGCAGGCAGTCTTCTGCAGTGTAGGCGGATTCTTTACCAACTGAGCCACCAAGGAAGCCCAACATACATACTATTATATATAAAACAGATAACCAACAAGGATAACTAGGTTATTGCAAGATATTGAGTTGAGAGAATAGCATAGGAACTATACTCGATATCTTTTAATAACTTACAGTGGAAAACAATATATTTATAAATGTATATATATGTAACTGAATCACTTTGCTGTGTACCTGAAACTCATGCAACATTGTAAATCAGCAGACATCTGAAATTACAAGTTTGCAAGAGTTGTATGACTGCTTGACTTTTTCTCCAAAGTTGTGCAGTTACCTGGATCCAGAGTTGGGGTTTGGGTGGATGGATGTAGGAGATACATATGTCAAAAGACATTGAGAAATGAGGGAGAGAAAAGGTGCATAGGAGTTTCTGTCATCAACCACAGGGTTCAAGTTGGCTTCAAAAGGAAAAGGCCATTCATGGTATTGGAGGTCTCTATGGCGTAAAGCTGACTGCAGACAGAGCTGGAGTGCCACGCGGTTTGGTCAAGGAATTTAAGATTTCCAGGATTGTGGATCTGGTGGAAAAACAAAGCAAGACAAAACAACGCCATGGCACTGCCAAAGGCACGTGTAGCTAAAGAAGAGGTGAGGTGAAAGCTGTTGGCATTTAGAAGTAACAGTGGATGAATCAGGTTGCCAAATGAGGGGCAGTGACTTGGAGGTAGGTTGAGACAAGGATAATCAGGGTTGGTGTGGAGTTCACAGGATGACAGAAGTTTAGAGAAGGATGGTCTCAGATGTACATCCTTAAGGATGGATGCCTGAAGGGACTCTTACTGTGGGTTCGGAGAAATACAATAGCAAGTATTCACACTGATATGTGCTCCAGAGAGGGAATCGCCTTCTCCTCCACCCTCTCCTCAAAACTACAAACATCCTGAATGACAGACTCAGTCATACCTCTAGTCTTTGCATCACCAAATTGGTGTGACCCTAACTTAGAAGTGCATGAAAGAAAACATGTCTGGTGTGATGTTACATGAATTTTCTTATTTTTCTCTCTCTCTCACCTTCTTGATTCTGTATTTTCTATTGATTGTTCTCCTCTGTAACCTGTAGTGGGACATGCGTTTTCTTGCATCAGGAAGTTTACTAATGGTTTAGGGAATTCTTGCTCTGTGTAACATTGTTTAAATGGAGACTGTGAAGAGTCTTTTTCAATAATTTATCTCTTGGGTCTTTGATGGCACAGACCTGAGGGGGAGACCTCTGTGTAAGGTTGAGTGCAGTTTTCATTAGGTCAAGACTGGCATCCCTGTTCTACGGTCAGTAGAATAGTTGTCTTTCTGATTCTCTAATCAGGCTTCTTAACCTGGGGTTCAGAGAACCCCAGGGAATCCAGAACTCTGGGAATCCATGAAGTTACATGCAAAGTTGTATCTGTGTACTTTACCAACTGGAGAGCCTCTGACTTTCTCCAGCCCTTGTAAAATTCAGTGCAAACCAAAATGACCTAGAACCATCACATACTGATCTGAGAAGCTCTTCAGGGGGAAGGCTTCTGTATAACTCTTTTTAAAAATTATTATTTTTATTATTTATAAAAGTTTAAAATGTTTATACAGTTTTACATGTTACCTTCTATTTACAGTTAGTACATTCTCTTATTGTATAGTGCATCCTTGAGCCTATCTACACCCAAGAGTTTTTACCTCCCATCACCCGCTATGTACCCCACCCCCACCCCACTGGTAACCACTAGTCTGTTCTCTGTATCTAGGACTATCTGAATCTCTGATTATGTTTTGTATATCACTCTCTTTTAATTGGAAGAGAGCAGCTTCTTACTGTATGTGACCTGACTCAAGTCCATCTCTCACTACTTAGAAGTATGGACATCTCTTGGGTAGCACCAGCAGGCTTCCTTTATATGCAACAACCCAGGGTTCTAAATCTAATTCTTTTGTTTTTACCTTTAAATAGACCATAATGAAGGCTGAGGGCTGAAGAATTGGTGCTTTTGAACTGTGGTGTTGAAGAAGACTCTTGAGAGTTCTTGGACTGCAGGGAGATCCAACCAGTTCATCCTAAAGGAAATCAGTCCTGAATATTTATTAGAAGGACTGATGCTGAAGCTCCAATATTTTGGCCACCTGATGCAAAGAGCCAGCTGATTGGAAAAGAACATGTTGCTGGGACAGATTGAAGGAAGGAAGAGAAGGGGATGACAGAGGATGAGATGGTTGGATGGCATCATGGACTCAATGGAGATGAGTTTGAACAAGCTCCGGGAGATGGTGAAGGACAGGGAAGTCTGGCTTGCTATAGTCCATGGGGGTGCAGAGAATTGAACACAATTTAGCGACTGAACAACAATAACAGTAAAAACACACTGTCTTCTGGGTATGACAATGAGTAAGAAGCCTGCATGCTCAGTGAGCTTATTGTTCGGAATATAAACTGCCGGCTAGCTCATAGGAGAAAGAACAAATAAAGAAATTAGTGAAATGGTGTTGGGGGGGGGGGGGGCACTGAAATGTTACTGTGGGAGAACAAATAGAGGACAAACAGAGACTCTGGAAAGAGGCTGGGGCTGGTGAATGGGGTGAGAGGAGGAAGGGGAGGCTTGGGAGCTGGTCTTCCGTAGGACTCCCCACCATCTTCAGATGTAACCGTAGGCATCACTGGGGCAGAAATTATCTGCCTTGCCTCACCTCACCCTGATTCTTCAAAGGCAGCCACTTTTAACTGCATGAGCTTTGATTCCTTTTTTCCCCCCATTGGTCCTTGTTGGTTATGGACTTTAAAAATAGCAGTGTGTACATATCAATCCAAAACTCCCAATCCATCCCTCTCCCTCACCACTCTTCCCCCACCCCCACCCCCATAATGGGTACCCATAAGTTCACTTTCTAAGTCTGTGAGTCTGCTTCTGTTTTGTAAATAAGTTCATTTGTATCATTTTTTTCCTTAGATTTAACATATAAGCAATATCATACGATATTTGATATCTGTCTAACTTACTTCACCTAGTATGATAATCTCCAGGTCCATTCTAGTTCATTCTTTTTATGGCTGAGTCATAGTCCATTGTGCATATGTACCAGATCTTCTTAATTAATTCATCTGTGGATGTACATTTAGATTGCTTCCATATCCTGGTTATGGTAAACAGTGCTGCAGTGAACACTAGCATGCATGTACCTTTCAAATCATGTTTTTCTCTGGATATATGCCCAGGAGTGGGATTTCTGGATCATATAGTAGCTATATTTTTAGTTTTTTAAGGAAACTACATACTGCTGTCAATAGTGGTTGTACCAATTTACATTTCCACCAACAGTGTAGGAGGGTTCTCTTTTCTCCACACCCTCTCCAGCATTATTGTTTGCAGACGTTTTGAGGATGGACATTCTGATTGCTGTGAGCTGCTGTTTTATTGTATGGACAGTTTTGATGTGCATTTCTCTGAGAATTAGCAGTGTTGAGCACCTTTTCGTGGGCTTCTTGGCTATTTGTATGTCATCTTTGGAGAAATGTATATTTGGTCTTCTGCCCATTTTTCGTTGAGTTATTTGTATTTTGGATTGAGTTACATGAATTGTTTGTAAATTTTGGACATTAATCCCTTGTTTGTTGCATCGTTTGTGAATATTTTCTTCCATCCTGTGGGTTGTGTTTTCCTTTGGTTTGTGGTTTCTTTTGCTTTGCAAAAGCTTTTGGGTTTAATTAGGTCCCATTTGTTTCTTTTTGTTTTTATTTCTATTATCCTGGGAGATGGATTGAAAAAGATCTTGGAGCAATTTATGTCAAAGAATGTTCTGTGTTCTGCCTATGTTTTCCTCTAAGATTTTTATGGTATGTGGTCTTGATTCTGGATTTAACAACTAGCAACAGCATCTTCTAACACTTCATCCTATCAGATAAAAATTTTAATTCCCTTGTAACTTTCATTTTTCCTCTCTTCTGATTTTAGCCAGTGCTTTTTGGTACTTCTATGTGTTACTTTTTCTACTTTAAATAATTTACACTTAAATTCCTTTTTAAAATATTGTGTCATCTTTAAATAGTATCTTTCTACTTTTTATGAATAAAGGTGAAATAAATCCTACTCCTGCACGATCCTTCATGTCACTTTCCCATTCCCACCTCTGACCCTGACCTTTATGTTGTCCAAGTTTATTTTATAGACGTTTGCCTGAGAAATGTATTTCAGCTCTCTAAGGTGATTCTTACCTTCAGTTAACTTTGGTTGAGAACAGAATTCTGGACTGAAAAAGCATTTTCTCTGAGAATTTGAAGTATTTCTCCAGTGTTTTCTAAATACAATATTGCTAATAAACACTCTGGCACTAATTAATTCTTGTTTTTGTATATAGTCCACCTTTGGGTGAGTATTTTGAAATTTCATACATGTGTATAAACATATATATATGTGTATATGTATATTTATATATGTGATATGTACATACATATATATATAGTTATCTCCTGTTAGGTATTTGATGAACTTTTTCAATGTGATAAGCATGCTTTTCTTCAACTCCTGGAAATATTTATTTATTTATTCACTTGTTTGTTATTTAGTTTTTTCTATCTATCCAATTTTCTGTTTTCTTTTTTGAACCTCCTTTTGAATGAGTCACAGACTTCCTTGGTTGCTTCTCCACTTCTCCATAGCTCTTAACTTTTTCTTTCTTGGCCATGGCCCTCCCCTCCTCTCCCTTCTGCTCCCCCGCCCTGCCTCCCCCCAACATACACAGGGTATGAGGGATCTTAATTCCCAGACCAAGGGTTGAACCAACGTCCCCTGTGGTGGAAACTCAGAGTCTTAACCACTGAACCGCCAAGAAAGACCCTGCTTTTAGTTTTTATTTACATCATTTTCACCTCATCAGCTCTCAGAGCACAGATATTTTGTTGTGTTCACAGCAACATCCACAGCCCGTGCTTGATTCAGAGCAGTTGCTGGATAAATACTTGTCCTGTGCATGAGTAAATGAAAGAATTTTTTCCTCCCTTATCTTTATGCTTTATATTCTGGAATTCTTTTTTTTAGCCTCAACCTCCAGTTTTTTTATTGTATTTTGATGTCAGTCATCATATTTTTAATTCACAAGAGCTCATTCACTTTCTTTCAATGGTCCTTTCTCAAAGAAGCTTGCTCTTGTATAAATCTTGGTATTATCTCAGCTCCCTTTGAGGAGAAGGCACTGGCGACCCACTCCAGTACTCTTGCCTGGAAAATTCCATGGATGGAGGAGCCTGGTAGGCTGCAGTCCATGGGGTCACTAAGAGTCGGACACGACTGAGCGACTTCACTTTTACTTTTCACTTTTCATGCATTGGAGAAGGAAATGGCAACCCACTCCAGTGTTCTTGCCTGGAGAATCCCAGGGATGGGGGAGCCTAGTGGACTTCTGTCTATGGGGTCGCACAGAGTCGGACACAACTGAAGCGACTTAGCAGCAGCAGCTCCCTTTGAAGATGCTAATTGGAAATTTGTAAACATTCTCTTCTTGTCCCTGAATTCCATGTTTCCTTTAGCATCTATTTATGCTGTTAGATTTCCTCAAATCATTGAGGCTTTTAAAAAACTCTTTATTTTGTTTTGGAGTATAGCTGATTAACGATGTTGAGATACTTTCAGGTGAACAGCAAAGCGACTCGGTCCTTCAAATACGTGTATCCGTCCTTCCGCAAACTCCTCTCCCATTCAGGCTGCCACAAGTTGTTTTGACTCTTAGTACTTTTGAAGGAGTGGCTGTATAAATAAAGGGAGTTTGAGTGGATTTCCTCTGATTCTTCGGAGTTGTTTTCCTTCCAAATATGTTTCGAGAAAGATTTGGCAGAGTGCAAAGTTGCTTAGATGGCAAATGATGATAGAAATTGAAAACCAGCTGTATAAGAGAACAGAGCTTCTCAAACTTTACTGTACACACATATTACCTGGGGAATCCTGTTAAAGTGCAGATTTGAATTCCATAGGTCTGAGGGGAAACCTGAGACTCTGCAGCTCTATAAAGCTCCGCAATGCCTATCTTGTTACCCTGAAGAGCACAGTCGGCATAGTATGACCCTAGTCATCCTCTAGCTTCTTTCCTACCTTTGAGGATTTTCTCAAAACGGTTATGCTCGGGCGTTGTAGATTGTTGGATCTACTTAGTGTTCGTTGTTGTTTTTATTTACTCAGTTCTAATTCATTTTAAAATGTGGGGATTATTTTAGATTATACTTGGATATATTTGACAGGAATAGCCTAATAAAGGTCATGGCCTAACACAGTCAGCACAGGCGGGAAAACAAAGTTGCTTTAGATCAGCA
>NW_011494897.1:3858771-3861829 GCF_000754665.1 Bison bison bison
CATGAAAACATTGCCAGTATGATCAGTCCTGTCAACAAACCCTTGTATCTGAAGCTGTTAAGCTGGTTAACCGAATAAAAGGAAGCAGCTTCTGTTTTAGCAAAAATCAACAATGTCTACTTTGACTTGGAAAATTACTATTTTATATAAGAAGAATCCATATACACACAACATGCGTCTATGGAAAAATCATAGAGCAAGTGACTATAGGGTTAACACTGAGTATGTGGGCAGCTAAAGTACATGCCACTTTTAAGAATAAAAATAGTGTGTACCTTATTAAAAGCCGCCTTGACGGGGTCAGCAGCCTAGTCACAGAATACCTACCAAGAACAATTTTGATTTTAATAGCTTTTACTATGTATTTCATAAGCAAGCCCATTGAAATTGAGTCATCAAGCCTCCCAGTTCCTCCAAGACAGATTTTAGCCTGAGAGCTTGGAGTAATTATCCCACTGGATGTTAGCCTGTGTAGCTATTTCAGCCTCGTTCATCATTTCAAACAGCTACATACTCTGCCTGCTAATTTCTTCCGATGGATTAGCTACTCTCGCTTGTCTATCTTTTTTTTATTTCTGGGGGGTGAAATATTGCCTTCTTCCCATGTTTTAATAAGCTGAGCAGGCATGCACCGCTGCACAGCGCCTGACTCCTATTTCTTTCAGTTCAAAGAATGATCTTCTGGGGGAAGAGCTGGGTGTAAATGTGAAGGTGAAAACTTGGCCATTACTACCTGCAGCCTGAAACCAGCTGCTTTAAAAAAGGACTGAAAACACAGTTCGGAGCTGAGCTGCGTTGATCTGAGTAGAGTACATTCAAGGCTGCTCTCTCGCCACTGTGTGACTGTATTACTTATCTGCTGCTTCTTGGGGGCTCTGATCTTTATTCCCATCCCAAGCCCCTGTATTTCATCTCTGCTCTGCCTGTGTGCCTTCCATTAGAAAAACCACAATGCACAGAACTATTCATTGCAGGGTATAACTTCCTCCGTTCTTCACAATAATGACCCTGCTGGAGCCTTTGAATTCAGGGGTTCAATGATTTCTTTATTCTTTGACCTCCCAGGGAGAACACACAATTTCACATGCTGGGACATCACTCCTTCTTAGGGAGGTGGTTAAAAAAAAAAAAAAAAAGCAAGGGTCTTGGCCACAAATCAACCAAGGTTTTAATCCTGTCTCTGCCACTCAGAAGCTTTATGACCTGGAGTAAGTTATTCAACCTTTCTGAGTTTCAGTTTTCTCATCTTCGTAATAGGGATAAATACATTTTTCACTCTAGGATCACGGTGGAAATTAACAAGTGAGACCGTGTGTACCTTCCCTATAGGAGGCATCTCAGTGGTAAAGATTCTGCCTGTCAAGTAGGAGACTCGGGTTCGATCCCTGAGTCGGGAAGATCCCCTGGAGGAAAAAATGGCAACCAACTCCAGTGTTCTTGCTTGGGAAATCTCATGGCCAGAGGAGCCTGGCAGGCTACAGTCCATGGGGCCACTAAAGTGTCAGACATGACTGAGCAACTAAACAACAGCAGCACGTGGAACTTACTATACTTCCTTTACCCTGGTAATTTAACAGGTGGGTATTTCCCCCTTGTGCTTGGAGTTATTGTCAGTTAGGGATTTGACAGCTTTGCAGTGGATCCTAAAAATTCAGATGGAATGAAGACAGAAGCCAAGAAGGTGTGCTGGTGAAATTCACAAGCCTCATCTCACATTCAGGCCCATCTTCAATGCGAAGATGTCTGCAGTGTGTAGAGTCCAAGAGAGTCCACTGAACACTCTCCCATTATCCCATCTGGGTATCTTGATGCCAGTTTGAAAGACATATTTTCCATGCATTGAAAACTGTTAACTGACCCTGGAGCCCAAGGTAAAGATGATAGCAGATGGACTGCTTCTTCAGATAAAGTCTTCAAACTGATAAAGGCCATGATAATGGGGGCTCAATTTTCCAACCTTTAGGAAAGGTCAGTCTTCTGAGAGCTGCCAGTTTAAGGAAAAGCTTCTTCTTTCTTGGCCCCAGACCTATCAGGTATTTGCTGATAAATTGGAGATGGATAATTTTTATCCTGCTCAGGAGGAATTGTGAAAGACAGTAATTGGTAATTCTTAGACAGAATGGTGCAGCTCTCAAGTCATTCTCAAGAGATTTTTGGGGAAATGTGATATCATTTGGAATTATGTTAATAAGAGCACTGCCTGGGATCAGAAACTTGGGATTAGTAGAAGTTTTTTTTTTTTTTTTCTTCAGAAACATTAAGTATCCATATTCTTCATTTACTCATAAATTATGTATGTGGGTAAAATCTTCATCATTAGAGAATGACCTTGATGTTAGGACACATTGATATGATAGGTGATATTCTTCTTTGAAATTCTGCAAATTTTTGACATTAGATATGGTTCAGTGCCAGTATCAAGATCATTAGTGTGGATTCGAATATTCTTGTATTCACAAGGTAGTAATTAAAATGACGTTTCCAACTATTTATATATTTCATCCAATGAGATTACCTATATATGTATATTTCATTTTCAATTTGTCATTCTTTGGGTTCTCTTATCTCCTTCCCCCATTTTTTGACACTGGGTGAAGTGAAATGGAGAAGGCACATTCATATTGGCAAAGAAAGGGCATAGTCCAAAGACCAGGCTAGAGAACTCCCCCACCCTATGAACCCTTTGCTCCCTTCACTGGGGAAAATTCCCGGAATATGTGTTCACTCTTTAATTTCAGTCTAGACCTACCCACTTATCCCCCACCAGTGGAACAAACAATTTCAAACAACTTTATTATCTTAAGTGAAGAAATAAAACTTAGTGTCAGAGAAATCTTTCCTAAAGGAAATCACTTTACTTATTCTATACAACCTGAACTTTACAGCAGAGAAAAATTGTTAATACATATATTTATCATTATCATGAAGGTTGATGGTTTAATAACTTAAATGAGAACCTATCCAAAGTAGAAAACTGTCTCTTAAAATATTAAATCTGTATCTGATCATGTTAACATATATGAAGTGTTGTTACAAAAAAATTGAGATTTTTTTTTTT
>NW_011494897.1:3861929-3891899 GCF_000754665.1 Bison bison bison
ATTTTTTTTTTATTGGAGTATGGTTGATTTACAATATTGTGTTAGTTTCAGGTGTACAGCAAAGTGAATTAGGTATACACATTCTAAAGCAAATCTGTCTTATCCCATGTAACCAAATATGTGCCATCCTTAAAAGAGGCAATTTCATCATCTCTGCTTCCTATGACTCTTCCTCAGACACTGCTTTACCAGGTGGCCTGAGTAAGACCCCAGTCTGGTTTTTGTGTCCAGAGAAATTGTGATTAAACACTGCTTCTTATTCCCTTTCCTCTGCCCTTGGTGTTAAGTTTATAAAAATATATTTTTTCATTTTACAAATAAATAGAGATAGTTTAGTATTACTAATATAATACTTTGGGCTTAAAACAAAAGTATCCGTGGGTGATTAAATGTCATTATTGTTACAGGCTTTACAAAATCATAGCGGTTCTCAGGCAACACAAAATAGAGGAGAAATTACATTTTTTAAGAAAAACTGCCAAAAAGGAAACTGAGAGTCAACCTAGACACTTGTGTCCTCAACTCCTATTTTTTCTTCCCACCCCACCTCTTATTTTTAGTCTACTTGAGTGTTAGTTGTATTCGGCTCTTTGTGACCGCATGGACTGTAACCCACCAGGCTTTTCTGTCTATGCCGGTCTCTGATTCTGAGGATGTCTACAAAGCATCACAGACAATTGGAGCACCTGCATCCTTGACCCAAAAGGACGAGGAAACATCAGAAGGATGATCCTTGTGGGTACACCCTGAAATGTGAAGTGAATGAGTCACATTAACTCAGTGCCTTTTGAAGTCAGTGTTAAAGGCCATAAAGCTTTACTGACAAACCCAATGCTTAAAATGAGGCTAAAAGATGGGAGTTCATATGAATGGTTAGAAATTAAGAAAGAAGAATAGATAGAATTGAAATGAATGACTGTACTAGTTCTTCACAGATTCGGACATTATCGTTTGTCTTCTAAATAAGTTTTACCATGAAGGAGGAAATAGGCACATTACAGAACTGCTTGAAAACAAAGGTAATCAAATAAAATGTTCAGCCATGGGTGTGCATGTGTCCCCCATCTGGCTGATTCATGTCAATGTATGGCAAAAACCACTACAATATTGTAAAGTAATTAGCCTCCAATTAAAATAAATTAATTAATTAAAAAAAAGACAGGGGGCAATACACAGGTATCATTAAAGGCAGTTGCATCATTAAAAAATAAATGAATGAAATGTTCATTCACCAGGGAACCCAGAAACAACGTAACAACCAGTAGTGTCTGCAAGCTTTTTTCTGGTAACTTATGTGCACATATATTTGTTTTTCTGAGCTTCCCAGGTGGGTCAGTGGTTAAGAATCTTCTTGTCAATGCAGGAGATGGAAGAGATGTGGGTTTGATCCAAGTCAGGAAGATCCCCTGTAGTAGCAAATGGCAATCCACTTGAGTATTCGTGCCTGGAAAACTCCTGGACAGAAGAGCTTAGTGGACTATAGCTCATGGGGTAGCAAAGAGTTGGACACAACTGAGCACAAGTGAATGAGATTCGTTTTTGTTTAACAATTTAAACCAAATTCTACATACCATTTGCTGAGTTTGTGTTTTCATTTAAGAATTCTCCTTGTTTTTACATGATCCTATGGCAATGCATTCCAGTATTCTTGCCTAGAGAATCCCAGGGATGGGGGAGCCTGGTGGGCTGCTGTCTCTGGGATCGTACAGAGTCAGACACGACTGAAGCGACTTAGCAGCAGCAGCAGCAGCAGCAGTCACTAGTTAAATTCATGTTCATATTCTTTCTTGGAGAGGTGCTGCAGAAGTTAGTTATTCTTTCTATTAATGGGTATTACAGGCTTTTATTTTAATTTTTAAGATTATGAATAACTATGATAAATTTCTTCATGCATGAAATTTCCCCCAAATTGAGCCTTATTTCTTAGAATAAATTTGGAGACAAGATGCTTCTTTCCTAAATGATAAAACAAATATTAATCTTTAAGACAGGTTTTGCTTTATTCTAGCTGTAGAAAAACTTGAAAATACGGAAAAGTATGAAGATGAAAATAATAATTATGCACAATTCTGCAAACTAGAAGCATAAACACTAGTAGCATTGTATCAATAGTATGTTTACTCCAATGGTCTTTTTTCTATGTGAGCTCCCTCCCTCCCATACATGATTTATGAAATTAAGATCTTATTGTGTATAAGATTCAAATCCTACTTTTCCTCATTTCACATTTCAAGTGATGAACATTTTTTTCAGGTTAATAATTTCCTAAACATGATTTTAATGGATATACCACTATTCATTGTTATTTAGGTGCTAAGTTGTGTCTTACTCTTTGCAACCCCATGGACTATAACATGCCAGTCTCCTCTGTCCATGGAATTTTTCAGGCAAGAATCAGTTCAGTTCAGTTCAGTCGCTCAGTCGTGTCCGACTCTTTGCGACCCCATGAATCACAGCACGCCAGGCCTCCCTGTCCATCACCCACTCCCGGAGTTCACCCAGACTTACATCCATTGAGTCAGTGATGCCATCCAGCCATCTCATCCTCTGTCATCCCCTTCTCCTCCTACCCCCAGTCCCTCCCAGCATCAGAGTCTTTTCCAATGAGTCAGCTCTTCGCATGAGGTGGCCAAAGTACTGGAGTTTCAGCTTTAGCATCATTCCTTCCAAAGAAATCCCAGGGCTGATCTCCTTCAGAATGGACTGGTTGGATCTCCTTGCAGTCCAAGGGACTCTCAAGAGTCTTCTCCAACACCACAATTCAAAAGCATCAATTCTTTGGTGCTCATCCTTCTTCACAGTCCAACTCTCACATCCATACATGACCACAGGAAAAACCATAGCCTTGACTAGACGAACCTTTGTTGGCAAAGTAATGTCTCTGCTTTTGAATATGCTATCTAGGTTGGTCATAACTTTCCTTCCAAGGAGTAAGCGTCTTTTAATTTCATGGCTGCAGTTACCATCTGCAGTGATTTTGGAGCCCCCAAAAATAAAGTCTGACACTGTTTCCACTGTTTCCCCATCTATTTCCCATGAAGTGATGGGACCAAATGCCATGATCTTCATTTTCTGAATGTTGAGCTTTAAGCCAACTTTTCCACTCTCCACTTTCACTTGCATCAAGAGGCTTTTGAGTTCCTCTTCACTTTCTGCCATAAGGGTGGTGTCATCTGCATATCTGAGGTTATTGATATTTCTCCCGGCAATCTTGATTCCAGCTTGTGTTTCTTACTGGAATGTAATCTTCCCAACCCAGGGACTGAACCCATGTTCACTGCTTGGCAGGCAGATTTTTTTTTTTTTTTTTAATCACTGAGCCCCCTGGGAAGCCCCACCATTATTCATTACTTATTTCCTTATTGTTGAATTTTTGGCTATTTCCCAAATTTTGCTGTTATAAATAACATATCTTTTTTTTTTCCTGTGGTATAGGATACCAGAAGTCATATTGCTGGGTCAAAAACTGTGCCCTTTTTTGAAATTCATATTGCCCACTTGCTTTTCAGATGAGTTATATCAAAGTACACTCTTACTGGCAGTGCATGGATATGCCTGTCTCACTGGATCTTCCATACATTTAGTAATATTGGATTTTACTATTTTCAACTATAGAAGTGAAAAATTAAAGCTCATTTTAGAAGTTTTCATTCATTTTATTACTAATGAAGCTTCCTTTTACCATGTACTTTGTTTCCCAAAGTGTTTTGCAAAATAATGATTTTTCATAAAAATTATACAGGCCTATTATAGGAAATTTAGTTACAAGGATAAAAATAATTAATGCTAAAAATGTCTTAGCACTTAGATATAATAATCAGGTTATATTAAATGATAATCATTCCAAACAACCCAATGCAAGTATACATTTGTTTTTTAAAAGAATCTTTTTATAGCAGTATGATTAACATAAAAATCTACACATATTTAATGTCTAAACTTAATGGTTACACCCAAGAATCCTTCATCACCATCAAGGCCATAGACATTCATAATCTCCTAAAGTTTCCTCCAGTCTTTTATTATTAGTGTGTGATGTGTGTGTTTGCACGTGTGCATGTGTGGTAAGAACACGTAACCCAAAATTTACTCTCTTAGCAAAATGCAGTATTGTTAGATATATAGGCTCTATGCTGTATAGTAGACCTCCAGTACTAATTCATTGTGTAACTGAAACTTCGTACCCTTTGACCATTGCCTCCCTATTTCTCTCTCCCTTTATCCCCTGGTAACTGCCATTTTACTCCCTGCTTTTAAGAGTTTGACTGTATTCAGTTCAACATCTTCATTGACTAAGTATTATCGTCCAAGTTTTTGTTTGTTTTAAAGTCATAATCAAGGTGTACCCAGAAACTGGAGAAATAAGGCAGCAGTAACTTGGGTAACAAACTACCACGTCTCATTCTTAAACATGACTTCCTTCATTTCTAAGATCCCAGTTTCCTCTGTGGTTGGTCCCTCCATTCCCATCCTGGAGACCTTGCCTTGAAAGCATGAGATATTCCTAAGCATGAGCATTAAGCATGGACATTACGCATGCAATTTACTAGGTCTAAAGCATTGTAAGGTCACTTTATGAAAACTTGTCCACTTGAAATAGAATGGTATCATTTCCTTATATTCCATCCTTTCAAAACATGAAGTAGTTCAACATGTGTTTTTCTCTATGTGCATGTTAATTTATAGAATTACAATAATATCTGCCATTTATATAGAAATCTTTGTATTTTATGTATTCATTTCTCTTTGAAATCATATGGCAGCCAATGTTAAAAGAACTTCGTCATATTATTTTCACCCAAATTTTCCCATATATAGTGAATAAGCACTATTGCTTGTTATACTTATTTTAGTATGCATTAATACTACGAAGATTTGTTTAAATACTATCTTTTGCTAAGAGAGCTTGATAACAGCTGGTAGCTTCTGCTGCTAAGTTGCTTCATTTGTGTCCGACTCTGTGTGACCCCATAGGCACCAGCCCACCAGGTTCCCACGTCCTTGGGATTCTCCAGGCAAGAACACTGGAGTGGGTTGCCATTTCCTTCTCCAATGCATGAAAGTGAAAAGTGAAGGTGAAGTCACTCAGTTGTGTCCGACTCTTAGCGACCCCATGGACTGCAGCCTACCAGGCTCCTCCATCTATGGAATTTTCCAGGCAAGGGTACTGGAGTGGGTTGCCATTGCCTTCTCCGGGTAGCTTCTAGCTCATGTCAAATTATTTCATGTTAAATATTACTTATTGATGTGGAAAGGAGTAAAAAAGAAAACTAATATTGAGGGCACCATGAAGAATAAAAACATAATAATAAAAACACAATATTAGGTTTAGAATTTTCATATTTTTTGGTCTTCAAGATCTTTTGCCAACACTAAGTAATTACTATTCAAAGTACATAAAGAGGTAAATATTATCATCTCAATTTTAAATAAAATTGAAGAATAAAGGTTAAGTGATTTTCCTCAGGCTACTGAAGGATTAAAATTTCTTTTTTACAAGGAAAATGAAAATGGCTGTTTAATAACAATGTTAAATAAGATAGAGGACATTGAAGTTCTTATTTACAACGCTAGACCCATAGCAATAAATATGTGCTAAATTTTTTGATTATTATACTGGAGGAGCAAAAATTCAACATATCTGCTTCTCTTAACTTGAAATTTATATGATTTATATTATTTTTACATCTATATGGGCTTAGTTACTGAATAGAAGAACTAGGAAAAATTCTGAATGCATGACTTTGTTTACTCTTTTTTCTTTAGAAAGAGTTAGCCTCTTTGACACAAGAAAACAGTTTAATTTTTCAACATCTCCTTGAAATGAAATTATAGATTATCTTTGGTACCTAATGACACCTGTGTTGATAGCAAATTATGTGGTAAATTTAATCAGGCCAATAAAGAATTCAGTCCCATTAATGGATTTTATAGCTCTCATACTGCCATATATATGTCCTGGTTGGATCTTTTACTTCTTAATCCGATAGGCTAAAATTTGACCTAAACTTATTAGGGATTTTTGTGTCATGATCAAATATTCTCCATGTCAGACTGTTCTTCCTTTGTCTAACCTACACCCTTTATTGTATACTTGATTATCAAAATGTCCTTGCTTGTTCTGGTCTCTGTTGAGTACACATCCTAGGAACAGGGCTCAGTGGATCCTGAGTGTTACAGTGAAGAGCTGTGTCTATAACTCTGTGGAATTCAGGCATCTTTCTTTCTCACCCTCCTTTGAGTTTGATACTGTAGTATTCTCCTGACTCTTTCCTGCCTTCTTTCAGTAACAGTAAACAAAGGTTGTTTTCAATGTTCTTGTATGAAAGAAATGAAAACATATCAATTCTTTGGATAGTTTCAAATCCAAATTCATTTATAAATATATAAATGAATATATGTAATATCCAAATATATAATATCTGCAGAATGCAACTAGATAATTAGTGATGGAAATGCAAGGTTTAAGACAGTGTGCCCAGATGAACCTGGAACCTTCCCTGGAGAGGTCAGCCAAACACCAAAATACAGTCATCAGGAAGGGAGGGAACCAAGCCCAGAAATCCGCTCCTTGGGGCCAGGAGAAGAGACTGCAGAGCAGGCCACCCCACACGGGGGCAAAAAGGCAGCAGAGGAGGTGAGGCTGTGGTTTACAGCAAGGAGCGTAAGCCTTGACTTTCCCCAAATTTCTCATTCTTACTATTGTTGCCACACTCAGAAAACTCAGACAGGAATTCCAATTAGAATATTTTCTAATATTTAGAAAAAAATTCTTGCAAGTTACTTAATCTTTCTGCACCTCAGTTTCCTCAACTGAAAATAACGAATAATAGTACCAATTCCACAGTTGTTAAGAAGGATAAATGAAATCAAAATCTAAGGAGCTAAGAAAGGTGCCTGGCACATATATTCTCTCAGTAAGTGTTAGCTAATGATAATTATAATTATGATAATAGTGCTATATTTTATCTGTAGTTTATAAAAATAGATGAATGACTTAAAAGAGATTTTTGGATGCTAAGGAGTAGTAAAAAAGGGGTATATACATACTAAAACTAAGAATAATATTATGAACATAATTATCAAATTTTAGTATGAATATTGTGAATATTTGTTTGCTGGATCAAGGGAATTTGTGACCATATTACTTTCACTCAAGCAGTTCCCCTGGAAAAAAAATGTAAAATGATGAGTTTTATAAAATTAGATTATTGCATGAATGATCAATGGAAAATGCATTTAAATATTGTCAAAGAGCACGAAATCACCTTAGCTTTTATTTTCTGGCCAGCAATCCCCCATCCCATAAGTAAACTTTTTCATATAAATACACATGGGAGATATACTCTGGGAGATAGTGAAGTACTATCTCCCTAGTCTTTCTCACAGGGAGAAGGACTTCTTGCTTCTTATAAGGAAGCCTGGCATGCTGCATTCCACAGGATTGCAGAGTCGGACACAACTGAGCGACTGAACAACAACAACAAAGTAACTATATCACGTAATCCTTCCTGTTTTAATACAATATCACTATTTTACACAACCAGGAGTAAAATGTTAGATGTAAATATAAAATTAAGAATTAGTGAAGAAACAAAAAAGAAATAGTGAAATCGGTTGGCAAAGAGAGAACATAAGAATGAATGGTCAAGTCTGCATTCATTCATGACAAAATGTAAAACACCTTGCTTAAATCTATAGGATGAGAAAAGATTCTTGCTTGCCTTTAATGAAAATAATTTCAATGCATGTTGATGCATATATACTTTGAAATCTGCCAACTCCCGTGAGCAATATGATATTTTGTGATAGTTCAAAATTCAAGTTGCTTCAAGGACAGATTTTAAACAGATCCATCCTAAAGGATTGATTCAAGTGTATCACAATCTAGTGTCTACATGGTGTGAGATGTCAGCATGGAACGTCTTCACAGTAAGTTAATATTCATAATGTTTGATTATGTAAAACATAAAAAAAATCTTATAAGTCTTTAATATTTGAATTTTGGATAGGCTTTTCTCTAGATTCTCTCAGGGTAAATGGTGCACTTTATTAGTAAACATTTATTATATTCATAAAATATGTCGAATAAGTGCTTTATAAGTATCATCTCATTTAATCTTCTCAAAAATCCTATGAGATCATATTATTGTGCCCATTTTACATATTAGAAAACTGACATGCAGAGAAGCTAAGCAACTTGAATGAAATACATGGTGCAGCTGGAATATGAAGCTGTAGTCCAAGCTCTTACTCAGTGTACTAGTCTGTATAGCAACAATTTAAGTCATAAAACAGAGTACTTCCTTCAGTAAATTCTTATATACCTATAACATCATTGTGAAAATAGTTTCAAACTATTGTATAGAGAACTGATAAACAAGGTTGTACTGTATAGCACAAGGAACTGTATTTAATATCCTGTAATAAATCATAATGGAAGATAATATGAAAAAGAATATCAGTTCAGTTCACTCGCTCAGGCGTGTCCGATTCTATGAGACCCCATGAATCGCAGCACGCCAGGCCTCCCTGGCCACCACCATCTCCTGGAGTTCACTCAAACTCACGTCCATCAAGTCAGTGATGCCATCCAGCCATCTCATCCTCTGTCATCCCCTTCTCCTCTTGCCCCCAATCCCTCCCAGCATCAGAGTCTTTTCCAATGAGTCAGCTCTTCGCATGGGGTGGCCAAAGTACTGGAGTTTCAGCTTTAGCATCATTCCTTCCAAAGAAATCCCAGGGCTGATCTCCTTCAGAATGGACTGGTTGGATCTCCTTGCAGTCCAAGGGACTCTCAAGAGTCTTCTCCAACACCACAGTTTATATAACTAAATCACTTCAGTAATCACTTAAATTAAAAAAAAACTTAAAAATATTGGACAACATTTAAAGAAGATATTGGATAACTAACTCCCTTTAAATTGCAATACTAAGTTCTTTTCAGGCTCAAATAACTGTCTTGAATGAGAGATGTGGTATTTACTGGAATTTAAGTTTAATTCATTTAATAGAGAAGTCATTTGTCTTTCAAGAAGGCCTCTTTATGTAAACAAATAAAAAGATCATTGAGGGGCTATTCATCTTTGGAACCCAAACACCTAGTGTACTTAACACATACAATGTGCTCATTAAGTATCTTTTGATGATAATAAGTAATCAATTGACTCATTATTGAGCATTCAATTAAGTGAATCTTGATCTTATAAGCAAATTCATATGTGCATTACATACTTTAAAAAAGGCCTCATAAATATGTTAACTTATCTCTGGTGATTTTCTGAATTTACTAGTTAGATAAATCTATAGAAAATGCAGAATAATACTCATAGTCAAATCAAAAGTTTAAATAAAGGCAACATTTAGTTCAGGCTATAATAACAGAATATCATAGACTGGACGATGCAAGCAACAAATATTTATTTCTCATAGTTCTGGAAGCTAGGCAGTCTAAGATCTGGTATCTGATTAGGGCTGTCTTCCTGGTTTTCAGGTGGTCATCTTCTCATTGTATCCTCACATGGCAGAAAGAAGAGTAGAGACAGCAGAAAGCTTTCTTTTATCTGTTCTTATAAGGGCACTAATCCCACTCGTGAGGACTCCACCCTCATGACCTAAACACTTCCCGAAGACCCCACCTGCTAAAACCATCACCTTGGGAGTCAGGATTTCAACATATGAATTTTGAGGAGCATAAACATTCAGTCCATAATGGATATCAAAAGGATATGAAGTCTTAATAAATAATTCCTGTTGTTCATTCTTTATTCCTCATATGCTTTTGTTCTGAGTTAAATTTCTGCTTCCCCTTAATAATCTAATGTTCTGACTTGTGAAATTATCCATGCCTTTGTAAAAATATTACCAATCTCATATAGTATCCTGTGCATACATAACTCCCTCCTCATAGGTGTCAGATAACATACCATAGTTACCTAGTTGCCTAAAATTATACCAAAACTTTAGTCCATGATCAACATAAATAAAATTTCTCCATATAATGTCTCAGTCTTTTTAAAAATGTGCTGTGTACAGGAGAAAGACAGCTTGGGAGTACAGAGTGATCTCTTCTCCACTTATTGCCTGGGACCACTGGGTTCCCAAGCATGCTGACTGACTGATTAAGGGTTTTGACTGCTCTTGCTGCAAGGTAGTGATGGTGTTACCATTGCATCATTTATTTTCATGCAACAGATATCCTTAACAAGGTCTATTTTTATGAGCAGTGAAAGTTCATGAATAAATGGAGAAGTATTGTAGCTCACACATTCTTAAGATAAGAGCATACCTAGGTGGAGGGGTGTACTCAAAGCTCTGGCCTTTCTCTTTGAACTCTGAAAAAATTGGAGGGACTAGAGACCGCATCAGTGTATGTGCGTTCTCATACACTCCAAACCCTGTATTTCAGACACAGCCTGGTAAGCCCTTTATTTCCATGTTAGCAGATTGGATAGATGCTGGGACTGTTGAGTAGCATTCTGATTTGCGGATAGCAAATGAATATTCATATTCAAGTCTCTCCATGTCTTTCCTAAATTTCACATCACAGCATCAGAATGCTCAGTTTGTGCACAGGCTTTGACCTGCAAACTTGTGTAGGAATTGGTGTCCTGCTTTTCCCTCAGAGTTTCTTCCTCACTGTTTACATGAGCCCTTGGAAAGCAAAAGCTAGAGCATCACCTCCACGCCTCTCCTCACCCATAAAATTTGCTTCCTGTGTGGCCTGCAGATCCCAACATTTGTGATTAATGAGAACCTAACCAAGTAACAGAAGTAAAGTGTTCACCCTAAAGGATTGAGTTATCTATTTAAATGATCTGTCTACACACAGAACAGGCAGTGGAAGGAAAAAGCCCTACATTTTGAAGGCAGTTTTAATAAATATTTTATCTGTTTCTATTGAAATATAGTGGTGCTTCACAGAGACAGATATGTTCAAGCCAATCCATTTTATCTTGAATTTTTCTTATTTTTATACAAAGTGAAATAGTAGAAGAAAGTAGAAACTAACAGCAATCATTATGAATGTTTATAGACATAAGTAAAGCCTTATCTAAAGTTCATCCTGTTTAAGGACATGTTTTATGTTGTATAATTCCTCTTAGAGTATAAATCTAATAAGCACCAAATGAGGCTGAAGACAATGCTGTTATAAAAAATGGAGAAAAATGATTAAAATATGATAATTATACTGACAACTTATATGCTCAATCTAATCAACCAAGCTTCCAATTTGTCATAATGTACACTCACTCATACATTATTGCTTAATTATAGCAACACTTCTATTTGGAAAGGTTGTCAATCATGTGAATACTCATCATTTTTCTTTTTTTTCCCCCCTAAGAAGGGGCATATTTTAAGCAAGGATTTGAAGCCATCATGTTATTGATTTAACCCTTGAAATACTTTGTATGCAAAAACTATCATTCCCATTGAATATTTTCTTTATACGCATATTAATATAGGTTTATACTATGTAACATTATTCTTTTATGTCAGAATTGATATACCGCATTCTAAGAGGAAATTGAATATTGGCAGAATTTGGTGATTTTATAGTTGAGATTTCTATGTGCTTTCACTAAAAGACAGATGTGCTTGTTTTTTGAGAGGGAAAATTTGGCCAGAGTGTTTCCCAAATTGTCTGTGATCCATATTAATTAAGAAATGGGAATGAGGGTGAAATGTAGATAGCTCTTCAGAAAAAAATGTGAATGTTTATGTAAATGGGCTTTACCCATAGCAAATTAAATGTTTCCTTTATCTTTATTTCTTCTGGCTCCATCCTTCTTCTTTCCACTTTATACAAATGTTTAACACATTGTGAAAGTAATCATATAAGTGTATCTTCCAGGGCAAAAAACTAACAGGTTAGTAACTTGACCATAATCATCATGTCTTCTCTAGCAAAATGAAGCAATAAATTGAAACAACTATTCATATTATTGAAAAGATTGAAACTGTCTCAGTCACTGTGAATATAATATTGGCTTTCAAGATATATATTTGTGTATAAGTACTCTTGCCTGGAAAATCCCATGGATGGAGGAGCCTGGTAGGCTGCAGTCCATGAGGTCGCTAAGAGTCAGACATGACTGAGCGACTTCACTTTCACTTTTCACTTTCATGCTTTGGAGAAGGAAATGGCAACCCACTCCAGTGTTCTTGCCTGGAGAATCCCATGGACAGAGGAGCCTGGCGGGCTACAGTCCATTGGGTTGCAAAGAGTCACACAAAACTGAAGCAACTTAGCATGCACGCAGCACGTAAGTATATGATTTATCTATATACAGTATAATCTCAAGTTTTAGTGTAGATGGTCATTTTGTCAAGATGGTCAGATTATTAACTAAGAATTTAGAAATATATGTATATTCTTACCGAGTGTGGGCATTTTTGGTCCTTAAGTACCTGGATACTTGATTCTATTCAACAAATATGGTAAACAAGCCCGTGAGATCTACTTTTACAATTAGGAAGAGAGAGAGAAAGAGACTTTATTTCTCCTTTATTTCTTTAAATATTCTCCTCTGCAAGTGTAGAATAAAGAAGCAAATATTCAATTCTCAGGTCTCCATTATTTTTTAAATCTAGTTTTGTGATGATGAGATATCCTACTATGTACAATTATAAACTTGGAATATGAGCCCATATATTAGTGGTATCATGTATCTATCACTTTCATGAAGTACTAATACAAACAATGATATCAAATGTTTTATTTCTTAAAGTCTTGTGTATAATATAAGCTACACTTAAGAATATTGAGCACATGCCTCACTATTTTTAAGGAATTTATTTTAAAATTCATTACAAGTGTTAAAAAACAAAAATCTGAAAGCATAAATAAAATTGAATAATAGTTTCACATCACTTGGAACTATAATATTGTTTGCAATCTTTGATGATTTTTCTATCCTGGGATGCAATAGAGGTTTTAATTATTCTTTTCTTTCTAAAATAGAAATTGTTACCTAAAAATTATAGTCCATTGGAAATGGAATGACTATCAGATAGATATGGATGTTACCATTAAATGTGAACTAGAAAATTATGGAGTGAATTCTCTGTAAATTATTTATGATGCTCTGTCAGATGCTAAGTGAACATGCATATTGTATTAAGAACCTGGAAAGGTAATGTTTCAACTTGAGAGATATCAGCCAGTAAAATCTTAAACCTTCTTTTGTTTGGGTTCAGGTTTGGAAAAAATGTTCTCATAATTTGCTCCAGCACCTCCAATATGCATTTAAAATAAGCCCAAAGTGGCAATAGGTACAAATATCTACAACTTAATATAATTTGCATCCAAACAAGAAACTGAAGGTACAGTAAAATGTTAAATGCAGAACCTAGATGGTAGATACATGATTTTTTTTTCACTCCATAATTCTTTAAGCTTATCTGTATGCTTTGTTGTTATTTTAGTCTATTAAGTTGTGTCCAATTCTTGTGACCCCGTGGACAGTAGCCTGGCATGCTCCTCTGTCCTTGGGATTTCCCAGGCAAGAATACTGGAAAGGGTTGCCATTTCCTTCTCCAGCTGATCTTCCTGACCCAGGGATTGAACCTGTGTCTCCTGCATCGGCAGGCAAGTTCTTCACCACAAAACCACCAGCAAAGCCCATCTGTGTGAGTGTCGTTCCGTTGCTCAGTCACGTCTGGCTCTTTGAGACCCCATGGACTGCAGTACAGTCCCTGTCCTTCACCATCTCCCAGAGTTTGCTCAGACCCATGCCTATTGAGACAATCATGCCATCCAACCATCTCATCTTCTGTCATCCCCTTCTCCTCCTGCCTTCAGTCTATCCCAGCATCAATTAGGGTCTTTTCCAATGAGGTGGCTCTTTGCATCAGGTGGCCAAAGTACTGGAACTTCAGCTTTAGCATCAGTCCTTCCAGTAAATATTCAGGGTTGATTTCCTTTAAGATTTGTAGTTCTAAGATATAAAAGTAACATTTTAAATTTATAAATAAGTCCAGGTGTCCACAGAAAGATAGATATTGCAACTAACTCCTAGCAAATCTTCCCATGAAGTGACCAGAATCTAACTTTTTTTTTTTTTTTTTACTGTCAAAATGGCATTTTATTTTTATTGCCTAAGGACATTCCTGGTAAGAGGTCCTTGTTCTTACACACCTACAAGAATCTCTTTTCCACCTAGGCTTTTCCCACTCACATTTTCCCAAATTTGGATACCAGTTCTTTTTTCAGGCAATTTCCTATGTCCTCCTCTAACATTAGTCCACAGATTTGCTAGTGAAATGAAATACTGTAGTGACCTTTTTAATTCCCCTGACTTTTTACAATCTCGGAAATTTAGCACAACAGCAGGAGTTTAATCATATTCACAAATGTAAAAGACAAAATAAGGCACCTTTAAATTCAGAGGGAGATATGACCTCCAAGGTATCAGAGCCTTCAGAGATTCCCTGGTTGTCACTGGGGACAGCTGAAGCTGTGGTACTTATGTTTTTCATGATGCATCACTATTGATACGTCTTGTCACTGACGCATCTACCCACTGTTTATCCTTGATCTTACTGGCTTCAAACTCCTGCTCGTGGTCCACATTTTGAAACTCACTCATCAGAACTATTATACTTGATATTCATTTTTCTCTTTACTAACAATGTCTTTTTTGGTGTATTCAGAATAGTTTTCATTACAAGATTTCAACGTCTTTGATTTAACTGTGACCACAAGTTTACTGGGAAATAACTGATGTACAGCACTGTGTGAGTGTAAGGTGTACAGCATAATAATTTGACTTACAAACAACTACGCTAAAGGCTTTGACTGTGTGGATCACAACAAACTGAGGAAAATTCTAAAAGAGGTGGGAATACCAGACCACCTTACCTGCCTCCTGAGAAACCTGTATGCGGGTCAAGAAGCAACAGTGAGAACCGGACATAGAACAACTGACTGGTTCAAAATTGGGAAAAGAGTACGCCAAGGCTGTATATTGTCACCCTGCTTATTTAACTTCTATGCAGAGTACATCATGTGAAATGCCGGGCTGGATGAAGCACAACTGTAATTAAGATTGCTGGGAGAAATACCAATAGCCTCAGATATGCAGATGACACCATCCTTATGGCAGAAAGTGAGAAAGAACTAAAAAGCCTCTTGAAAGTGAAAGAGAGTGAAAAAGTTGGCTTAAAGCTCAATATTCAAAAAACTAAGATCATGGCATCCGGTCCCATCACTTCATGGCAAATAGTTGGGGAAACAATGGATACAGTGACAGACTTTATTTTCTTGGGCTCCAAAATCACTCAGATGGGGACTGCAGCCATGAATTAAAAGACACTGGCTCCTTGGAAGAAAAGCATCGACAAACCTAGACACCATATTAAGAAGCAAAGATACCACTTTGCCAACAAAGGTCCATATGGTCAAAGCAATGGTTTTTCCAGTAGTCATGTACTGATGTGAGAGCTGGACAATAAAAAAGGCTGAGCACCATAGAATTGATGCTTTTGAACTGTGGTGCTGGAGCAGACTCTTGAGAGTCCCTTGGACAGCAAGGAGATCAAGCCAGTCAATTCTAAAGGAAATCAACCATGAATATTCACTGGAAGGACTGATGCTGAAGCTGAAGCTACAATACTTTGGCCACCCGATGCAAAGAACCGACTGGTTGAAAAAGACCCTGACGCGGGGAAAAATTGAAGGCAGGAGGCAAAGGGGACGACAGAGGATGATATAGTTGGATGGCATCACTGACTCAATGGACACGAATTTGAGCAAGCTCCAGGAAATTGCGAAGGACAGGGAAGTTTGGCGTGCTATAGTCCATGGGGTTGGAAAGAATCAGATATGACTGAGCGACTAAACAACGTCAGGAAATTATAACCACAGTAGGTTTAGTAAATATCCATTATCTCATGCAGAGACAAAATTGAAGAAATAGGCAAAAATATTTTCCTTGAGATGAGAACTCTTAGAATTTACTCTCTTTCATATATGATTTTCATATATAACATACAAGAATGTTGATTTTATTTATTGTTGTACATAACTAGTACTTATTTATCTTATAACTGGAAGTTTGGACCTTTGAACTACCTTCATCCAATTCTCACTCCCTCCACCCACTGACTCTGGTAACCACACATCTGATCTCTTTGATATTATTTTGAAATTGTATTCTATCACACTGGATATTTAAGGTCTTTGTAATATCAGAGACTAGGGCTTCCTGGGTGGCCCAGTGGTAAAGAATCCACAGGGCCAATGCAGAAGATGTAGATTCAATCCCTGGGTCGGGAAGATCCCCTGGAGAAGGAAATTGCAACCCACTCCAGTATTCTTGCCTTGAAAATCCTACAGATAGAGGAGCCTGGTAGGTTACAGTTCACGGGGTCACCAAAGAGTCAGATGGAACTTAACGACTAAACAACAATACCAGGGCCTATTAGCTACAGGATGTGTGATGCCAAACTCATTTATTTGCATGAGTATCTCACAACTGGTGGACCAATTCTTTAAGTCAAACCGAAAGGTTAGTCTGATTCCCTGTGGGTTTAGCAATGCCCAATCATTTAACCAAGTGTCATTATGCGTGTTTTTAGTTTTAGGTCTCAATTGTGCCGTTCAGCTGATGGATGAGATGGCCTAAAGAAAAGTAAGAAAGAAAAAAAAAGAACAATGTAGCCCAAAGTGACAGAGCAGATCAGCTCTCTTAAATTCCCTGTCCATACAGCCATTGTGATCAAGGTGATTGATGAAGAATCCTATCTGCTCTGAGCTGTTTAGATGTCAAACTGATAGGGAAAAGCAGTGCTCATAGGTTCTTGCAAACAGTTTTGAGAGGTCAATAGTTAACACATCTCTATGACCAGAGACAGGCTTCTGTCCTTTAGATGAGTGCCAGAGGTTATCAATTTACATTTGCCATGAAGAGTTTGCTTTATAGGTCATCACCTTTAAAAAGCAAATTACTGAATGTTTTGTCTCCTATAACTACTTTTTCAAAGTCTTCAATTGAGCCCTGCTAATGAGCATAGGCATGTTAGTGCAACTGAGAAATTGGGATACTGTTTTTTTGTTTTTTTTTTTAAGCTTGCAAACACCTCTTACTGAGTGTATTTTGTGGATTATCCTGATTGCAGTGGGATAAAGAAGGCTTGCTGTTTTTTGGCCTCATAGCTTTTCTTCCCAAGAAAATGTGTGTCTCTCAACAGCCTGTATGGTCATTATTGGCCTCTCAAATATTAAGTCCCCATGAAAACTGAAACTTAAGGATAATGGAAAGGAGAGATGGATTAAATATATACAATTTGTTTTTTGATCTTACCTTCAATAGTTTCCAGGCATCTCTCTATATTATAATACAGATTTTCTGATAAATCATTAATTAATTCAAACATAATATATGTTAATATTAACCAAAACCTAGAATACATATTTAGTGAATTTATAATCATCTTAATCTTTGACAGATATTTAAACTCTAAAATATCATGTATTTTAGATCATTGACCTGAAGATTCCTGGCAAGGGAGTTCAATTTCTTTATTTAAAAGTGCTTGTCTCTTGGTGGAGCTGGAAGTACTGGGGGAAAAAAAAGATGTCATTGCTATGATCTGACGTTGGGAAACTTCAAGCTTCATAAATTTGTTTTATTTGATTTAGATTAGGCAGTAGATAATGTAACTGGACACAGTTGACAAGAAATTATTTTTCATTTAAAGAACTATTTAAAGAAGAATAAGCACTAAAGAAAATTTAGGGAGAGAAAGTGGAAAGAGAATATACAAATATACAATATTTCCATCCCCAAATATATCCAGGCAATACTAGTATTTTAGTATTGCTATTTGGTCTTTTTGAATATGCTGAGATTTTAAAATAGGCAGTTGTGATCATTTTATATATATCTTTTAAAAGTCCTGGTTATTTAACCTAATATTATGTGACAATACACAGCTATGCTATTATAAATTCTTCATAAATAACAATATATAAATTCTGTTTATAGACACTGCTAAATTATCTACTGAAAGCCCCAGTCTGTTCAAGCGATTATGCCTCTTATGCATTATTTAGGGAAAAGTGATCCTTTTCCCTTGGAATACCTTGAATTGGGCCTCAGTCAATCAGTGGTCTTATAACTCTTCACATTGAATGGCTACAGTTTACCATGTGACCCACTTATGGCCATATAGTGACATGTAAGGGCATGGTCTGCTATTTTGCTCATAGCTGCATTTTAAGCATTTAAACTATTGGTGGGTGTTTATCAAGAGTTGAATAAATAATTATTGAATAAATGAATTTTAAATACTAAAGAGTTTTTCATTCAAAAATAAGAATTTATTGGATCAGACTTGTTCTTTCCAGCCATTGCTGGGTCTGTGTGTGCACAGAACTGCTCAGCCATCTTGTTACTAGTGTAAGGTTGATGTTAACCCACAAGAGCACAAAGTCATCATGGAAGAGCCCTGACTTCTGGATTTCTTGGGGTAATAAATTTCCTTCTTAAGTCAATTTAAGTTGAGGGTTTCTATCATTTATTGCTGAAATAATCTTCAATAATATATGCTGTTTTATACCAAGAGTTATATTTGTTGAGCAATACATATAAAAGAATTTATAAAACCTGCATTTGGCTACCTACCATTATAGGACATAATAATAAAATCTCTTGCTACATTTAATAAAAAGGTAGACACTGTTTTTTAAAGGAATTATACTAACATGATATACATTGTATAAAATTCAATAATATTTAACAAATCATGATAAAACATAGTTTTTGGTACTGCCATAGAACAAGTATCAAAAGCTGGTAGACCTTTCTAGAGGACCAGAGAATTCTGAATCTCAGCCTACACTGCTCTTAAAACTGTGCATAGGGCAAGACTATCCTTCACTATCTCCATTTCAACATCAAGTTTCTGAAAGCCATTATGCTTATTTACCGCTACATAACAAGTGACACCCACATTTTGTGCCTTAAAACAACAACATTCATTTTATTATTCCTCATGAATTCTGTGGATCAAGAATTTGGGAAGCACTGAGTTGGGTGGTTCTAGCTGTGGCACTCGGATTACAGTCAAATGGTGGCTGGAGCTGGAACAGTGGCATGCAAGGGGTTGTAGCAGTAATTAGCTACAGGGTCGCTTCATACAGGCCAAGGGCCTCTCCAAGCCATCTCTGCTCCTGGGTAGTTTGGGCTTCGTCACAACATGGCGGCCTCAGGGTAATCAGGTTGCTTATATAGCCCGAAGGTTTATAGAGAGAAGGAAGCCATTGCCTTTTATGATCTTGCCCGAAATACAGCCTAATCTTTACTTCATTTCATTTTTGCAGGAGAGACACAAGCCTTCCCAGAATCAAGGGGAAGAGAATCATATTCCATTTCTTGATGCGGGGTGACAAGATTCTAGAGATATTGTGGTGTCCCTCTTTGGAAAACACAACCTGCCATAACTATTAAAGACATTTTTGTCTGGCTTGTGGTTTCTTTATTTTGTGTCGATTTTGCTGTCTAAATTTTGTGGAATGACCGCAGTCATAAGTTCCTTGGAATTAAGGAAATCATTCTTTGTTTCCTTCAAATTCCATGTTCACTTGGATTCCACATCAAGGCTCAAACTAAGTTCAGAAAGTGCGAGAATGGAAGAGAATAATGTGAAAGAGCATGTGTTGGTCGAGAGAATATGAAGAAATTAATGTGCTTTGTACTAATGATGAGAGAGAAGCTTTTTGAAAATAAAAATATTGATTAAAAGTAAGCAAAAATTTTGGGGAAAAGTTTTGAAAGCAAACTCTTATAAAAGCAGTTAATTTTCACCCTGCAAACTGATTAAATCTAGTTATAAGTATATATCATAACATCTAAGCAGCTGTATTTAAATTTTTTCCAACAACTTTCTGTGATATGACTGATGATATGCATTATTTAGTTTAAGAAGCTACTTGTTTGATTAGCAATGTTAAGAAAACTTTTGCAATAGGAAGCTCCATAATGGAAAATATTACATATTAGAAAGAGTAAATATTAGAAATAAGCAAGTTCTAGAAACATAGAAGATTTTTTCATGATAACCACACATTATCAGGAAAAATATGAAACCATATTTAGAAAGTCATTCCACTCTTACAAGAGATCAAAAAAATTAGAAGAAAATGAAATTCTAGTAGATGATGGAAACATTCAGTCTTACATATAAGTAAACCAAGTGTAATGAGCTCTTTCCTCTTGCCTTGTGACTTTGTTGGGGCCATACTTGCTGTATTATCATAGCTAGAAAAAACCATTCAATCCAATTTTAGAAGTGTTTCTGTGTAATGTACGTCTCGTGGGGGAGATACAAGAGGGTGTTACTTTGTACATCTGTTTGAGTCAGCAGAACTTGGGGCTGCCTCTCTTCTGAACCTGATTTTCCTTTGGTTCTTTTTGATCTTGTACTTCTCATTCAAGCATTATGCTTAACATGTGTTATGAACATAATGTGTTTAATTATCTGTCTCTCCCATTTGACTATGCGGACATGAAAACAGGAATTGCTCCTGTCTGGTGTAACTTAACAGAGTGAATGAACAATGTCAGTAATGTTTTATTCAAAGAGGAAACTAACGCTGTGTGTGTGGTGTGTGTACACGAGTACGTGATGGGAGAGTAATTATGTAGAAACTGAGAAACTGACCTGTTTTTGTAATTCCATAGAACAAAACTATCCCTGGTGTGAATGTATCAGCAAGACAGGTTTCAAGTCATTATAAGGAAAATCTTTTTAAAGAGCTTTTCAGCAATGGCTTGAGTTGCCACCATTTGTGATGAGCCTCCTGACATGAAAATAGAAACAGAAGTTGTATGAGTATCTCTCAAAGGTATTATAGAATGAGATTAAATGAACTCTAAATTCCCTTCTTACACTGTGAATCAAATCCTAGCAAGGTGTCAATTCCAAATGGAGTGTCTAGAGGAAAATTAACACTTATTAAGCACCTGCTATAAACGGACATAATTCTAACCATTGAGGATAAAGCTATAAATAAGGCAGAAAGGTTCCTGTCTTCATGGAGCTTAGATTCTAGTGAGGGAAGTAGATGATAAAAAGTTAAAGAAAATAACCAAGTCAGTTAATATTAGGTAGCGACTAGCGGCATGGGAAAAAAATAGGCTAATACACAGAGAATGACTGAGATTGGGTCCAGACAACAACTAGAACCAGCTAATGAGAAAACATTTTGTGTTTCATAGAATCTATTTATATTTTTGTAGCATTTCTATAAAAACAAATATCCAAAACATATTTAGTACTGGTACTTCAAAAGTTAAAATTGCGCCTGAAAACCCTGGTTCTGTGAAGTACATGGATACCAAAGAGGGGAGACACACACTCTGATCTGGGAAACACGCAATCATCTGGGAAAGACAACTCTGTCATGAGTAAAATAATTAAATAGTGCTGTTGATAGTAAAAGAGAAGCATAGAGAGTTCATATTATAAGATATAATCAAATGGAAAAAATAACATGATCAGCAGCAATCAGGGAAGATGTGGAATGTAGCGGGCTCTAAAAATATGTAATTTTATAGTAAAATCATCAGAAAACCAAATGCTCAGATTATGGTTAATACGATAATGGAATGCCTATTATAGGCCCACATATTTGATCTGTTACAAATTTCTGACATGCTTCTGCATGTAAAATATATCATTGCAAGCTCAGGGCCCATTAATGTGTGCAAATGTTCATGTAGCAGATGGCATCTCGTTGTATAAACATTATCAATGCAGATATTAGCACAAAAACGTTACCTATTTCATATACCTATTTCTACAACATGGACCCTAGGGATTGCTTAATTGTAAAGGTTCTTGCCTCATTTTTTTTTCCCAAAGAAAAAAAATTTCAAAGTCTTCACACATAATGTGACTGTGTGTGTGTTGTAATAACTTATCTTGCTGTTTTCTCTCAAGCATGGATAGATGCAGATTGGATTTTTATGTTCTCTTTTAGGAGAAAATTACTAATACTGGAGAAAAAAAGAAAAGTACTTTTGCATTCGTTCATTATTTATTGATTCATTTTAAAGATTCACTGAAATCCTACTATGTGCCAGGCAGTAAGAAATCAAAGGCCAGAAAAAAGCTATCATCCTTTTCTCTCAGACCTATGAAAACAGCAGAGCGTTCGTACTATGCGGGGTTAGGATGTTATGAGAAAGGAACATGGGCTTCCCATTCAAAGAGCCCTCAAAAAGTATATCCCAGAACAAAAATATATTCATTTTTATGAAAAAATTGGGGTATTTTTATGGGGGAAATGAGCAATACCATTAGTGGACTCACAGAGTTAATTTTATTCTAAAATGCTTTGAAATTACTTTGCATTACTTATTCACAAGGCTCTGCTAACAAAGATTTCCTATCTTCAAAGCACTTGGAGAGTTTTCATACATAATGTAATTACATCAATCACTACTCAATGTGAGAATAAAAAGAATTATCTCCAAAGGAAACAAAAAAAAAATCTATGATTTCTATTATTTGATGAGCATGACTAAAATTACCTGGACTTGACAGAGCAATGTTTTATATTAATAGTAAAAATGTTTCTCACTTTAAAACAATTCTTTCAAGATGCTCATCAATTTGTGGGGATATCAACATTTCATGGATAAATTAATAGAAATGTTTTTACGTCTTTGATTACAGTGATCATTACAGGGGAATGTTTCCCATTCACACTGCTGAGTGTCCCTAAGCATTCAAAAAGTCCTCCTGAAAGTCTATTCAGCAAATTCACAATAAACAACAAATTCAATCTCCTGTGCCGTATAAAGGGCATCATTGAAAAACCCCAACTGACCCTGTATGACCATCCACCTCATACGTTAATTCAATTTAAAGCTGTGGAGAGATGAGGAAGAACCAGATGTTGAACTAGGATACTCTTGCTAGTTAGTATCTGTCACAAAAGAAGACTTTATAAAATGCCACGACGACAGGAACCTTTTCAGAGATCAGCACCATTCTCTGTTCTGAGTGTGACTGGGCTTCCTAGACAAAGACATCAAAGAGCCACACCAGAAACAACTAATGTAGCACTAAGACTTTGCCTATGTACACTGAACAAAACGGAGATGTGAGGCAATGACTCCAATATATATGTATATATTTTAAACCATGAACACGTTTCACACCGTTCAGTCAAATGTTTTTTTAAGGAACAAAAATTATGCAAAAGCTTTCCTTTCTGGCTACTTCATGTCACTTTTTCAATATGCAGAAGAAGACACCAATTCTGCATTCATTTCTAGTTTTGTAGTTCGACGTTTAAGGGTAAAAAAATAACTTGTTATTTTGGCTTAGCAATACTTTTTAAATTATTTGAAGGACATGTTAAAATATAAAATTATAAGTTGAAATAATTTTAGAGAAACCTACTTTATGAAATGTTAATATTGCTAATTGTATTTTTCATTGTCATTGGAATAACTGCAAAATTTAAGCAGGATTAATTTCTTATAAATATTCCATTGTAATAGGTTATTAGCCTTAGAATATAGAGCTGAGTATATTATTATCAATAGTTTTGTTCTATGAATTCTTTTTAATATTTATCAGTAACTAAAATTACCTTGCAATTGAGTGTTTAAAATTTTTTTGTTGCCATTCTTGCTCTTTGTTAAAAATGACTTTAAATTTCTTTTTGAATTTTTATTTTTTATTAGAAAGACAAGAAAAGTTCATTTTTAATTCCAAATATGTAATATAAATCTACCTTTTTATTAATAAATATTAAACTATTTCTAAGTGCATATTTATTATTATTTTTAAGACAAGTGCTGATCAATATTTTTATCTTATTGGAAAAACATCTTTAACACAAGTGATATTTAGGAAATGTAAATATAAAAGAGGACTCCTGGTAAATTCATTACAAAGAGACAAAAATGCTATGAAAATGTCTAAAATATAGAGAAAAGTGAAAGAATTTCTTAGAATTTTTAATGGAAATTTTAGGATACAAAACCCATGAGGTGCTTCGCAACTTCCTTTTCTTCTGATGCTCTTCCTTCTTACCACCAGATGTCAGACTCTCACTGCAAATTTGAATTCTTTCTTTGCACCGTGGACACCGTTACCTTTTTATTTGTAAATGTTCACTATTCCAAAATCATTTCTCTTTTCAAGTCCAGCATACGACTTAAAAACTTGCCTTTGAAAATGAATTTGTAGACACTGATTTTAGCTGTTGCAGGCATACATTTTCAGTTTCTATGTAAGTATTCTTTTTCCATCTCCTCTTGTGAGTTTTGTATTCATTTTGAGATAGCAGTTTACGTTCATACATGTACATCAGTAATGGATCTTTTAGACTTAAAAATGATGCACATATATGCCAAAAATAAGAATCTATTCAATATTTGAAACAAATATATAAAAATGAAAAATTAACATTTAAAATTTAAGATTATCAAGATAGTTTATTTTTGATATAAACTGTAGTGGGAAAATACTATTTATTATATTTTTACTGTTACATAGGTGCTATTTTTCCACAAATATCTACATCTATGCTAAAATTCCTAATTTTCTCATTAAAGAAATAAGCACAGTTTGATTTAACATATTTAATTTAACATAATTTTAACTGGCAAAAATTAAACAGAGTACTATGCTTCTTTTAATACTTTCTATACTGTGGCCTGAATAAAGAAAAGTTATTAAAATATACATTTATCCTTTCATTGATTTTTAAAATGTTGTGAATATTTAATTAGTTTAGCCTAAGACTTTTTTCCATGTTTTAAAAGAATTATGCTTTTAATTTCTATGTATAATGCCTGAACTGCTTACATAGAAATATAATAATATATAAAAATAATCAAAGAACATTGATGCTACAGTTTTTATGTATACTAAGAATTTAAGTTTAATGTTTACTGGTTTAATTAATTTCTGATTCTATGTGATGCAGAGCCTAAATAATTTCAAGATGTGTGTAATTGGGACAGGATAAACCAGGAGAAAACACACCTTGTTTTGAGCATTCATGTTTTCTTTTTAAAAAAACACATAAACTCTATCATAAGCAAAAACGTTCAAGTATGGTAGTCAATTGGTAAGGACACACGGATATACCACTGCAGCTTATGCTTCTGATTTGCCATTTACAGTAGTAAATTGTAAAGTTACTCAACAACTAGTTGCAAGGAATTAACAGAAGATAGTTACCTGAAAGGAAAGGACAGGAAACGAACAGAAAGAAAAGCAAAGAGATTCAGCTAGGATCTGCGCACGAGGGAACTATCTTATATAAAGCCAATCTCCCTGCCCTGTTAGAATTTATGTCAAAAATACTGAAATTAGGGTTTTTCAGTGTCTTTCCTTCTGTTAAAACTTTTCATTCTATTGTTTTTCCCAGCTGAAAAATATCAGATTCTAAGAATTGCTCAGACTGATGAGTAGTCCGAATTTCTTTTAAGATAATCCATTGATTTTTTAAAAAAAAATTTAACAGTTTGATTAAGATAAAAATATAAAAAACTACTTTATTATTTTCCATTGTGAACATAGGTATTGGTTAATAACAAATGTATCACCATTTCATGAAATAGGCTTTGGGGATATTTTTTTTTATTGTAAGCTAAACATATTTATCCTGGATTTTTACCTTTGGTGCTGCTGCCAGATGCCTCCTCTTTTTATAAAGCTTCATCCATCTGACTTCTATTAATGAATATGCACATATTCCTTAGTAACTGAATAAAACTTTTACTTTCACTTGATAAAAGTACTTAATCCTCATTACTAAGACTACACTGAAACCTTGACTACTTGTCAAAGATTCATTTTATAATCCCGAGGTTGGTTTGGCATTCAGTGATTTACACAGAAGCTCTGCTTACAATAATTGATTCATTCCATACTTAAAACCCACTGATCTCATTACAATTATGGGAAGGCATTTTAGCAGTTGCAATTTAGACTTAAACAGCAAAGAAAAAAAAAGCAAGCAAGAAAGAGGCACCCTCTTCCCCTTTGGATTTCTGCAACACATGAAAGAATTAGGTCATATCATGTATCAAAATAAAATCCCAGTACTGACCTTTCCAGACTCAAAAGGTTGCCCTGGAAATATAAAATGATGAAACATACTTCATTTGAGCAATATTTGCATCATTGAGAATGAAAATATTAGCAACTTTATTATTCTCATGTACCTATTTTTCCATTAAGAATTCTACAGTATTAAAGTGACTAAAATACAGTTTTGAACTGTGAGTTTTAACATTTAAATGTCTCTATAGAGAAGCTATCGGTTCTAAGAATCCAAAGTATAAAATGTAGCGTTTTGAATGTATTTGGTGAATATTAAGGACAAGCAGGGTTCTCTTTAAAGGTACATGCTATATTTCTTTATTCCAAATACTAGTCTATAAAAAACAAATAAAAATATTTTAAAACCAATTGATCATGTTAACTATGCATTGGGAGATTTTCCACTTTTGGGAGATTTTGATAAAAACGCAGTAGGTCTTAAAGAAACCATGGAGAGAGCTTCTTTTCTATCTTAATATTTTGAATATTTAAGAAGATGGAGAACTTATGATGAAGGAAGTACTGATTATTAAGGCAAACTGAAGTAGCGTTTTTATTTCATAAATCATTTAAAGGCAGTTAAAGAAAAAAGGGAGAGTGTTGTACATCTTTTCTAGCTTTGTTCATCTCATTGAACTTTCATTATTGTTGCAACAAAGAAAAAAAATAAGGTTTACTGAGATTGTAATTTTATTCACAGAAGAAAGCATGTTTCATAAAGTGAAAGGGATATTTTACAAAAAGCAGTTTCAAGCACTTATGAAGAGCTACATGAAATAAATACAACAAAAATTAGGTTGAGTGTACTTAAAATGTATTGCTTATGAAACATACTCTTTAAGCTAATACAATCATTCCTATGAATTACCATAGGAATGGTAATTCCTATGATGATGGGGGGCATTGCTCTGGCGGGAGAAGAAGGAAACTTGGAGTTTTCCTGTCAACTGTGAACACTCTTGAGTTGCCTGATGGGAATCCCGAGCTCCCAATCCTAATATCGTCAAGTACAGGGGAAATCTAATTCATTAACTTTCCCAAACGTTTTTAAAAGTTTCCTTTCATCAGGGACCATTTTGACCTTTTTTATCCATACCACTCTAGAGATCAGAAATACAAATGACAATAATTGACATCCATTAGTTAGCAGCTCAGAAACCCACTCTGTATGACTGTACCCTCTAAAGGCAAATTATCTTTGTACAAAAATATCCATATTTTAAATGAACTGTTAAACACATCATATTGTGATTCTAAGATCAGTGTAATATGATTTTAAAATATTTTGATATTCAAAATGTGAGACATAAAATATTTCCTAAATTTTGTTTATAGCAAAAAAAAATAGCATGTTTCTTAAAGTGAAAGGGATATTTTACAAAAAGCAGTTTCAAGCACTTATGAAGAGCTACATGAAATAAATACAACAAAAATTAGGTTGAGTGTACTTAAAGTTTATTGCTTATGAAACATACTCTTTAAATATCCTGACAATTTGTTTCTTGTCTCTCATGTATGCATTTAAGCCAGATATTAAGTCAAGTCCTAAAAAATGACCAATTTTCAGCACAAAGGAAGACTGTTTCTCTTTAAGTTACTTTAAAATTATAGGAGAAATAAGTCTGCATAAATCTGTATTTACATGAACAGTAATGAATTAAATTGACATATATGCTTTTTACTGAATAACCCTTTAATAATTTGAATATAAGTACAATGATTTCTAAATAATTCAATGGGCAGTATCAGATGCTTTTATCAAGAATTCTTAGTCATTATCAAGAATTACTTTAAAAAATTACTTTAAATAACTTTTATTTCCAATATTAAATGAAAAGATTTACAGTTCATTTGTTATAAAATAAGGATATTATAAGCCAAATAATGTGATGCATAGAATTGACAGAAACAAAAGGGAATTTTTTTGTGGTTCGTATTTAGAATGTTGAAATTTGGGAGAGACAGTAAACAAATAATTTAAAGATTTTTAAAGATTAAGACAAATGAAGATGATTTTCAAGGTTATCTGTGCTGTTGGGTGCTGTAATTGAATTTTACAGACTTCAAATTTACACTTTTTCCCACAAAGCTATGTCATATTCACAAAAGGGGAAGGATACAAAAAATGGAATTTTTTTGATCTTTAAAATAAAAATTAATATAAGCGATTATTATTATTTTCCTCAGTCAACTGTAAATAACATCATTAAGGTGAGAGAAATGAATAAATCTCAACAGTTTGTTTTTAAAATTAAAATGTTAGAATTATCTACAAGATCAATTTTGAATGACAGTACTAATAACTATAAAAATCTATCCATTATCTTAGAATTGAATCTATAAGAGGTAACCCTTATAATGAGATAAATATTTTTTAAAGTTTTCAAATTTTCCATCAGCTATGCCTATCTCTTTTGTTTCATAGTGTTTAAATTTTATATACTCTAATATACATTTCACTGAAATTATAAAACATACAATATTGTCCTTAAGTATATAATGTACTAGTTAAGCAAACATTTCAAACTCCACTAATACTTAAAATGCCTCCACAAAAAATATTAGAAGAGATTAAAAGCATTTCTTGAAAGACTTGATTATTATAAGCTTTTCATTGACTGGAATGTTTACTTGTTACACGTTTTTATTTTCCATATTTTGTTGAAATAGAAGACATTTGTATGTGAACTTTTGTTATTCTTGCAGAAAAGATTTTCCCATTTCAAGGATAACTAATAAACTGAAATCACTCTCTTCACTTCTATAACTGCAACTGTTAATAAACATTTCTATGGCAATCTCATCAAGCTTCACCTAAAGTCAATAGGTACTTTACAAATTCTGGATTATGTTCTCAATTTGCACTACCCATCCTCTTTTCACTCAGTTATTCTTCCACTTCTCTTGTTAAATTTTTTAACCACACCAAGAACCACAGCGGTTATGATGACAAACACTTAGGTACAGAAACACTTTCTATAGCCGATTTATAAGACCATTTATTTGTGGTGCTTTTTCAGGTCACTTTCCTGTTTTTCCTCACATTTGCTTTTTTTTTAAGGGCACTGACAGAACTCCTCTTCTCTGTCAGTTACCTTTGGATTTCATCACAGATCCTCTCCTAAATCAAACATTAAGCCCCTTGAAGAAATGCTCCCAAATCTCATCCTGTAGATGGATACATTAATTTAAAAATTGGGTTGCAGCTGAGAGTTGGCTTTATGATTGGATGTCTTCAAAATTGCTTTACATTTGGACCCGAAGTATTCTTCCTTTTTCTTTTTCACTCCTCTTCACAATGCCAGATAGAGTGGGATTGAATATTTTTGATAACTTAAGTCCAGGCAAGGCTTCCTGTTCTCAAGCCTATTTGCTCAACAGAATCTTCAAGAAAAATAATATGAAGATAGTAACCCCTAAAGATGCTTTAGAATTTTTTTTCTCATTTGCACAGTAAGATTTAATTTCCATCCCTTAAATATGACGAATTGCTGAGATTTTCTCCAGTTAATGCTTTTAACAGCTCCCAATAAACTTCATTAATCAGGCAAGCTCGAGGCCCAATGTGTAGCCTGGAAGCAGCTAATTTGCTTGATGAGACCCCGACTTTAGTGAATAAACAGGTGGATAATCTGAGGGCTTTATGGCCTTAATTACAGTCTAATCAGTTCAGCGGTTGGCGGGCAAAAAGAGAAAGAAAGAAAAAGAGGAGGGTAACTCAGAGCCACTTTTTCTAAAATACGAGATTCGCACCCTTGTTAAAGACACCTCAATTACTATCTTCAATTTATCTCCCTGTCCTTTTCCTCTTTCCCGTTTCACTCCCCCTTTTTTTCTACTCAGCTTTCCTTCCCCTTCACCTCTAGTTCCCTCTTGCTTCCCCGCCCC
>NW_011494897.1:3891999-3892436 GCF_000754665.1 Bison bison bison
TTTGAAGGACAAGACAAAGCTTCAGCATATGGTCCAATCCCCAGATGTTTGTCTTTCTTCCTCCCTCGCTCCCCCACCTCTCCCTTCTCGGGGTTCGTTCGGAAACCCTGCTCCCGGCCGCCTGCTCCGCGCGCCTCGCTCCGCACTCCACCCACCCCCTTCCAAGTTCAGCGCTGAGAAGTAGCTTAATTTTCCTTCACGTCTTTTGTTTCCCCGGCCTCCTTTTCTAGCTGATTAGTGGAAGGAAGGCGAGGTTTCCGTGAACCTAGTGATTTACGTTGTACTGGGCAATTAGCGTAAGGCTCCTGGTCAGTTACACGACACGGGGTGCGGAGGAGGGACCTCAGGAGGCTGTCGGAGGTGGCGAGTGCCGCGCGGGGAGACGACCCCCCAAGGTGCGGTCCCCAGATGCCTCCGCCTTCCGTGTCCCGGCGGGG
>NW_011494897.1:3892603-3892957 GCF_000754665.1 Bison bison bison
TTCCAGGCCCCAGCAGCCTGGAAGCGAGCTCCCTCGCCCAGCCGACCGGCTCCTGCAGCGAAGCTGGGACTGGGGGGCTGGTTATGGAGAAGATACCGACAGTTGGGGCGCACGGAAGACGGCGCGCTTTGGACAGCGGGGGAGGGGCCCCGGCCCGCGCGCTCCGGCAGGACACGGGCTCGGCCCCGGCCCCCTGCCGGGGAAAATGTGCGACAGGGTGGAGAGAAAAGAGCCAGGTCCAGCTGCCCGAACCAGCGGGGCTCAAGCGGGAGCACCCCAAAGACGCTTACGCTGTTCCCCGAGCCCCACCGGCTCATCCATCAGCCCGCCCTTCTCCTCAGTTTCGGACCCGCC
>NW_011494897.1:3893159-3952555 GCF_000754665.1 Bison bison bison
GCCAGACCTCCCACCCCGTTTCCTGGTTTTGGCGAGGACCCGTGGCTGATGCAGAAGGTCGAGAGCGTCGCGCACATCTGGCCACTACAGCTCTGGGGCGAAGGAATAGGGTTTCACTGAGTCAAAGTGTCCGGCAGTTTAGTTTATTCCACCCCCGCCCCGCCCCCCAACCGCTGCCCGCTTCGCGGCGATCCATCCCGGCCGTGGGTACCAGAGAGAGTCAGTTTTCCCCCTCTTTCTTAATCCTCTGCCCCCATCTATTTATAGCCACATAACTTTGCTGGCGTTGGGTCAACAAAGGCGTGGAGAGCAGTGAAAAAGATTCTCCGCAGTGGAAACAATGAAATAAACGGGACCTGTATGTGTGTGTTTGCATGTACACTACACGATTGTCCTAGAACGAGTCATTCCTCTCAGCGCTGCAGTCATTTCATTTCTTTATAATTGTATTTGCCTCTACTTAAGGAAGGTGGAAGGTAATAATACTGAATAGGAAAAAATAAAAGGGCACCAGGAAACCGTCTACTCGCTGACACAAATATTTTTATAATACCTTATTAATTTTTATTAATATTTTTATAATACCTCGCCTGTGGCGAGGTCAGAGAACAGCGATTCAGACAAATATGTGAATTCTAACCCGAGAACCTGTGTTCATACCCAGATTGGTGGTGTTTATTGTTACTGCTCTCCCTCCTTCCCATTGGTGGGGAGAATTTTCAATTAATGTAGTGACTTTTTTACTTTTTTGTTTATTCCCTGCCCGCCAACATGTTCTTAATAGCTAATAGTATTATTTTACAAAAGTATTCATTTAGTCATTTCAGAGGCTCAAGCTCGAATTGTATAAACAATGCCCACAATAAAACATATTATCAATGTTTTATTCTTCCATAATAGAAAAACACGTGTTTCTGCACAGAAGGATGAACTCAAATGAAATATTGAGTGCTGTAGAAGAGGCACTGTAAAAATATTTTTACCACCCATATTTTCAGCAAATGCTGAATTAGCAGGAAATTAAACTGTATATCCTGTAATTTCAGTTTCTTAACAGATTATAGCACTTAAGCCACTTAAATAACTGGACATAACATCGGAGATTTCCCAAAAAAGTGCAAGAAGAGTTTAAAAGATGAAAAAAGATTTTTTTCCATGCTATCCTGAACTAACTTAGATGATACAGTCTTTTTGGACAATAGGTGAGGCTTGATTTTCTGTTCCTTTTCTTTTATGTGATTATAAAGGAACAAATGTCTGTTTTGCAACTGGGTGAGACATCTCCAAAAGAACGGTTAGGTCAGCATCCTCTACTTACCTAAACTAAATTACAGTTTAATAATATCACATCCAGGGCTGCTCTGATGCTGTTCTACACCTGAGCAGACCAGGGCATTTCGCTGCCTAATTTCTCTTTTGTGTTACATCTTCATAATCAAAATGCGTTATTATTTTCTTTTCTCAAAATACAATGGGAATCCCTCCTTCCCCACCCCCAAGTTCTGAAAATTCTCAAACCAGCCCTGGAGAAATACAAATGCACAAAGCGACAGGCGAAGCAGGCCCTGTGTTCAGCACTCAATCATTTCCTGTCACAGGTGCAACCACTATGCATTATCCTGCCATGATTGATAGAGTGGGTTTGTGCAGACTGGGGGAGCTAGGGAGGCTCAGATGGGGTCCTGTCATTTGGGCTCCATTTCATACTACCTGTAGGGAAAAGGAGATTCTATGCAGGGATTGGCTGTTTAGGGAGTTTCAAATTTTAGTTTCTCATATATAATAGAAAGGTCATATTTTTTAAAAGTTAAATATAGCTTGAAGCTTTATTTTAGCATAAACTTTATGCTGGGAAAAATGAAACAAAACAGCTAATCATAACACAATAGTTTTCATTTAATTTAAAGTTAACATGTTATAGAGAACAGCACCTAATGGCCTCCTAATGTGAAGTTATTTTTTTCAAATCTTGGTCTTTAAATAGAAAAAAATTCAAAATATGTTTGGTTTATATGCCCAATGGCTAAAGTACACAACCACCTAATACTGTGCTTAATGTCTATACAATAAGGTTAAAAAATATATCATCAAGAATTACTTTCCTAGACAATGAACTGGGTTATTATATGCCATTCGATAACATAGATAATATAAAAGATAAAGCAGAAATTTTGATCATTATAGATTGTGGCTGTACTTCATTTTAGCTGGGGACCAGATTTTTGAGTTTGCTTTTGCTATGATCAGTCAAGATCTTAACTAATTAATGTAAGATCAAAGTTGACAACCATCTCACCAGTGTTATGTAAAACTGTAAAATCCTCTAGTCCTTCAATTCTTTTTGAAATGGCTAAAGGCAAAATGATTTGCATAAGGAGGTCTCAGATTTTAAAATGTAAAACTTCTTTCATTGGGATTATTAAGTGGTTTTCAATGATGTCCGCAGATGTTCATGCACCCACTGTAATGCTTTAATATTTTTCCTTGTGCTTTCTACATACAGCCAGATAGACTGATTAAACTGATGGAACAGGAGTGGGAAATAACCCACTTTAAAATGTTGCCACTTTTTTTTTAACACCAGAATATTCTTTTACATCACTACATCTGAATTTTATAATTGTAGCAAACAATATTAAATTTCTTCTAAAATTTACCAAATAATTATGTTACCAAACATCAATTTATGCTTTTTCTATTTTTCTTAAGCTGGCAAATGATACCTATAAATCCATGTGATATATAGGGATTAAACATTTTAGCTGATAAATATCTTTCTAGAAAACATTTTTGTTTATATATTTCCTATTATAGCAACCATCTGGTATAGTACAACAGTTTAAAAATCTGATGGCCCGAATAATCAATCATTTCAGGAAAATGTTTATAGAAGAATATTTATGAAGCTAGATTGATAAAAGGTAATTTGAATGCCATTTTCTCTTTTTTATAAGAATTGAGATAAAGGGGGCATAAAATCTTAAATGTTTTCTAGTAAATGTACGACTGGAAAAACAATGGATATTATTAAATGAGCATAACGTTGTATTTGCAGATATATCACATGAAATACAAACAGTGTCAACCACTGTCTTTAAAAACAATGTGCATTAGTTTTATTTGGAGCGATGTTAAAAACAAACCCTCCCCAAAACTTTAAGTATTGTTTGGATGGCTTTTAAATATGGTATTGTAGCTATTAGAACAGTCCATTTTAAGAGGTTAAAATACAAAGAAACAAGTTTACAATGTACAGTATTGCAATTAGCATTAGGCTGTATAATAGATGCATAGTTGATTCTGCCTATTTTATTTTATGTTAACCATCATTCAAGTCCAGTAGTTATAAAGTGTTCATGATACAGAATGCTCCTTTAGAATGTCATCTATTATTATAAGATGAAAAATATTCTTTTCTTTATATTACAATTTTACTGTTAAATTTCTTATTCCAAAAGAAATAATTCTACATACACATGGAGAGAAACCTACCACTTTTTTGACTACCAGTAAGTTTTGGTTTTGCTTTGAATTACATTTATGACTTACAAAAAATGAGTGCAGATTGAAAGATGATTATGGTTAAAAAAGCTTCCCTGGTGGCTCTGTCAGTAAAGAATCTACCTGCAATGTAGGAGAGCGGGTTTGATCCCTGGGTGGGGAAGATTCCTTGGAGAAGGAAATGGCAACCCACTCCAGTATTCTTGCCTGGAGAATTCCATGGACAGAGGAGCCTGGCGGGCTGCAGTCCACGGGGTCACAAAAAAGCAGGATACAGCTTGACGACTAAACCACCATCATAGTTAAACAAAACAAATTTTGTGGGAGGGTGAAAGAAACTTGGATAGTCATTAGGTATGAGTAGGTGTCAGTCCTTTTCACACTGCTTTTTTGACAATATTATTTAATAGGCCCCCAAATTGACTGTGAAGTCAAAATGAGATACCACACAGAGGGCAAGTTATCCTCTTTTTGCCTTTTATACTCAAAAACAGGCTCAAAGCTGCCAGTGTGGCCATTCAGTGAGTTAGCCCAAGAGTCATAAGCTATAGCATGGAAATGTTTTCATGGTCTTGCAGCTGCTTGGGGTGAGATCACCTTAGAAGGAAAAAAGTGGAGAGGGTTTACTTTTAAATGATAAGGGATATTGTTCAGTGAATAAAAAGTCTATGGATTTCTTTCTCTCCAAACACATACGCATAGAGGCATTCTTCAAAGAATAATACTGTGGTGTCATGTTGGTGAAAGTGAAGGAGAAAAAAGAATACAACAACAACAACAAAAAAACTAGAGCTTACAAATGTTTTTGATTAGCTTGAATGATGTCATACCAGTTTCGTTTGTTAAAATTTTTGCTTCTCGGGGGCTGTAGAACCTCATTATCACTTTTTGGTTGAAAACTAGGAAAGTGCCTTTAAAAATGTATCTCAAGTGAGCTGAGTCAGCTCGCTAAGGAAACCATACCACCACGAAGATCTCTATTGTGTTAGTCGGTCAGTCTTGTCCAACTCTTGGTGACTCCATGAATTGTAGCCCACCAGGCTCTGTCGTCCATGGAATTCTCCAGGCAAGAATACCGCAATGGTTTGCCTATGGAAAGCCATAATTCTCGCCTTTCTCCCTTCCTCCTATCCCCAGTACATCTCAGTGCAGACATTTTTTGGTTGACTGTCTTGTATCAACAGCTTTTCATTCTCCATGACTTCTAAGGCTAGCTTCCTTTATTCCTCTCGGGTATTGTGCACATAGCTGGTTAGGGCAACTTTTTAAGGTAAACTGGCATGATGTTTTATTAGTAAGAATATTAATAATAATATACATAGAGTATTTCTCAAGTGACAGCAATATCACTCAATCTATAGAGAGTACAAAATAGATAGGACTCCAGTGCCTGTGTGAGAAGCCAAACGTGTAACAAATCAGCTTATAGGCATCACTTCAGCTCAATGCATGAACTCAGACTATTAGGCTTATAATGTACTTTTTAGCTAAAAAGTAATTTAGAAAAATTAATAGAACTACAGTTCCAAATCGTGTAGAGAAACTGAATACAATCAAAGACCTTTAGGTAGAAGTTTGATTTTCTTCAATTGCATGACTGCAACCCACTTGCCCATTAATAACCAAAGTTGGCAGAAAAACTGATAAAATATAATGCTTAGTTGCTCAGTCATGTATGACTCTTTGCGACCCTATGGACTGTAGCCTGCCAGGCTCCTTGGTCCACAGGGATTCTCCGGCAAGAATACTGGAGTGTGTTGCCATGCCCTCCTCCAGAGGATCTTCCCAACCTAGGGATGGAACGCAGGTCTCCCACATTGCAGGCCTCTTTACCATTTGAGACACCAGGGAATCGTCTATTTAACAGCTATGCTGAGGCAGAGTGCTTGGAAGAACGGTGCTACTCAAAGTGTGGACTGTGGGCCAGCGGTACCAGCATCATCTCACATCTCACCACCTGGAGAAGAAGATTCTTTCTACCCCCCATCCTACCAAATAAGATTCTTCCAGGGCAAGGCCCAGGAATCCAGGGTTTAACAAGCTATCAAGTAATTCTTGGCATCTGGTCCCATCACTTCATGGCAAATAGATGGGGAAACAGTGGCTGACTTTATTTTTTGGGGCTCCAAAATGACTGCAGATGGTGACTGCAGCCATGAAATTAAAAGATGCTCACTCCTTGGCAGGAAAGTTATGACCAATCTAGACAGCATATTAAAAAGCAGAGACGTTACTTTGCCAACAAAGGTCCATCTTGTTAAGGCTATGGTTGTTCCAGTAGTCATGTATGGATGTGAGAGTTGGACTATAAAGAAAGCTGAGCGCCAAAGAATCGATGCTTTTGAATTGTGGTGTTGGAGAAGACTCTTGAGAACCCCTTGGACGGCAAGGAGATCCAACCTGTCCATCCTAAAGGAGATCAGTCCTGAGTGTTCATTGGAAGGACTGATGCCGAAGCTCAGACTTCAATACTTTGGCCACCTGATGCGAAGACCTGACTCATTTGAAAAGACCCTAATGCTGGGAAAGACTGAAAGCAGGAGGAGAAGGCATCACCGACTCAATGGACATGAGTTTGGGTAAACTCTGGGAGTTGGTGATGGATAGGGAGGCCTGGCATCCTGCGGTCCATGGGGTTGCAAAGTGTTGGACACAACTGAGCGACTGAACTGAACTGAAGTAATTCTTAAGCATAGTAAAGTTTGACAGCCCATCTTGGAGCATAGCAAGATGTCTGTCTTTTTCAGAAACTTATGTTCCTGAAATAGTTATTAGCTTAAATGTGTTTATATCAGAAGATATTTCCTATACAGAAAATGAGACTAAGTAGAAAGTCCTCAACATTTGGATGTGTGTGCTCAGTCACTCAGTTGTGTCTGACTCTTTGCGTCCCTGTGGACTGTAGCCCACCAGGCTCCACTGTCCATGGGATTTCCAGGGCAAGAATACTGGAGTGGGTTGCCATTTCCTGTTCTAGGGGATCTTCCCAACCCCAGGATCAAACCCACATCTCCTGCATTCACAGGTGTATTCTTTACCACTGAGCCACCTAGGAAGCCCTTAGACATTTGGAACTTCTATCTAAATTAAGTTTATAGACTTTTTATAGAATTTGCTGAAGTTGAAGTCTTTAAAGTTGAAATAATGTACAAACTTTCCTATATACCTAATGTATAAACTTGCCTGTCTGTATAATATATAAACTTTCTTATATTAGTTTTGATAGCATATAGCTCAAGTGTGTTAAGTAGTTAGATCTAAATGTCGTAGTTGTTTAACTGTTTTGCTTTTAATGGTAATATAAGTAGCCCTAAAGGTGATGACTGACCAGCAATAGCTTTCAAAGGTCTGTAACAAATCTGGTTCTCTTGTGTATCACTTCCTACCTTGGATCACAAAGGAGGTGGGAGAGCTGCAGACACAGTGGAGAAAAGAAATAATCTGGACAGTGGTGGCTTTTGTGATAAAAATAACAAGTGACATTTTTGAGCAACACCTTGGCTGATTATTCAAGATGGAGATGCTCATGAAAGAATAAGTAATGTAACTTAGATTTGGACATTTGATGTTTGTTGAATAGAAGTATGGTGAAAATATGTTTGGAGAGCTCTGAACCATTTTGTCTATAAATCTCCTTGATCCTGGAGATGACAGTGACTTCTGTACTGCAGTCCAGTGGAGCACTCTCTGCCAGTGGAGCCAGCACACTGTAAAACATGTGGCACCATGGCCTGAACAGAGGATTGGTGAGTCTTGAAGGAATTAAACCATGAATGTGTATTGAGCATCTCCTCTGTACCAGCACAGAATAAGTTGTCAAGAAGAGAAACAAAAGAGTCGAAACAGTCTGTTGGACCCTCAAGAAGTTTTCGACTCTTTTGAAGGGAGGTTGTTTGCTTATTCAAAAACAGGAAAGCCAAAACCAAGCAAGGTCTATTTATCATAAATGCAAACTAAGTTCAAAGAAGATGGCAGTTTTCTTTGTTGCAAGTAACAGAATCCTTGAGAAACTGGCTGAAACCCAAAGAGAATACTCAGTTTATAGAACTGAGTACTCTTTGGGCTGGCATCAGAAAGGCCTGAGTATCTCAGTAATTCACCATTACTTGTTTATTTCAAACAAGTCATTACTTGTTTATTTCCTTCTCTCCACCTTATCTTCTGTGGTATCAGCTTCCTAAGCATAACTTGCTGAGAGTCCCAAGATGCTTTCCAGGGTCTCCCAGACCTATACGCTTGTTTGTGCGGTAAAAAAAGGACAACATCTTTGTCCCCGCATTTTGGTGCTGCTGCTGCTGCTAAGTCGCTTCAGTCGTGTCCGACTCTGTGCGACTCCACAGACAGTACCCCACCAGGCTCCCCCGTCCCTGGGATTCTCCAGGCAAGAACACTGGAGTGGGTTGCCATTTCCTTCTCTAATGCATGAAAGTGAAAAGTGAAAGTGAAGTCGCTCAGTTGTGTCCGATTCTTAGCGACCCCATGAACTGCAGTCTACCAGGCTCCTCCGTCCATGGGAGTTTCCAGGCAAGAGTACTGGAGTGGGGTGCCATTGCCTTCTCCGTCCCAGCATTTTAGCAAAACCTAAATAAATTTTGTATGACAATATCTGAACCAAATTTTCCATCAAGACAATTTGATGCACTAATTAAATTCCCAGGTCTCAAGTCCCATTTTGAGACCTGAAGCTGGAGTTTGCATCCTTGGAACCACAAGCTTTGCCAAAGAGAATATGGGACTTAAGAAGGAGGGAATGGAGAATGTGGAGGCAGACAACAAAGATCTAATGTAAAGGGTAAATGAGGCTGGAGTAATCAAAAAGTACTTCTTGTAAGAAATGGCACCAGGCTGGGTCTAGAGGAGCTGGTAAATGGAGCGAAACGAGAGAACACTCCAAGTAGGGTGAAGGAACAAGCAAGTATGAAGTCAATGAGTAAGTATGCTAGTGAGAACAATGGATCAGTCCCGATTAAACCAAGGCAACCATGCAGGAGAGGGCAGGAGTGAAGCTTACTGTCTGGGGTCGTCTTGTGCAGGAGAGACCAGTTTTAGTGTAGTGGCATAAGCAATAGGGATTTATTACCGATTGGTTGAGTGAAGGAGTCATAGGATAAAGATATTCACATATGCCACTTCGTTTTTTTCTCAAAACAACAGCACATCTTGCTTTTTCTGTTTTTTTTTTTTTTTTTAGGCAAACAATTACTGGTAAGATGCTGGATATACAAAGATGAATGAGACCCTGCACTCAAAGAGTTCCTAGCCTAAAATCAGCAGGTCCAAGTAATTATTAAAAATATAAAAATATGATGAAATGTTATTTCATATTTTTCTATAAAATAATTGCCTTCCCTGAATTTTTAGCTATTTGGGGGAATATCTTTTCAAATTTACAGGCCTTGCTTTGTCTTCCGTTTTGCTGCATGAAAATAAACTTGTGTAAACAATAAGGTCCTACTCTGTAAGGGAACTATATTCAACATCCTATGATGAACTATCATGGAAAAGGATAGAGAAAAGAGTGTATATCTGAATCACTTCCCTGTACAGTGGAAATTAACACAACTGTTGTAAGTCAACTATACTGAATCAAATCAAAGAGAAAAAAATATTTAAATAAAATAAATCCTAATGAGCCGTGAGCATGACGATGAGTATTCAGAAGCCTAAGCTGTCACTGGAGTTCAAGTTTTGGAGGACAAAAAATATCGTGAACCCTTAACAGACAGGCTCCACAAAGGGAGTTGCTGGGCGAAGGGAGTGCTCCCGAGCGCTCCTCTGCGTGGCCCTAGGTCTCCCGGTGGGCGGGGCGGCCCGGCCGCCCCTGTTCGGCGGAGACTGGGGACCGGAGTCAGGCGGTGCGGTGGCGGTGACGGCCGGTGAGTGATTGCGCCATCAGCTTCCTGCCGCGATCCATCATGCGGCCCCAGCCGGTGAAGAATCACAGCCTCAGCAAGGTGCTGAGCCCAGCAACATATCATTAAACAAGGTTACCACCGGCAGATTTGTTCCCATGATCAATCTGGTCAATAACCGTTCCACCTCACTGTACAATTTCTCCCCCACCCCCACCTTCAAACATAAACAAGTATTATGAAAGCACTTGCCGAACAATGTAAAGCTTTCCGAAGTCTTCATTTCTCCTGTGGCATTCCGCAAGCTTCTTTAAAAACCCTTATAAATCATGAAAAATAACCTTTACTACAGGATATATCCTCAGGCAAATGCTCTACCCTAATTCCATATTTTATTACCTGATACTGACTGATTTTTTTTTCCTCCGATTGATTACTGAATAGCATTGGGACAATTTCTTTTTTTATTTCCCCTCAAGTCTGCATAGCTCACTAGTTTCTTTCCTTAGGAGGTCCCAAATGAGATAGAAGTAAAACACTTATTGCTTTTACTGCTCAACTTTAATTCTCATGTTTTACACTTAACACTTTAGGCACCTTGGCAGACCAGTTGCTCAGTGGTGCTGAGTATTTGCTTAACAGAAAATATCTTGACTTCTGTACAGTTTAACTGAGACTGGTAACTAAACTCTTCTGACCATTAGAATTTGGAAAATTCAACTGGAATCTCATGAGAAAAACCTAGTCTCTACTGCTAGTGAGAAAAAGATTTTTTACTGCTAGGAAGAAAAAGATCCTAGTACATGTGGGAATTTTTATTTATTTTTTTTAAAAGATTTGTTTGATGTGGACCATTTTTAAAGTCTTCAGTTTGTTACAGTATTGCTTCTGTTTCATGTTTTGGTTTTCTGGCCAGGAGGCATGTGGATCTTAGCTCCCTGACCAAGGATCAAACCAGTACCCTCTGCATTGGAAGGCGAAATCTTAACTACTCGACTGCCAGGAAAGTCCCCATAAAGAAATTTTTAAAAATGAAAAAAATTGCAAACAGTAAAAACAACAACAACAAAAAACAAGGCTTTCCAGATATAATCCTTCCTTTCTTACTAAGTCCCCTTGATTATTTCAGGAACTTATAGTTACAAGTTTATATCCATAGAGTTAAATATGCAGAATTAAAAATAGAGATAGAGTGGTGATCTTGGCCTTCTTATATTACTCAGCCGTTAAAAAGAATGAAATAAAGCCATTTGCAGCAACATGGATGGAACTAGAGATTGTCATACTAAATGAAGTAAGTCAGACAGAGGAGAAATACTGTATGATATCCTTCTATGTGGAATCTAAAAAGAAAAGATACAAATGAATGTACTTACAAAATAGACTCACAGACCTAGAGAACGATGATTGCAGGGGAAAGAATGTGGGGAAGGGATCGCTGGAGAGTTTGGGATCCACATGTACACACTGCTGTATTTAAAATGGATAACCAACAAGGTCCTAGTCTACAGCACAGGGAAATTTACTCAATGTTATGTGGCAGCCTGGATAGGAGGGGCGTTTGGGGGATAATGGATACATGTATATGTATGGCTGAGTCCCTTTGCTGTTCACCTGAAACTGTCACAACATTGTTATTCTGTTATACCCCAATACAAAATTAAAAGTTTTTTTAAAATGAGAGTTTAACTATATAATGTGATTAACTGATTGTGGAGAGAGTTAACCACAAATCTGAACTCAAAACTCCAATCCAGCTTACAAAAATTTCATTACTACAAAATACAGTTTGTTCTCATTCCTGACCTTTAGACAAGGCCCTCTTGCTATAGTCCCACTGAGACAGAACAGATTTTGTTTTTAAAGTCTTCCAGCAAAGGGTCTCTTATAAGTGTTTTTTAAGTAATTACACTAAATAGAATGATCCATCTTCCATCTAGAAGTTCAAGTTACCTAACCTATTTTCTTTATTCTTTTACTGAAGTTCATCTCCTTCCTTTATCTTCTTAGTGGAGATGACGTGTAGCTGAGCATTTATTTCTACGTAGAACACTTTTAAATGGTTAGGTCTATCTTAAGCTAAGCATCTATGGATGGAAGATAATTCCCTTAGATGCTCATGGTACAAAACATACCACTGGTTTGATTAGTTTGAGAGTTGCCAAGTAAAAATTTAGAAATTTAAAGAAAGTAGACATTGTTTAGACTTCAAAAAGCGTAATTGCTTCTCCTTTATTTTTTCCAATTTAATTTGTTATTTTATTTTGGAGGAGGTTGATTCACAATGTTGTGTTATTTTCAGGTGTACAGCAAAGTGATTCAGTTATACATATTCATGCATCCATTCTGTTTTGGATTCTTTTCCCAGATAATTATTACAGAATATTGATTAGAGTCTCCTGTGCTATATGATAGGTCCTTGTTGATTATCTATTTTACATATCATAGTGTATATATGTCAATCCCAAGCTCTTAATCTATCCCCCTCCCCATTTCTCCTTTAAATGTATGATATATTTTTTAAAACACTTATGGAATTCACTCTTTACCTTGTTGTTTAAAGCATTCTTTAACACATTTGTGAATATTCTTGGAGTAATCCTTGCCAGTGTAGTCAGTTTTAAGAAGAATGTCTAACCTATATTGATTATCACTAAGAAACAGATTACCTGCTGGTGTAGATTACAGGCAGGCATTGTTTTTTCAGAAGATGTGTTTTAGTCTATCCTATTCTGTCTAATGTGAGTTCCAAATTCTCCTCGGGAATATCATTTCAAATATCAAGGCTGATGACATGATTAAAGTGTTATAGATTGGTAGCTCTTAATTCATTTAAAAGAGAAAAATAGGAGAGATTTGTGGTAGGACCAGCTCATACCTTCAATTCAACAAATATTTATTGAATGCCCATTGTGGATAAGGCACGGTGTTTTCATTTTTTTCTTATAATAATTCTGTAGTTACAGATTACATTGCTATGTTCAGCAGATACTGAATCTGAGTCATGTAGTGGAGACTTAATTTGGTTAAAATCTAGATGACTTATAGTCTAGTCACAATATTCATGGCAGCTTTGTAATGGGCTTAGGTAGCTCTTATAGTACAATAATGCAAAAAAATTGAAGGAAGCTATTGCTTCCATAATACACTATAATTTGAGTTAGGCTCTGCGTAGATACAGTCATCAATAACTTCGGAAAAACAATTTCACATCTAAGCATCGGCTCTAATGACAAAAATGCCTAGACTCTTGAAAGAAAGGTGATGAAAATACAAAGCATTCTTTATATTATCCACTATCTTTCTTTTGCTTTTGATTTAACTTATAACATAAACTCAAATTTAGGAGGGCAAAAATGAAAAAAAATGTATATAAATGAAAATATCTGTTATAGGTAACTTTAAAGAGTATTTTCATAGCATTTTTGATATTGCTTACAAAGCTTATTTTCAACCATTAGTAAATATCCCAACAGTGACAAATTAATAGCATTTTATTTTTGATTCAATCACATTGCTCTTTTAATCATCCTGGACTAAGTATATTTGTCCCTGTTTATGGATCTTGCAAAACTCTCATTGGTGTGTGTGTATGTGTTTCTTTTTTTCTTTCTCTGTTTCCTTGAGTCCCCATGGTACCTCTCACAGTTTAGATAATTTTCAAAACCCCTCCAACTCCATCTTATGTAAATTTTATTCTCAGTGGAAGTACTGTAGGAGAGTCAATCAAACGTCTGACCTGACATATACCACATTTAATTCTTAATTCACACATCTTTCCTAGGACTTCTACTCATCTCAAATTAGATGTGTTCATGAGAATGCATTGTGGATCCTAAGAGTCACTTAATGCAGTAGCATCTTACTCAGCTTTCACGTTTGTTTTTTCTGGATCATTCCCTTTAGACACTATATGGTCAACACATTATATCAAGTAATCCTTGAACTTTTGCCTTAAGAGAGGTTGACCCCCTTTCTCACATCTGGTGCATACCCAATAGCATCATGCAGTTGGTATGAGATTCAGTGCCAACTATTATGTATTTTAGATCATTCTCCCTATTTTGAGTTCCAGTTTCTTCTCAGTAATAAAATTTCCCATATGTCCTTAGATATTTCAAAACCAGCTCCCTTTCTGAGAGACAGAGAAATGAGTTTAGCTGAGCAAGGACAAAATTCTGGGCTGGAGAGTAGAAGTGGTGTGGAAAGCAAGATTTTTATTTTTGTTTGTTTGATTTCAAGTTTCCTTCAGGACTGGACACGAACTTATCCAGGCATCCCACATGGATAACTCAGCACTATAGAGAACAGAATTTTCTAAGGTTTTTGATTGATGCTAATAAAGAGGTCAGCAGCACTTTGTCTTAAACTTCCCGTTTTGGCCCTTTAACTTCTGGCCACCATAGCTGAGATCTCCTCTCCTAGTTTTTACCTGCTGAAGCACAATTAGAAGTAGTCAGCACTCGGAGACCTAGCGCCCTCCAACAGCATCTATGGGAGTATTCCCAACAGATTTATATCAGGTTTAGAGTCCTTCAAATGGTAACAGTCTTCTGTACATTGAGATTATAGAGTCAGATGGGGTATTTTTCCCTCTACAGTATCAGGCATCTGTTTGACATTTTTGTTACCATTTCTGGATGGAGCTGTGTGCACCGTGGCAAAACAAGACTAATTGAGAGTTTCTGTGTGTCCAATCAGCCATGATGCATTAAGATGACTAAACATGAACAGCAGGAACCTGTAAGTTCAGGCTCTCACAATCCATCTCACTAGAGTAGACAAGTCACAGGAAATCGAGTCTACTAAAACACTAAATAAATACACTTGATTTTGTCACGTTCTTGATGTTTTGTTCACTTACTAGCTTCATTCAGCAAACACGACAGGGGCCTTCTGCCGGCTCTGTGATAACTGAGGTTTAAAAACGCTGCCCCAGAAGCTTGGGGTCTAAAATAGTAGCCAGAGAAGTGAAGAGACCATCCCAGGATTATATGTCAAGTGCCAAGCAGGGCATGCCGAAGGTAGGAGTCAGGCAGCTACACTTTCACCAGCATATTACAAAGGGCTTTGTGAAGGAGTTAATACGGTAAGTCCCCTGCATGTGAACAAGTTCCGATCTGTGAGCCCATCAAGTCCAATTTGTTCGTAAGTCCAACCAAGTTAGCCTAGGTATCCAACTAACACAATTGGCTATATAGTACTGTATTGTAATAGGTTTATGATACTTTACACACAAACAGGATGCAAAAGACAAACACAAAACTAAAGGAAACGTTTTTAATCAAATGGTACAGTACCTTGAGAAGTGCAGTACAGTGCCAACTACATCACTGCTGCTTTTACGCTTGCTTCCAGACATCCTGGGCTGGAAATAAAGATACTGCACCACTGTAATCGATACAGTGCTCTACAGGGAGGTAGGTTACTGTACAATACATACAGTAATGCAAAAGCATTACACAAAAGCACAACCACTTGTAGAGGATGTGCGTATGTGGCATGTACAGCAGACGTGTGAGCTCACTTACATGACTGAGCATATGAATGCATCTTCACATCTTTGAAAGTTTGCAATGTGACGATTCAAATGTACGGGACTTAACTGTATTATAAAGTGGAAAGCTGCTATCCAGAGAAGCAGAGACTAAAGGAACAGCATGTGAGGAGGCAGTGCGTGTGTGTGTGTGTGTGTGTGTGTGTGTGTGTGTGTTAGTCGCTCAGTAATGTCCAACTCTTTGCGACCCCATGGACTGTAGCCTGCCAGATTCCTCTGTCCTTGCAATTCTCCAGGCAAGAATACTGGAGTGGATTGCCATTTCCTTCTCCAGTGAGGAGGCAGAGATGTGGAAAAAGCCAGCCTCCTTTTCCCCAGTCCCAGAGGACTGCAATAATTCAGGTGTACTGTAGAGAGACGAGGCTCTATCAATGGATAGGACCCACATTCTGAAGAGATGTGCTGAAAAATCTGGATATAATGCTGAAAAAAGGCAAAGTTATTAATCACTGGCCATGCAGAAACTTTTTCTCTCTTCTATGGAAGACTTTAACCAGGGTACCAACAATTTTTTTTTAATGCATTTCTCATCATATCATAATTGTAAAAGCAATTAACTCTCACTTTTAGTACAAGGCACACAAATCTCTGCTTTATTGAGGTTTATAACCATTGAGCCCATTAAAGAAGGCATCAACCCGTTATGTCTGAAAGCCATCAACAGAAATAGAAGTGAAATCATTACAGAAACAGGCAATTATCCAAAGAAGCAAGAAGGTGAGTATCATGTGAAATGAAAATGGGCCCACATACCTGTTGAAATTATACTAAGGAGGGAAATTGCATAATAAGTTTGCACATATTTCTTCTTCCTTTAAGAGACATGCCTTTCCTAAAGGGTTTGAAAGGACATACCAAAATATGAGGAAGAAGCCCTAAGTTTTTAAAGAAGTTATTGTTGAGGACTGTTCCAGGTGGAGTTCTTGTGCTGAAGAATTACTAATAGTATGATACTCTCAGTTGGTCCATTTTTCTTCTAGTAATCCCTAAGAGGGATGGGACTTCTCAAGTGTGGTGCTTTTGCTATGAAAGCAGAAGCAGTTCTCCTTAGGAACTTTCAGTGAGTGGGCGGACCCAGGGGCTGTGCCCAGAGGTTAGTGTGATAGACATGGATTTGGTGGAAGATGGTCTCCAAGTCTGCAATGTTAGAAACCTTTTATCCACTCTTTATCATGCCAATTATTTGGGGACATTCTTCTTTTTTTGGCTGTACCACGTGGCATCCCTTAGGTCCCCTCCCAGGGATTGAACCCATGTCCCCAGTAATTGAAGCACGGAGTCTTAACCACAGGACCACAGGGAAAATCCCTGGAGTGTTCTTCTAAGAAGAAGATATTAGAATCACATATGAAAGATCAAGCATTTCCATAAAGAATTTGCTGTTGTTGCTAAGTCATGTTTGACTCCTTTGTGACTTCATGGACTGTAGCCTGCCAGACTCCTCTGTTCATGGGATTTCCCAGGCAAGAATACTGGAGTGGGTTGCCATTTCCTTCTCCAGAGGACCTTCTCAACCCAGGGATCAAACCTGGGTCTCCTGAACTGCAGGCAGATTCTTTACCATCTGAGTCACCAGGGCTAAAACATACTATACAACTGATTTTTATTTATTTTATATATTGGGCATTTTATCTAGTCTCCTTTGCTAAGTTAGTTTGCTAATTCTGATAATTTTTATGTTGATTTGTAAAAAGTTTTCTTTGTACACAATCAATTCATCTACAACTTACGGCAATTTAATTTCTTTGTCATTCTTTTACCATTTATTTCTTTTTCTTGGCTTAACTATCTGGTATAAATTCCTTTCAGTAGGAAGAGCTTCCTTTAGTGGTTACTTACTTATTTTTATTTTTAAATAATTAATTATTATTATTATTATTTTTTTTTTTTGCTGCACTGGGTCTCTCTTGTGGCATTTGGGCTTAGTTGCCCTATGGCATGTGAGATCATAGTCCGGGGCTCAGAAATTGAACCCATGTCACCATGTATCGGAAGGTGGATTCTTAACTGCTGGACCACGAGGGAAGTCCCTAGTGTTCTTTTTAAGAACGATCTGCTAACAGTGGATTCTCTCAGTCTTTTTTTTTTTTTAATTGGAAAGTAATTGCTTTACAATGTTCTTTTGGTTTCTGTCATACAACAACATGAATCCCTCTGTAAGTGTACATATGTCCCCTCCCTCTTGAGCCTCCTCACTCCACCTCCCATCTCACCCCTTTAGGTCGGCGCAGAGCCTGGGCTGAGCTCCTGGTGTTATATAGCGGTTTCCCGCTAGCTATCTATTTTATACCTGTAGTGTCTATGTGGGCTTCCCAGGTAGAGCTAGTGGTAAAGAACCCACCTGCCAATGCAGGAGACATAAGAGACACAGTTTTGATCTCTGTGTCAGGAAGATCCCCTGGAGGAGGGCATGGACACCCACTCCAGTATTCTTGCCTGGAGAATCCAATGGACAGAGGTGCCGGGCGGGCCACAGTCCACAGGGTCGCAAAGGGCTGGACACGATTGAAGCAACGAAGCACACAGCACATCCAGTGTTTATGCGTCAATGCTACCCTCTCAATTTGCCCCACCCTCTCCTACTGTGTCTACAAATCTGTTCTCTATGTCTGCATCTCTACTCTTGCCAAGCAAATAGGTTCATCACTACTGTTTTTCTAGATTCCATATGTATGCATTAATATACAGTATTTTCTCTTTCTGACTTACTTCACTCTGTGTAACAGGCTTGAGGTTCATCCACCTCACTTCAACTGATTCAAATTCGTTCCTTTTTATGGCTGAGTAGTATTCCTTTGCATGTATGCACCACAACTTCTATATCCATTCATCTGTCAATGGACATCTAGTTTGCTTCCATGTCCTAGCTGTTGTAAATAGTGCTACAGTGAACACTGGGGTACATGCACCTTTTTAAATTATAGCTTTCTCAGAATATATGCCCAGCGGTGGGATTGCTGGGTCAAAGAGTAGTTTTATTTCTAGTTTCTTAAGGTAACTCCAGTCTATTCTCCTTTGTGCTTGTATCAATTTACATTTCCACTAACAGCGCCAGAGGATCTTCTTCACATTCTTTCCAGCATTTATTGTTTAAATATTGGCCATTCTGACCAGTGTGAGGTTACACCTTGTTGTAGTTTTGATTTGCATTTCTCTGATAACCAGCGAGGTTGAACATCTTTTCATGTATTTGTTGCCCATCTCTCAGTCTTTTTTAATGCATGATTTAATGCATGAATTTATCTTTGGAAGAATAGTTTTGCTACCTATAGAATTCTTGGCTTGCAGGCAGTTATTTTTCTTACAGCACTTTGAATATATTATTTCACTTCTGGGTTCTGCTGTTTCTGAAGTGAGGTCAACTCTTAAACCAATGATTATTTATCTTTACATTATTGAGTTAGTCTTCTCTCTGCTCTAACTTTCTCTCTGTTTTCAAACGCTTTTGTATATGATGCTTATAAAGTGTAAATCTCTTTGTTTTTATCCTATTCAGCAAATCTGGGAAGAAAGTAGCCCTCATGTTTTAATAAGCTTTACCCCTGTTTTTCTCTCTCTCTTCTATGTCTGAAACTGTCATTGTATGTATTTTGGTATGTTTGATATTGTCCCACATGTCTCTCTTGCTCTGTTTAATATTCTTCCATCATTTTCCTCTCTATTCTTCAGATTGGATAATTTCCACTAGTCTACTTTCAGGTTTGCTAATTGTTCATTCTGCCATCTCAAATTTGTCATTAGGCCCATATGATGAGGTTTTCTTTTCAGAAAATGCAAAGCTGTGAGATTTCATTTGGTTGTTTTTTTATACTTTCTATTTCTTTACTAAGATTTCTTTGATGAGGTGAGTTGTCATGATATTTTATTGTAACTTTTTGTTAAAACCTTGGAGTTTTAAATAATATATTGTAGGATTTGGGGATTTTTACTTTTTTCCATGAGGATTTTTGTAGTTGCTGGGTTTTTTGTTTGTTTAGTTTTGTTTATTTTTTTTAATAACTCAACTCTACTTGCCTCTATAGAAGCTTTCTTCCATAGTGTATGGCCACTGATTTCTCTATTATATATATAATTTTTATTAAAATAGAGCTTTTTTTTAAATTAAGAAACACAGGTTCATCTATACTACTACTGGCATAGTAGTATCTGGTAGTATCTTTTTCTGGTTTTGAATTCAAAATAATGCTATCTGATGAAATGACTTAGAGCTCCTCCTCTATTTTCTGAGTAGTGTATTTATTGACTGGTTTAGGACAACACGACTTTATTTATCTTGTTGTTCAAACTACACCTTCATCATTGTGATATCAGTTTATTTGTTTCAAAAACCACCTTACTTTCTGGCACCACAACACGCTCCAGGTTCATTTGGCGTATTTCTACTCCACTCCTCAGTTCAGTTGAGTTCAGTCCAGTCACTCAGTCATGTCTGACTCTTTGTAACCCCATGAATCGCAGCACGCCAGGCCTCTCTGTCCATCACCATCTCCTGGAGTTCACTCAAACTCACGTCCATCGAGTCAGTGATGCCATCCAGCCGTCTCATCCCCTGTTGTCCCCTTCTCCTCCTGCCCCCAATCCCTCCCAGCATCAGAGTCTTTTCCACTCCTAGAATCAGCTATTTCACCAAAGGAACCCTTGTTATTTTTATTGGAAAATGGTGCTAGAAATCAAGATCTGAGTACTAAGTATGCTTGTTGATATGGCAATGCCATTGTTTGTAAGCCCTCTGGAGCAAGGAAATCTGTTTGTGTATATTAACCTATGAATAAAGCTGAGCGCCGAAGAATTGATGCTTTTGAACTGTGGTGTTGGAGAAGACTCTTGAGAGTCCCTTGGACTGCAAGGAGATCCAACCAGTCCATTCTGAAGGAGATCAGCCCTGGGTGTTCTTTGGAAGAAATGATGCTAAAGCTGAAACTCCAGTACTTTGGCCACCTCATGCGAAGAGTTGACTCATTGGAAAAGACTCTGTTGCTGGGAGGGGTTGGGGGCAGGAGGAGAAGGGGATGATAGAGGATGAGATGGCTGGATGGCATCACTGACTCGATGGACGTGAGTTTGAATGAACTCCAGGAGATGGTGATGGACAGGGAGGCCTGGTGTGCTGCGATTCATGGGGTCGCAAAGAGTCGGACACAACTGAGCGACTGAACTGAACTGAACTGAAATACATACCTATGAACATTTCTCGGAGAAGGCAATGGCACCCCACTCCAGTACTCTTGCCTGGAAAATCCCATGGACGGAGGAGCCTGGTAGGCTGCAGTCCATTGGGTCGCTAAGAGTCAGACCTGACTGAGGCGACTTAGCAGCAGCAGCAGCATAAACATTTCTATATTTAAAGATTTGTATCTATATTTAAGATAAAGTAATTCATGTGAACATCTCTAATTCATTATCACATGGATTATTCTAGCCTCCTCTTCTTTCTGTCCTGCAAGCTCCCACTCCAACAGTGAAGTACAACTTTATCAACTAGAGTACAGTGGTTATGTACAATTTATTTTCAGTTTCAAAGACCATGCTTATTTCTAAAGTTGCTGGGGTCAGCACATTTCCTTCCACCCTCTTTAGTGAGATTGTTGCATATGTTTGTAATACAGCTAGCTTGTTTGGGGGCTTTCCTGGTGGCTCAGATGGTAAAGAGTCTGCCTGCAATGCAGGAGACCCAGGTTTGACCCCTGGGTCATGAAGATCCACTGGAGAAGGAAATAGCAACCCACTCCAGTGTTCTTGCCTGGAAAATCCAATGGACAGAGTAGCCTGGTGGGCTACATCCCATGGGGTTGCAAAGAATTTGACACAACTGAGCAACTAACACACATACACAGCTTGATGTGATAAAAAGGTTCTCCCAACCTTCTAAGTGGCTTAAAATAATTTTTATATGTTATGTTCACTCTTTGAACTGTAAAGTTAAATGGCTTTTGAAAAATGCATAGCATAGTGTATCCGCAGTTATGGTATTTACAGAATAGTTTCACCACTCTGAAAAAGTTCCCTATGCTTTATTTATCCTATCCTCCCTCCTCTACTGCCAAATACTCTGCAACTGTTGATTTTTTTTCATTGTCTTTATAGCTTTGCCTTTTCAGAATATAATCAGAATCATAGTATGCAGACTTCTGAGAAACATAACATTTAAAAATTCACCCATGTCTTTTCATAACTTGATAGCTAGAAATCAGGTCATATAAGTCCTTCAATTTGTTCTTCTTTAGTGTTGTGTTGACTATTCTAGGTCTTCTGCCTTTGTGTATAAACTTTATAATCATTTTAATGGTATTTACAAAAGAGCCTACTGGGACTTTGAGGGGTGTTGCACTAGATCTGAAGGTCATGCTGGGCAGAAATGATGTTATGACAATATTGAGTCTACCATCCATGAATCCACCTAGTATCTCCTCCTTGTTTATACTTACTTTGATTTCTTTGATCAAGATGTTATTTTCAGTATATGTATCTTGTAAATATTTTGCTACATTCATATGTAAGTATTTAATTGTGGGGTGCTACTGTAAATGGTACTTTTAAAGTTTCAAATTCCAATTGTTCACTGCTGGCATAAACGTTCATTTTCAAAAGATGCTTTCAGTGAATAAAGATTCTAGTTGACAATTGTTGTGTGTGTGTATTTTCAGAATATGCACAGTTTGAGACAAGAGGTTTTCTGTCATTCCTATTTTACTTCTATATGTAATAGGTCTTTTTTTCTGACTGTGTTAATGTTTTCTCTTCTCACAGATTTTTAGCAATTTGCTTATGATTTGTCTTGGTATGGTTTCTTTGTATTTAACCTGTTTGGGGTTTATTGAGGTCCTTGAATCAATAAGTATATATATTTTTCATCAAAGTTGGAACGTTTTTAACCATTATTTGTTTATTTACCTATTTTTTGTTCTCTCTTTCCTTCTTTTCTGGGATTCTAACTTCACATATATTGATTTGTTTCATATGTTCTGTAAGTTACTGAAGTTCTATTCATTTTTTCAGGCTTTTTTTGTTTGTTTTGTACAGTTTGGATAACTTCTATTGACATGTACACAAATTCACCAATCTTTTCTTCTGCAGAATCTAACCTACCGTGAATCCCACATAGTGAAGTTCTCATTTAGGATATGTATTTTTCATCTCTCAAAGTTCTATTTGGTCTACTTATATATTCCTTAATTCTTTTCTCTTTACATTAGTGCTCTCTATAAATCCTTGAGGGTATTTGTGAGAGCTGCTTATAATACTTGTCTGATTGTCTCATCAACTCTATCATTTCTGAATCAGTTTCTGTTGAGTGATTTTCCTTCTGGTTATGGGTAGCATTTTCCTACTTCTTTGCATGTCTAATAACTTTTTACTGGGTGCTGAGAATTGTGAAGTGTATACTGTTAACTGTTGGGCTTTGTCCAGTTGGATGCTTTGAATTAACTGAACATCAGTTTGGTTATTTCAAGGATTACCTTCTAGACTTTTTAAGGTGGGTGTAGAGCTGGGTCTTTAAACTTTTTCTATGAAGAGCTAGGTAGTATTTTGTTTGGTAGATTATACTCAATCAATGTTATATATTCTATACCTTCTTTCTCTTTCTCCTCCTTCTGCTCCTCCTCCTTCATCATCTTCTTCTTCTTAAAACCTCTTTAAAAGATAAAAACCACTCTTAGCTGGGGACCCATACAAAAAGAGGTTGTGGACTGGATTTGGTTCTTGGACCATTCACTGTCAATCCCCTATCTAGAATATCCTTCACGCTAGGACTGGTTTAGCATCAATACTAAAGTGCAACTTCTTTGGAGTCTCCAATGAAGGTGCCTTTCAGCCCTGCAGCTCTAGGAACCGTTTGGCATGCAACTCTTGAGGTGTTTGCCTGGCTTCGTGGACTTTTACTTTATGCACATGTAGTTTAGTATTCAACAACAAATTTCATATGCCCTTACAGATATTTCTGGAACTCTTTCTCCACACAGCTCTCTCCTCTCCAACCATCTTCTGAAACTCTGATTTGTGTCTTCTCCACTGAATGAAATTGCCTTGCTCTCTGTGAGATCTCCTTATGGCTCCACAGTCTGCAAGTGACTCCAGACAGAAAATCAGAGCAGTCATATGGCTCATTTCATTTATTTTTTTTCTCTAAAGGACCATAGTTCTGCACTCTCCAATATATTGTTTTATACACTCCCCCACCCCACCCACCCCCAACACAGACTTTTCTGGTTGTTTCACTGAGAGTGTGTGTTTCGTCCCAGATAGTCCAACATGCCATGAAATGGAGCTTTTCCATCAATAGTTAACACATGTCTATTTTCCCTGAAAATTAAATTTAGAAAGAAATACAGTTGTGATTATTGCTATTTAAGTCTCTTGGATTTTTCTTTCTTTCCTATTCTTTCTGCTGTTATAGAAGAACAAGTCGGTATACTTCATCCTTAGATTACTGCAACAGCTAGATTATAAATCTTTGAATCCAGTGATTATATCAAATATTTGTAATCTTGAGCAAATCCTTGTTACGTCTTCTCTCAGGGAAGTCTAGACTATTACTTCTGATATATAATTTTTTCCCAGATCCTGAGATATCAAACTACAAAGCACCTGAACTTTTTAAAAAAGCAAATAAGTGAAGTTAAAAAAAAAGAAGAAACGAGATACTATGGAAACAATATTTGTAATTGAATGAGGCACTATGGAAACAATAATTATAATTAAAATGAGAGGTAATATTTGTTGGATCATGCACTATGCGAAGCATGTTATATACCTTATCTCATTTAATCTTCACAGTATTTTTATGGTATAAAATATATTTCATTCCCACTTAATAGATGAGATTATGAGACTGTCAGAGTCAGTCTCCCCTAAATACCATGAGTTTGATTGATTTCAATTTCAAAATTTTCGATTTCATTAACCAAAGCATGAAAAGCCCAACATGGGTCATCCAGTGTGATCCTGCAGACAGTATAGCTTGATGGGTGACAACATAGCTAAATCCTAGCCCCATCCTTTGTCTTCCCAGTCTTTCCAGATGGCTCAGTGGTAAAGGATCCTCCTGCTAATGCAGGAGATGCAGGAAAAGCACGGGTTTGATCCGTGGGTGGGGCAGATCCCCTGGAGAAGGAAATGGCATCCCACTCCAGTATTCTTGCCTGGAAAACGCCATGGACAGGGGAGACTGACAGGCTACAGTCCATGGGACTGCAAAGAGTTGCTTCACACGACTGAAGCAACCGGGTACACACATACGTAGGAGCTACTAAACATCAACAAAGGCTCCATCCTTTACTACACATGTGATCCCTGTGCTTATCCTCCCAGTGATCCAGCTTCCAAAGCAAATGAAAAGATGGAAGTGTTCTTCTCCGTGCTTATGTGTTCATGTCGGCAAGTTCATATTCTCACCTGGAAGGATCAGTTCCAGTGACAGGAAAGGCAGTTCTGAGAGGTTGTAGAATTATGTAAAACTCAGGCAAAATGGCATGAAAACATTCTGGGAAACCAGCCTAACTTGCCTAATGACTTATCCTCTTGGGCATCTAGCCTCTTGGTCTCAATGCCTTTCCAACTGAAAATAAACCAAATTTAGTAAACTCCACCTTGCTCCTTGTGGACTGTTTTGACATACCTTCCAATTCAGCCTGATTTCCGGTCTTGGAGGAAAGCTGTGCTCTGAAATTCGGAGGCTGTGTAAGGATGAAGTCTTGCACTATGGGTGGAGATAAGGAAAAGCCGTGGACACGATACCTACATACCTTCTGACTTGCTAAAATCACTGCCTTAAATGCTCAGCATCTGGCAATATAATAATTCTGCCTACTCTAGCTTTAACCGTGAATTTTGTAATTTTTGAAAAGGTCCTTAGAATCACATTGCAGAATTAAAGGGTGTATTATAATTATCAATATCAATAGTAATAAAAGTTTATTAAAGGTCATTAAAATGAAAGGGGATGGCTCTAGATCCCATCAATCTGAATTGACTCCCTCCTCTTGTGTTAATTAGAAAACTCAGATAATGGTTCTATGGGGGAGTACAGGGAAAATTTAATTACGAAAGTTTAATGGGCCACTATCTACTTCCTGCCAGATTAAAAACTGATGATTTACACAATTTTAGATACTATGACAGGCTTTTCTAACAAAACATGTTGCAGAGTAATGTTAAAGTTTACTGAGAGCTTTCTACTCACTTTAAAACAATGCTAGCAAAAGCCACATTTGCATGCTCCTAAAAAAAAGCCATCATAGAAAGTGTATATTCTGTGTTTACTAATACTTAGAAACTTAAAATAAGTAGCAATCAGAAAATGCAGATTTTCACAAATATCTGTTAAAAATAAAATTATATCTATTTTCCTTTTGGAGAAAAAAATACATATTGGGAAAAATAGATTGTAAGCCATCAAGGAAAGAAGATGTCTTGTTTCTGATGCATATTTGTCACTGAGAGGCCCTTTTCTTGAATCTTAGTGACTCATTCATTTCCCTTGATTCAGAACTGCCTGCTACCAACACACAAAGTGATAAGATTGTGGAAAGCATGGAATTTAAAGGATGCGGATGCAGAGAAAAGAAATGGATTGCATAGAAGAGGAGGTGAGAAAAAGAAATAAGCAGCCATTCATTTTTACTGACTTACTTTCTAAATGGTGTAGCATGGGGTTATTGAGGAGTTAGCTTTTCAATGTGGCTTGAAAAATATAGGCTATCCAGAACACTTACATGAAACATACAGCTACTGCTGAGTTTCATGATGAATTTAGGATTGTTAGCCAGCCCTTTGGATCCTCCTTGCTCACTACAGTAGCCATTAGCCATATGTGGCTCTTGAGCACTTGAAACATTGCTAAGCCATGCTGAGATGTGCTGCAAGTGTCAAATACACATCAGATTTTGAGGACTTAGTGATTTGGAAAGGTTAAAAATATCTAATTATTTTATGTTGCTTACATGTTGAGATGATTGCATTAAATAAGATTTATTATTTAAATTAAACTTATGTGTTGTTTTTTTTTAATTTAAAAAAAATGTGCCTTGTAGGAAATTTGAAATTGAATATGAATTTCTTTGGACAGAGCTTCTCCAGATACCTGACATCACATAGGGAAAGTGATGGATTCCAGGACAGAACTCTTTGGTTTGGAGGATAATTTTAGGGACTGCTGTGGTTTACCTTTGAGGCTTCCCTGGTGCCTCAGTGGTAAAGAATCCACCTGCAATACAGGAGATGCAGGTTCAATCCCTGGGTTGGGAAGATTCCCAGGAGAAGAAAATGGCAATCCATTGTAGTATTCTTGCCTGGGAAATCCCAGGGACAGAGGAGCCTGACGGTCTATTGTCCATGAGGTTGCAGAAGAGTTGGGCAGAACTTAGCGACCAAGCAACAACTAGGGTTCACCTTTGAGAATGGAGACAGTGAGGTCCAACTCAAGAAGAACAAAAGAGGGCAGAGAAACATGATACCCCGAAGGGTTAGGCTAGCGCATAGCTTCAGGGATCTGAACAGGTTTCTGGGAAGGCACAGTAGCATCACATCAAATGTAGTTTTAAGTTACTATGCTATGCTATGCTAAGTCGCTTCAGTCCTGTCCGACTCTATGCGACCCCATAGACGGCAGCCCACCAGGGTCCCCCGTCCCTGGGATTCTCTAGGCAAGAACACTGGAGTGGGTTGCCATTTCCTTCTCCAATGCATGAAAGTGAAAAAATAAAGTGAATTCGCTCAGTCGTGTCCGACTCCTAGCGACCCTATGGACTGCAGCCTACCAGGCTCTTCTGTCCATGGATTTTCCAGGCTATAGAAGGTGAGAAACAAAGAAAGACAGACTAAAGTGGAGAGGGTATACAATTTATGTAAAACAAATGATTCTCCACATGTCTTTCATTCCAGTCTTTGACCACATACTCTAGAGTGAGCGAGCATGAAAGAGATAGAGGAACCTTGTATTGTTGTCGGTTTTTTAAGATTTATTTATTAAATTAAATTTATTTTGTTTTGGCTGTGCTGGTCTTTGTTGCTGCACGTGGACTTTCTCTAGTTGCAGTGAGCAAGAGCTACACTTCATTGCAGTGCACGGCTTCTCATTGCAGTGGCTTCTCTTGTTGCAGAGCACAGGCTGTAGGGCACGTGGGCTTCAGTACTTGTGGTGCAGGGGCTTTATTGTTCAGGGGCATGTGGGGTCTTCCCAGATCAGGGATCGAACCAGTGTCCCTTGCATTGCAAGGCAGATTCTTACTCACTGGACCACCAGGGAAGCCCAAATCTCATGTTTCTTAAGTCTCCGGTCCTTTGAGGTGCCCAAAGTGTGAGGATCCCTCACATTGCATGTTATTCCAGAGCTTAAAGAATGCTAACCTGAACTAGGATATTTAAATTGTGCACTACATTAAAAATATCCATTGTTCCAACACTGGAGAAGATAGTGGCTGTGTGCTGAACTTATAGGAGACTTTCTATCTGCATATAAGATTTGGGGAGGTGTATGAGGGATTTTTCAAGGATAATTTTAACTATACATGAGTTCCGCTATTATATAATGACTTCCCGGTATGAAAGAAGGTTCTCAAACTAAAGAAAAATCTGGGAAGCTGTTATTTGAAAAAAAAAAGTTCTATCTTCTGAAACAAGTTCTACATAAATTAAATAGTTCGATGTGAAATATATAACTACTAACCCCTGAAATAGAAGAATGGGCTTCCCTGGTGGCTCAGTGGTAAAGAACCCACCTGCCAATGCAGTAAACACAGGTTTGATCCCTGGGTTGGGAAGATCTCCTGGAGTAGAAAATGGCAACCCACTCCAGTATTCTTACCTGAAAAATTCCATGGATATTTTTCATGGAAAAATTTTCCATGGAGCCTGGTGGGCTACAGTCCATGGGTTCAGAAAGAGTAGGACATGACTGAGCAATTGCGCACAATAGAAGAATACTGCTGAATATTTAGCTGAGTTTGAATTGAAAAAGACTTTTTTTATATGCATAAAATGATAAACAAAGTCTCAAATGAAAGTATAGATAGATTTGACAAAATAAAAGTATAAAGCTTTTGCATGTCAATAAATGCAAATAAAACTGTGAAGAAAGCTGAGCACTGAAGAATTGATGCTTTTGAACCGTGGTGTTGGAGAAGACTCTTGAGAGTCCCTCGGACTGCAAGGAGATCCATTCAGTCCATTCTAAAGGAGATCAGTAAAGCTGAAACTCCAGTACTTTGGCCACCTCATGCGAAGAGTTGACTCATTGGAAAAGACTCTGATGCTGGGAGGGATTGGGAACAGGAGAAGGAGACGACAGAGGATAAGATGGCTGGATGGCATCACTGACTCGATGGACATGAGTTTGAGTGAACTCTGGGAGTTGGTGATGGACAGGGAGGCCTGGCGTGCTGCAATTTATGGGGTTGCAAAGAGTCGGACATGACTGGAAGACTGAACTGAACTGAAATGCAAATAAAAAAATCAAACAACCAAAATAGGAAAACTACTTATTATAAATATAACTGAGTATAACAGAAGGAAGTAATATCTTTAAAATCTACAAAATTGCTACAAATACATTTTTAAAAACCTATTAATTTCACTTAGAAAATGAGGGAGGGATATAAATTGATAACCTGTAGAAGCAGAAGTACAGCAGTCAATAAGTGTTTTGAAATTCAATTTTATTTGTAATCAAGTACATTCCACTTAAAACAAGAAAATACAATTATTTGTAATAACATTTCATAACTAGATGCTTAACAGAGTGATAATGCTTAAATAAATGATAATACATTGAAGTTGTGAGGCAGGGAAAATGCTATAAATAAAAAACAGGCTTGTAAATTATATATATTATATAATCCAAACATACATAAAATATGTATACATAGATTCTCATTGGAATAAAATTTGAACAATACAAGCAATATTATTGAGTGCAAGTTCTTAGCTGTGAGATTACAAAAGATTTTTATTTATAATCTTCTAGTTTGCATATTTATGACACTGAGTTTGTACTACTTTTGTTATACAAAAATTATTTAAGAATTACATATAAAAAGTTTTCAATCTAATTGACAATTAAAGAAATATAAATCACAAGAGTCAAGTCACCATTTTTTCCCTATCAAATCAGCATTATTTATTCAAAGTCCATGAATATGCAGTTAATGAATGTGGGCACGGTGAGACAAATTCTGGCAGAGATGTAGTGACTTTGGCTTAAGAGATATCAATACAATGTGGCTACTTTCAGGAATTCATCTTAAGGACTCAACCTGAAATTGAACTTTTTGTTAGCAAAGATTCATCATACCAAGGCATTCCTTAGATAAAATTATAGTATGAAGCACAAGCTGGAATCAAGATTGTGGGGAGAAATATCAATAACCTCAGATATGCAGATGACACCACCCTTATGGCAGAAAGTGAAGAGGAACTGAAGAGCCTCTTGATGAAGGTGAAAGAGGAGAGTGAAAAAGCTGGTTTAAAGCTCAACGTTCAGAAAACTAAGATCATGGCATCTGGTCCCATCACTTCATGACAAATACATGGGGGAACAATGGAAACAGTGACAGACTTTATTTTCTTGGGTTCCCAAATCACTGTGGATGGTGACTGCACCCATGTAATTAAAAGACACTCGATCCTTGGAAGAAAAGCTATGACAAACCTAGACAGTGCATTAAGAAGCAGAAACATTACTTTGCCAACAAAAGTCCATCTAGTCAAAGCTATGGTTTTTCCAGTAGTCATGTGGATGGGAGAGTTGGACCATGAAGGCTGAGCACTAAAGAATTGATGCTTTTGAACTGTTGTGTTGGAGAAGACTCTTGAGAGTCCCTTGGACAGCAAGAGGATCCAAACAGTCGATCCTAAAGGAAATCAGTCCTAAACATTCATTGCAAGGACTGATGCTGACGCTGAAACTCCAGCACTTTGGCTACCTGATGCAAAGAGCCAACTCATTAGAAAAGACCCTGAGGCAGGGAAAGATTGAAGGTGGGAGGAGAAGGGGACGACAGAGGATGAGCTGGTTGGATGGCATCACTGACTCAATGGATATGATTTTGAGCAAGCTTCAGGAGATGGTGAAGGACAGGGAATAGTGGCGTGCTGCAGTCCATTGGGTTGGAAAGAGGCAGACATGACTGAGCAACTGGACAACAATTGAAACACCCAACACAGGTTGTTCTTGTTGTTCAGTTGCTCAATCATGTCCAACTCTTTGCGACCCAATGAACTGCAACACAGGTGGAATAGGTAAATAAGATTCATCTATACAATGGTCTATTAAGTCATTATTTAAAAAGTATTTTGAAAATGCCTTTAATGTCACGGAGAACAATCTTGTCATTACATAAAGAACAAAAATTAGAATGTAAAACTGGCCATGTTATATAATCCCATTATACCAAATGCTATATTTTATACTGAGAAAAGACTGGAAGGAATCATGGTAAAAGGCTAACAATATTGCAATAGTATGGTAAATAAAAATGTTTTCCATTGTGGTCACTTTTAATTTTTGTCTTTACTATTTTCTGTGTTATCCAAGTTTTAAAAATCGGGAAAACTATTTTAAAATAGTTAAGACCATAAAAAGCTGCTTTTCATGGTGTGTTCTCTACGATGCTCTGAGATATTGTACTTAGCTGTCCAGAGTCTGAGGAATCCATAAGCTGTTCAAGGCAACAAAACACTTATTTCTGGTAGGAGCTGTGATCAAGTTGATCACAGATGCCAGTGTAGTTCAGTTCAGTTCAGTCGCTCAGTCATGTCTGACTCTTTGCGACCCCATGAATCACAGCACATCAGGCCTCCCTGTCCATCACCAACTCCTGGAGTTCACTCAGACTCATGTCCATCGAGTCAGTGATGCCATCCAGCCATCTCATCCTCTGGCGTCCCCTTCTCCTCCTGCCCCCAATCCCTCCCAGCATCAGAGTCTTTTCCAATGAGTCAACTCTTCACATGAGGTGGCCAAAGTACTGGAGTTTCAGCTTTAGCATCATTCCTTCCAAAGAAATCCCAGGGCTGATCTCCTTCAGAATGGACTGGTTGGATCTCCTTATAGTCCAAGGTGTAGTAGAGAAGAACAAATTTGACTCTGTATTAGATTTGTTTCTTTAATCTTTGTTTTCTACTTCTGTTACAAAATAAGAATGTTGCCTTTAGACTGAGATATACAGGAGACTCCATTCTCAAGGCTCTGACCTTTTAAAGATAAACACTTTCCCATTCATATATAGAGGAAAAAGTTGCCAAATAGAGAATAACCTGTCTTACTGGAGGTTTACAGGACCAGATCTATTTGGACAGCTGCAATGACAAAGGTTTCCAACACCAAGAAGTTTGCAACAACTAATCACACAGCCTCCCCTTTCAGTATAAAAGAAGCCTGAATTTGAACTTGGGTAAGATGAACTTTGAACTTTGGGACACTGGGTAAGATGAATTTGAACTTTGGGACACTAGTCCACCATCTTTGGTCTGCTGGCTTTCTGAATAAAGCTGCTATTCCTTGTCCTAACACCTCATCTTTCTATTTATTGTCCTGTGGTGCAGTGAGCAGTACAAGCTTGGACTCAGTAACCCCAGGAAGAGAAGCATTTGCTGCTAGAAAGGAAGCCTTGGCCAGAGCCACAGCCTCCAGGAGCAGCTTTTGGAAGACTTCCTTATCAGCAAAATGCCTGCTGTGGGATCAATACATGAAGTTTTTATGCAGGAAGACATCGAACGTCGCTGTCCTCGTGAGTTGAATCATTACAATGAAGAGAATCAGCTTTCTTTTTTCTACTCGTCATCTTAGGGCAGAGTGAAGACCAAAGACTTTTCATTATAATCCTCTCTGAGGAGAGAAAAAGTATTTTTCTTCTGGAAATCTAGTAATACTTGAAGTGCACTCTGGGTGGAACCTGACTGACCATAAGTAAAACTAATGCTCAGATTCTCAAACAGAATTGTGTTGCCAGGGGAAAGAGGTTAAACAGGAAAACTTTGCATATTTTAAATGCTTGTTAATTTTAAATTTTATTTCATGAATACTAGATGATATAGACCAGTCAGTGATCCTTAAAATGTTTTTGGCTCAGATGCTGTCAACAAAAAAATATTGGGTACCCTCATTTGTAAAAATTTTTACTCAAAAATTATGTAATACTGTGAAATACTAATAGTATGTTTATTATAAAGACACACATACACATGTGCATGCATGTATAACTGACAAAAATAGATTTTAAGAAGGGTTAAGAATGAAATAAAAAATATCAAAAATATTTTAAATTTATTATTTATGATATGAAAAGCATCATGTAATGTGAAATCTGATTGAACATGCTTCATTAGTTCTGAAAATTTTCAGTTAATGCTTTATAATTTAGTGATTTGAAGGTCTGGTTTTAAGGTCTTAATTTTAGCACAAAATTTTAAGGCATGTCATTGCTTGGAAAGAGGTGTTTTACAAAGAAAGATAGATCCAAATGGAAGAAGTTCATTCTTGGCTCATCTTATTAGATCATGATACTCATTTTTCAATCCCAAGCTCCAGTTATGCAAAGGTATTTATTATTGGCAGTGCTGTTGGGAAACAGACACTCTCAAACATTGCTGGTGGGAGTATAAATTGGTACAACGTTTATGAAGTTAAACTGGAAGTATCTTTCAAAATTACAAAGCACACACTTTTTGATTCAGATATTCAACCTCTTAAAAATGTATCTGACACCCATCCAAGCATGTGTCTAAAGTGACACAGAGGAAGGTTATCCAGCACTGTGTTGTTTGCAACAACAAAGGGCTGGAAGTGATATAAAGGTCAATTGCTTGGGGACTGTCGCATCAACCATGGTAGAGCTATAAAAAGGGAAAGGAATACTGGGCAGCCATGAAAAAGAGCGTGGAAACTCTTTATGGACTGATGTGAAATTATTTTCATGATATTACAGGTGAAAAAAGCTAAGAGGCAAAGTGTGTATGGATTCCACTATTTCTGTTGTAAAAGAGAGGGGATGGGAAAGCGAACATGGAAATATGCCAGCTTGCTATATATGCACAATGTGTCTCTGAAAGGATTCATGAGAGCTTCATACTTCTGATCCTGTTCAAAATGAGTAATGATGTTTACAAACAAGAGTGGTTGGATGACTTCATACTTTCAAGCATTTTGGATTTTGTACAATATGAAAGTGTTAGCTGTTTTAAAAAAATTTAAGTTACTAAAATGACATTTTTATAAAATAAACCACACTGATAACATCCTATTGTATGTAAGCTGTAACGTACTACAGCTGAAAAATAAAGATGTAAGGGATATACTGGGCTTCTCCGGTGGTTCAGTGGTAAAGAATCTGCCTGCCAGTGCAGGAAACTTAGGTTCAATCCCTGGGTTGGGAAGATCCCTTGAAGAAGGAAATAGTAACCCACTCCAGTTTTCTTGTCTGGGAAATCCCATGGACAGAGAAGCCTGGAGGGCTCCACTCCATGGGGTCGCAAAAGAGTTGGACATGGATGAGCAACTAAGCAACTACAACGAGGGTTATGCTATCAAATCCTCCACTTTGTAGCTCTTATTGTCTCCTTTCAGGATACATTCAGTTCAGTTTAGTTCAGTTCAGTTCAGTCACTCAGTTGTGTCTGACTCTTTGCAACCCCATGAACTGCAGCACACCAGGCCTCCCTGTCCATCACCAACTCCTGGAATTTACCCAAACTCATGTCCATTGAGTTGGTGATGCTATCCAACCATCTCCTCCTCTGTAATCTCCTTCTCCTCCCTGTATATGTCACATAAGGACCAAAGGTGTAGACAGTCTAAATCCCTGTATTAAAGATCAATAAAGCTTCATTTCTTTTTTTATACTTTAGACAGAAAGTAAACAAAAATACAAGTTGTACTGTTGTACTACTATTATCTGCTCTGCTTAAAGGATTTTCACAAATCCTCTGGATGTAGGTACCCTGCTTTGGAAGCTGCTAGTCACAGAGATGTCAAAAGTCATGTTACCAAGATAAAACAGCCCCATCATTAGAATAAACTAAGAGATAAGAATGTATAAATGTGTCCTACATGTTAATAATGGCCATCTTTCCCCGACAACATAAATTCTATACAGCAAAGCTATATACCAAGTCAGTAGAAGGGTAAATTACACTTCAGAAGTCTTTGCCCTGTTCTATTTCTACAATGCATACACTAACCATGAGCTACATTCAGGTCACTTTGGACATTCCAACAGAATAACAACTTCTGATTAATCGTTTGAACATTGGAAATAATTTCCTTTAAAATAAAGAGACATTTATACAAAGGACAACAAAGGAGGTACCCTGAAGCAAGATAAAGAAATGGAAAAATTCAGTTTGTGCTGTTGCTTTTTTCTGTCCAGATTCCGATGTTCCACACTGAGGAATCTTGTGTTATGAATCCAGGGCTGGTTGTCAGTTCTAATTGAGGTAGATGTGGACAGCTTCCCACAGCAGCTTGCTGGCCTGAAGCCGTCTATCTGGCTTCTAGACACCCCTGTGTCATCAGCATGTCCTTGAACATTTCAGGTACAGATCGAGTTAGTGGTTCATACCAGAGAAGAGATTCTGGAGACAGCAACACCAAGCAAGAGAAGCCATGTGATGACAATATAATAGATATTAGAACATCCTGGCAGTCTTTTTATCAGAAGGTCAATAAGTTCAAGGACCCAGATGCAACAGAGACAAATAGTTCTCCCCTGAACATCTAGTAAATAAGGTGCAAGGGTCTATTTTAAAAAAGCCTCAACATTTTCTAAGAGGAAGAAATACCACAAAGCGTGAGAGAGTAAAATGAAGAAAAGTTTTCAAGAAGGCATCACGAGACAGATGCCCTGTTTTCCATATTTTTATTTGCAGACTTTGACCTGAAAACCAGATTAGTTTTCCTTATTTGTCCGTTTAGCCAACACCTAGTCATCCTCCAAGAGTCATCTGGAATATAGCCTTACCCAGATTTGTCAATCCTCACTTCAGTTCCTAGGAACACAGAGTTGATTGCCCCCTCTCCATTTCAATACCAAGTAGTGGGCAATGTCTTTTCCTGCCTTTCCCTCTTGTGTTCTGGGAATGCAGGTCCCAGAACAAGTGTTCTTTGTCCACACATCTGGCTCCCCTACTGGAATGACCTTCTCAGGCAACGATCATGCCTTAAATCACATTTGATCTACTTTTGATCATTCAGTGCCTAGTGTCACGCCTGACACTTTCAGATCTGTCATACAAGTTGATTTCAGATTGAATGAATAAATACAATTTGATTGGATTATGTGCCTATAGAAATTTTTCCTCTCAAAATCTTCTCATTACTTTGATTTCTCTAGTGACCCCTTGAGCAACATTGTTGTGTTAATTTCTGCAGCCTTCTGTAATTATTGTGGTTGTAAGCCTCCTTCATGCAACCATAAAACTTTGGGTATATTTTGGCCTATACTTGAGTTTTAAAAAAGGCTTGTCTATGATAATCAATGGCAAGAAAAGAGGAGGAATTTTGATTTCAGAACCAGTTTCGCTAGGTTATTAAATAATTTTCATCAAGAAAACTTTCTTCCACTCTCAGGATTCATGGTAAATAAAACTTGCATTTACCAAGAACAACCAGGACAAAAATTAAGTTGGCAGAGTATTTTTCTTCTAGTCTCTCAATTTTCCTTTACCTGCTTCTCATCATCCACTTCCAAATTGTATCCTTTTAATTTCTTTTTTTTAATTGCCTATCATGTGTTTCATATCCACAAGATATTTTGATTTTTATTTCTGTTTTGTTTTTGTTTGGGTCTGGAAATTATAAATCTCTGGATACAACCTAGTCAGAATTTAAAGTCTATGAGTATTTATATTTGAAAAGGAAAATCTTTGCTTACATATCTTAATGTAATGATTTTTAAAGATGAAGATATCTTTGAGGATACAAAGTGTTTTTATTGAAAGAATGAGATGGTGTGGTAGTGTTAAAAAATTAGACTGGAAATAGGGAGATTTGGATCTATCCCTGATTAGTTATTTATTTCATAGATTCTAAAATATATATTTGGTCATCTTTTAATATCTATGAAATCAGGATGCACCTGGCTGTCTGTGATATATATAGTTTAACTGACAGTGTTTTTCTTTATCAGTAGTGAATAAAATAATGGTACATCTTACAATACATGGTATTTTAGTCATTAAAACATGGTGAGTGTGATGCTTGACAATTCATACAGTCACACACTCATTCATTCTGCTCTGCAATAAGTTTTTATCCAGCACCTACTAGGATCCATTGCAGTTGGGCTTGGGAACTGAGGAATGTTCCTCACTTTTTTATAGTCATGTAAAGAGTGAATCTGCGCATCTGTCTTCTCACCACTGAAACAAGAAGGTTGAAATAGGTGATTTCTGACAAGGAGCTTAACAATCTATGGTCTTTCACAATGAACTTGTATGAAGAGCTTTTGGAACATTTTTTCTAGGAAGTTTGTTTGCTTGTTTACCACATTGGAAGGGCTTTCCTGGCGGCTCACTGGTAAAGAATTTGCCTGACAATGCAGGAGATGTGGTTTGATCCCTGGGTGGGGAAGATCCCCTGGAGAAGGAAATGTCAACCCACTCCAATATTCTTGCCTGGGAAACTCAATGGACAGGGAAGGCTGGAGGGCTGCAGACCTTGGGGTTGCAAAAGAGAGGATATGACAGCAACGAAACAATAACCACCATATTGGATGGTGGGGAGGAGCATTAGGACAGTAAAATCATATATCAGGCACCATAATAGCTGCTTTACATACATTTACTTAACTCGTACACTCCTATTGGGTGGATATCATCCCCATTTTGCAGATTACAAAGTAGATGCTATGAGATTGTGAACTTATTCAAGTTTACACAGCTAGTACATTTTAGAGTTACAATTTCAATCTAGGCCTATAGCATTCCAAAATTCATTAACTTTGACCCAGCTCACCAAATGAAGAGGCTGCCATTCCTGGCTTGCAAGTTTTAGTTGAGTCCCATTGGAGGTAATATTCAACATGAAGTCTCTTTTTATAATGTTGTAGGACTTGATCCTAGTTTCAGCATATGAAACTGCAAAATGTTTCATAATTTTAATGTTTAAAATAAAGTTTAGAAGAGTTGTAAATGTCCCAGGTTCATATAATGGTGGGGGTAGCTTTTATTATACTCATTTTCTTACTGATAACAATAATTAATTCTGATACACACACACACACACGTGTATGTATACACAGGCACCGAGAGATCAAAAGCAGGCAGAAAGTGTTAGATTTGATCCTTGGTGAAGGAATCCCATTTGTTGAGGTTCACATTTATCGGTTTCCTCCTGAGGGTGTTTACAGAGCCATAAATGGACTGTTAAGCTTCTTGAACATGGAAATTAGTATTTATCATCAAATTTGGTGTATTCTCAGCCATTATTTTCTTAATTTTTTATGTCCCCTTTTCTCTCTCTTCTGATACTTCGGTTTATGTATGGGTTTGTGTACTTAATGTGTGCACGCGCCTGTGCTCAGTCACTCAGTCACGTCCGACTCTTTGTGACCCCATGGACTGTAGCCGGCCAGGCTCCTCTGTCCATGGGATTCTCCAGGCATGAATACTGGAATGGGTTGCCATTTTCTTCTCCAAGGGATCTTCCCGACCCAGGAATCAAACCAGCATCTGTGTTATCTCCTGCATTAGCAGGCAGGTTCTTTACCATTAGTGCCAGCTGGGAAGCCTAATGGTGTACTACAGTTCTGTGAAGGTCTGTTCATTCCTCTTCATTCTTTCTTGTTTCTCTTTTTCAGATTGTATAATCTCGATTGATCTACAGACTCACTGATTCTTCGACCAACTCAAATCTACTGTTGAACCCCCTAGTGAATTTTTCACTTCGATTATTATACTTTTCAAATGTATAATACCATTTGTTTTGTTTTGTCTTTCATTCACTTCATTTTAGAACATGTAAGATTTACAGACAAATTGCAAAGACAATGAGTTCCTACATGCTGTTTCCTCTCTTTTTAACACCTGACATTGGTAAGGTGCATTTGTCACTATCGATAAACCAAAGTTGATATGAAGCATGTTTTATGTTTCTTTGCATGTCTTTTATTTATTTTTTTGCTGAAACCGAGCATTTTATTTAATATATTGTAACAACTCCATATATTGATTCTATCCTAGGGCCGGTTATTGTTAGTTGGCTGTTTGTTTATTTGCTTAGTGATCGGTTGAGCTACTTCTATGAAGTCCATTTTCCCTACACAGTCCAGCCTATGATGTTCTTACTCAGACTTTTTCCTTGCTCTATCTTTTAAATTTCTAGAGGTCACCTTAGGTCAACAGAACTCATTTGCTGGTCAAAGTTTATGCTTAAGCTCCCTCAGCCAGTTGTATTTTCACTCTTTGGATGCCTGTGTCATGGACACTGCATTCATAGTTCAAGGCGTTCATGCCTGTGCCTTTTGTTTATCCATAAGCTCAGAGGGGTTGTCTCTGGTCATTTCTGAGATACTACAGCCTTGGTCATCCATCCAGTCTTCCCGGCTATTAAGAATGAGTGTGATTTATTTTTAAGCCTGGATTTCTAGTGTTCCTGGATCAGAGGAGCCTCTTGTGGCTCCTGAGTTAAAGTTGGTCATTGTCAGCAGTTCTACTGAAGCCTCTTGAACCAGTTAGGCTTCTATCCGTTGCAGATCTGTGTGTGGTTTTGAAAATGCTTTCAAGTCTGTCTGTGTTCTTCTTTGACTGGTCCTATATGGGAACAGCCTAGTGTATGCACATAGCTTCCAGACCAGAATTGACTGTGATCCCAGGAGAGTTCTTTCTGGCTATTTCTCTTCTAAATTTCTGGCTGCACTGTGATTTTTCTTGTTTTACAGAACAAGAAGTCTTTCAATCACTCTTCATCAAGTTCTCCATTGCCTTAGACATGAAGTTCTCTGCATTGTGTTCCAAATAAAGTCAGTCCCCCCAGGTGGAGCTTACCAACTTTACAGTTTCTCTCTCCTCCCTGGGCAGGACCTTGGGGTCACTGCACCACACCTGGGAGTAGGGACAGTAACCATTTTCTCCTGGGGTGATATCTCTACATAAACTGGAGAGAGGCATACTAGCTTCTGGTCTTCAAAACTTGTCTAACTGGCATGGACTCTGTGCTACAAGAATGCTGGGATCAGGCATATGGAGCAAGGAGCCACCAGGCCCCAGTAACTTACTGGCATGCTGAATAGAGCATACTCTAAGAATTAGGGAAGTAAAAAGAACGCAGTTCTCTAGGCTATGCCAACCCAGAATGTAATTTCTGCAACACAGAGCTGGGAAGTGGGAGGAAGGGATAAAAAAACTGGTGCCCTGCTTCTCTAAGGGTCAGAGACCTATTCTCCAGAGGTTTTCTTAAACCAGAGATTGAATCCAGGGCTCCTGCATTGCAGGCAGATTCTTTGCCTCCTTAGCCATCTGGTAAGCTGATGTTTAGTTCTTAGTGAAGCAATTTTGTTGTAGTCCACCCAGCTGGAAAGATTTTTTAAAATGTAGAGTATTATTTCTAAAATCATTTAAATATATAACTTTTGTATTCAGAAATATAATAATAAATTGTATTTTAAAAAATTACAGACAGATTTTATCAATATTATGTCATTTGAAAACCCAAGCAACAATTTATCATTTTGCTCCATTTCAGCAAATGGATTTGAAGGGCGGTTCTAAGAGGCCATGTTCCATGATTGGGCTGTTTTACCACTGCCCTTGAGAACACCTTGAGACCACAACTTTCAGGTCTGCCTAATCCCTCGAATTATTTGTGGGGTACAAGTTTATTTCTCTGTTGTTATAAGGTTTCTAGAAGCCTCCCTAGAGGTGAAGATGCGGAGGGTTGTGTAAAAATGATCCCAGTCTAAGAAAAGATGGAGAGAACATGTGTGCAATTTATTCTAAATTGCTTCTTTTGTAGGCATTTCTATTCAGGAAAAACGAAGACGAGAATCACTACAAATTTTCATGCAAAATGTGCCTGAAAGTTCCAAATGCTCCTGTCTAAATGATGATGCTAACATGGTACTGAACTTGGATATCTGTAAATTGCCTTGGTTACCTAACACACTTTGAGTGAGGAGATACCACCTGAGAAGAATTAACTGAGGAGGGGATCCTATAGATACCTAACAGCTGCTCCTTCCAAGACTGGGAAACGGCATCATTAAGGATGATAAATGACAAAGTTGAAGGACAAGAGGTGAAATTGGCAGGTTATCCTGGAATATGGTAATGAAATGTTGTAATAGCACTTGGATTGGCTTCAGTAATTCCTCGTGCAGAAATGTCTGACGCATCTGGTGTCAAATTATTGAGTTCCATCTCCAAGAAGAGGTGAAATTGGAAGTTTCCCTGACTATTGGCAGGGTACTTAAGATGAACCAGTAAATAAACTTATGAAATTTTTCCTAATACCACCTTATTTGGGATCTTTCTAAAACCTTTAATAAAAGCTCTATTTTTCTACAAACAAACTTCTGTCATAGACTCCTTATACATAGTAATTGAATTTTTCTTCCATTATTCCAGTCTACTGAGCTCTGTTGAAAGCCTACCTTTATGATGCAATAGATAACTCCTTATTTCAGCTTTATGTCATTTCGAGATATGATCAGAATGTCATTAGGCACACTGTGACCCAGTTTCTTTATCTATAAAATGGGGATTATAATAATATCTAATCCAAAGGGTTCTTCTGAGTCTTGAGTAAATTAATGCATGAAGAGTTTACAGTAAACTCTCAACATTTCAGGGCTTCCCTGTTTCAAACAGTAAAGAATCTACCCGCAGTGCAGGAGACCTGGGTTCAGTCCCTGGGTTGGGAAGGTCCTCTGGAGAAGGAAATGGCAACCCACTCCAGTATTCTTGCCTGGTGAATTTCGTGAACAGAAGAGCCTGGTGGGCTACAGTCCACGGGGTCACAAAGAAGACTGGTGGACTATAGTCCATGGGGTCACAAAGAGTCAGACACAACTGAGTGACTAAATTTCACTCTTTCTCAACATATAAAATATTATTATTGTTATTATTATTTAATACAAAATTTAAGATAATAGCAAACTCAAAAAAAAGAGCAAGCTCGCACACCACTCCACATGCTACTACAAATCCCTTTCCAGGAAACACTAATCTAATAATCAAAATTATTTGAGCTTGCTTGTTTTGCCAGTGACAAATCCATTTGGGTGAACTAGCTCACAGTTCATCTCCTTCTCAAGAATAAATGAGTTCTTGTCACATGTGTTGCCCAAATAAAGAGAACATGTCTTCTTCTGATATAACTAAACGTTGGAGAAGACTCTTGAGAGTCCCTTGGACTGCAAGGAGATCCAACCAGTCCATTCTGAAGGAGATCAGCCCTGGGATTTCTTTGGAAGGAATGATGCTGAAGCTGAAATTCCAGTACTTTGGCCACCTCATGCAAAGAGTTGACTCATTGGAAAAGACTCTGATGCTGGGAGGGATTGGGGGCAGGAGGAGAAGGGGATGACAGAGGATGAGATGGCTGGATGGCATCACTGACTCGATGGACGTGAGTCTGGGTGAACTCCGGGAGTTGGTGATGGACAGGGAGGCCTGGCATGCTGTGATTCATGGGGTCGCAAAGAGTTGGACACGACTGAGCGACTGAACTGAACTGAACTGAAACAACTCCAATCCAAACACAAGACAAATTTCCACCGTATATGACTTCTCCTCTGTGAATGACTGTCATGCTAGAGACCATCACTGTCTTTCATACATGTTTTGATACTCTTCAGGAATTGATTCTTTCCTTCTTTTGGTTTAATGAGTACTTTCTATGAGCTGGGTAATGTCCTGTATATTAGAGTTAAAGAAATAGATGCAAGTTATCATTTTGGTTTCTTACAGCCTAAGGAAATATAGGTTATCATCACAATTTTATGGGGAAATTGTGACAAGGCAATGAATGGACCAAAGGTGGGTTTTATACAGTATCTCTTTAGAGATGTGACACTTGAGATAAGTCTTGAAGACGAAGGAAGGTGAGGTCATTCTAAGAAGAACTGTGTATGAAAGGATAAGAGATGTGTAGAAGAGGCAGCTGTTGTGATGAGGGAAATAAGGTGACCTGTAGGGTTGTAGGTAAATAGTAGGGAATGATGTTGGAGAGGCAGGCATGACTGATGGATATAAATTAATTAGAGAGAAATACCACATAGTACATTATTTAGTGATGGATTAATTGATGTTAAAAAAGTTACAGGCAAGAGACAGCTCAGGGATGAGAAAGGTTATGTAAGAGGCTGGCTGGGATATGACTGTGCTCCAAGAACTGTGACTCTTAACCTCTAAAGATGCCCCCTCCCTGGAGAAAGGTCATAAAGAGGCTACATGGTCCAAAATCAGTGCTGGCCATGAGGACCATGGCAGCCCCAGGGATCAAAAGCTCTCACCCGACACCCTCACAGGCAGTGGGACAGTGACTTTCCTGTCCTTCCGCGAAGCCTTTAGTGAAGACAGTCTGGTGTGAAGATAGCTCACTCCTTTTTCTGCAAAGGAAAAGACTAGAAGTAGCTTCCGTATTTGAAATGACTTTCTCACACATGTGAGTTCTATTGTTCTCCACACAATGGGAAAGAGGAAAAACTTGTCCAAAGAATAACCGGCACTAGAGTTGTTATCCAATTTCAACCTATTCTTCGTGCCTCTGTTCTGGCTCACAAAAATTTGTTTGAACCTCAGAGTCTTTTGAAGCTATCAGAATAATGGAAATAAAATTTTTGTGATGTCTATAAAAATTTTAGCTCAATAAATTCCCTAGTGCCAAACCATTACAGGATCCTGGAGTGGGCACCTAAGACTTCAGTGGATACCAATATAAGGGTCAAATATTGTCAGCAGTCACTCTGACCAGTTCTTGCTGACTTAATCCCAAACTGATTAAAGAACCTCAGAAAGTGTCTTACTTCATCAGATTGTTGTCACAAAAATCTTAATGGTCCTTTCAAATGAAAATGTACCTCGCAGGCCTAGTAACTGACCTATTTGATTCCAACATAGATCATAATAATTTGACAGTGTCACTTATTTTAGAGTCTGATTGCCTTCTTTGCCTCCGGGTGCTGGAGAAAAAGGGATTTTGTGACTGAAAGGGTTAAGTGGATTTTATTATAATGTGCTCCTATTTCATTCCCTCCCTCCAGCTCCTTCACAAAATGTTAATCTAATTGTGATACTATCACTTTGATGACAATATGACAAGACAGACAAATTTGATTTTATTCTCCACAGAGCAAAGCATATGCTGCTTGGGAGGCTTTGACAGAGAGAAGGACATAAAACAAATGGAGTTCATGAATATACAATTTTTATTGTACACAGTAGTGACATCCAAACTTCAGAGACTAGGTGGGTGAGACTGAGGCCTTCCTATTGAGATTAATGGGTATGTAAAAAGGTACCAATGGAGAGTACTACAGTTTATGTTAAAAATGGCGATGTGGATAAGAATAATTTTCTTCTCAAGATGAATGATACACTTAATGGTTGTGAGACATTCGTGCCCAGTAGCAGTTCCTCCAAAGTAATTTTTTGTTGTTATTGTAAATTATATAATCTTAACTGCAATTATAGTCCTTTTTAGGTAAAGGTCAACTTAGTGCTGGGGATGGTTATAAAGCAAAAAGGAAATTGGTATATGGATTCCCTTGTTGATAGCTTATGAGTGATTTCAAGTGATATGATTTTTTTAGTAACTCTATTTCTCGTTTAATGTAATATAGCGAGTAGAGACAGCACACATTAACAAAACACAAATTAGATTTCTCTAAGTAAACATGTATCTTCTAAAGGAGTTAGGGCTGTTGGAGAAAGGACAGTTTGAAGGTTAAAGACACCAGCCAAACAGAGGAGGCTTATTTTGAAGAAAAGCAGAAGAGTGAGAAGTATGGTGAAATTCTCATTGTTGGGCTTATATCTCTATTTTTAAAATTTGGTTTCCTGAAACATGAAATCCAACATGGTTCCTGGTCTTTGCCTTAAGAATCTTACTAGGATGTTAAATGAGATTCAGTGATTCATTCAGGATGAAAATGACTGTCTGAATACCCTCACTGCAAAGCAGTAGTTTGAATCTTAGGATCCTAAGTTCAGAGTGATCAATACAGATCAACGTCAAATCTCCAAGTTTATTCTTTATAGAGAACAAAAGTGCCCAGATCATAATAGGAAATGCAAAAGCGGTCTGTCAAACTTCAAAGATCTTTTTTTAAGACTATAATACATTTCCTAAAATTAAAGGCCTAAAAAAAAGTACTTGGTATTAACAGAAGGAATTGTGTCTCAGGAAGTACAAACATTTATGGTTCAACTATATGATTTCCTCTCACTGGAGCTTCTATATGATTTTGATCAATAGGAAAACTTTCACAGAAAATAATGTTACATGGAAAAGGTTAAATGAACCTTGACACTGAAGGTCTTTTAAGATCCTGTAGTATAACAATACGTACTTATATGCTTAGTTGTGAAGGACTCTCTGTGACCCCATGTACTATAGCCCACCAGGTTCCTTGGTCCATGGGATTTCCCAGGCAAGAACACTGGAGTAGGTAGCTATTTCCTTCTCCAAGGGATCTTCTCAGCCCAGGGATTGAACCCACGTCTCCTACATTGGCAGGCAGATTCTTTACCACTGAGCCACTAGGAAAGTCCTGTAGTATAACCATGGTTTCCCTTTTAATAGACATACCCTATTGGCCAGACTAACATCTTTTTGGGAAAATGCCTCCCCTTGAACCAAGTAGGGCTGATTCTACTCCCAGGTTCTGAAAGTGTCCCATCCATGCTCTCCTGAAAGATCTTACTGGCAATCTCAAGAAAGAAGCACTCTTCATTTCTTCCCTGCCAGTCAGTCTGAAAGTGGCTAGTGGGGCTCTATGTCACCCTGTGAGGAATCTGCCTGTGAGTAACCCCAACATCAGTTCAGTTCAGTTCAGTTCAGTCGCTCAGTCATGTCTGACTCTTTGCAACCCCATGAATCACAGCACGCCAGGCCTCACTGTCCATCACCAACTCCCAGAGTTCACTCAAACTCACATCCATCGAGTCAGTGATGCCATCCAGCCATCTCATCCTCTGGCGTCCCCTTCTCCTCCTGCCACCAATCCCTCCCAGCATCAGAGTCTTTTCCAATGAGTCAACTCTTCGCATGAGGTGGCCAAAGTATTGGAGTTTCAGCTTCAGCATCAATCCTTCCAATGAACACCCAGGACTGATCTCCTTCAGAATGGACTGGTTGGATCTCCTTGCAGTCCCAGGGACTCTCAAGAGTCTTCTCCAATACCACAGTTCAAAAGCATCAATTCTTCAGCACTCAGCTTTCTTCACAGTCCAGCTCTCACATCCACACATGACCACCCCAACACAGGAGGCAGCAAATCCAGAGGAAGGAAGTATACTTGCAGGTGCATGTGTCCTAGACTCAGCCATAGCTACAACACCTCGAACATGCTCATGGCAAGAGCCATCACATTTACTTCTTGGTTAAGCAAGATGGACCATTTTTGCTAACTCTCCTGTACTAGCCCTAATGTCTGCTGCTAGTAGGATAGAAATGAGAAGAGCAGAGTCTGTGAATAACTTTGTCATTAACATGTTCTGTCCTTTGTAGAAAATTAATGTATCATTGCCATCTAGTTCTTTTCACAAACAATTCTTTTATTATTTCTTCTGTGTACCCAGTATTGTGAAAGCTTGTTCTACTGAACCAGCCTATAATAACTGGGTCATTTTTCTATTTTCAGATAATTGAATATGCTCACATTTGGTGGACAGTTTTAGGTTAGTGGAGATCCTAGTTTTAGTATTCCAAATTCCAGACAAAAGAAAAGTTGATGTCTTTATTGACCTGTGTTGGCTCAAAATGAAACAGGTTCTTAATGTGATTTGCATTAGGATTTAAAAAATAATGAAAATATTTCATGTTCCCTCTTCACTGTCTTCAAGGACACTTTTAGAAAACAGAGCCTTGGACTGCGTCACTTACGAATTTGATTACATTTTCAGAATCTTCAGGTTAGAACATGGAGTTCAGCTGTGTGGTTGGATTATTTTATGTACAAATAAAATATAGAAAGGCAATTATAAATGCAGTTTTATTTAAACTTGAGTCAAGTTCCATTTAAAAAATATTTTTAGCGTTATGTAAAACCTGCCTTGGGGCTATTCCAGGCCACTTAGAGGCAAGGTAGTCTAGACTCATGACTGAGAGGGTAAAGTCTGGACCCAGGCTGGATTTACATCTTGACTCTTGGTTCAGAACATAAAGAATCTGCCTGCCATACAGGAGAACTGAGTTTGATCCCTGGGTCAGGAAAATCCCCTGGAGAAGGGAATGGCAACCCACTCCAGTATTCTTGCCTGGAAAGTCACATGGGCAGAGGAGCCTGGAGGGCTACAGTCCATGGGGCTGCAAAGAGTTGGACACGACTGAACAACTAACACAGAGCCCCCAGAACTGATAAAATCAGATCTCTAGGGGGTGAGCCTCAGGCTTTAGGATTTTTCTTCTTTTTTACTAAATCAACAGATCAGAATTATTTGCTTATTGTGTGTGTGTGTAATAAATGTGGTGCCGCTCTTTGTTCTCCCTAACCCCTCGTCCACATTTTCACTTCATCACATCTTTAAAGTGCGTGAATTAAGGTAAAAATCAGAGAAAAGCATATCCACTTTTTCAAATATTCTTTAAGAATAAAGAATTTTTCTAAAATTTTTTTCTTTTTAAAAAGCTTATTTTTTTGCCTTGCTATATGGCATGTGGATCTTTTCTGACCAGGGCTGGAACTCTGATCCCCTGTAGTGGAAGCATGCAGTCTTAATCACTGGACAACCAGGGAAGTCCAAAACTAAGTTTTTACACAATTTTAAAAGTTTACTTTCCAGCTACAGTTATTATACAATATTGGCAGTTTCCCCTGTTTTGTCTGATATGCCTCCACCTAAGTCAGTGTTTCACCTCCTCCTTCCCACCCACTGTGTGTCTCCTCCGCCCTCCTCACTGGTAACCATTCATTTGTTCTATTGCATATATCTGTGAGTCTTTCTTTTGTTGTTGTTATATTTACTGGTTTGTTATACTTTTTTTAGATTCCACACAAGGCCTTGGGATGTTATAAAGTTCTTCAGAGCTTCTTCAGATGATAAGTTTTAGAACTTATCATCACTTGGGATGGTTTTTAAGGAGTCATGATACTAGGACTCTGCTTCTGGAAATTCTGACTTAATTCCTCTGGGATGCGGCCAGGGACCGACATTTTTTAGAGCTTCTAAATGAATAAAATCTGGACTGAGAACCACTAGAGCATGATGTTAATTACCAGAGGGACAAACCCACTTAAGAACAAACAGTTCTCAGACCTGAAGGAAATGGGGTTCTCAACCGATTTTCAAAGTACGACTCAGGCAAGGGGGGAGTATATGAAACTGAGCTAAGTGGAATTAGGGACATCACCAGAGCAGGATTAGGAATATAAAAAGATGCAAGTGGAAGAATAAACTTTAAAATAGTTGGAGACATCTGAATAGGAGAGGAAGAAGAGGTGTATTCAGGGGGAGAGAAAGATGAACGGTACGGCTGGATCAGAGATAGAAAATGAACTGAGATGAAACTAAAAAAGTAGGCAAGGTTAGGGCCGGTGAAAGTGTGTCAGCCACGTTACGTGTTTATGCACACCATCAAAATACAGAGCGCCATGGACGATGGAGAAAAGTATAACCACCCTTTCTGCCGGGTAACCTCCAGTGCCCTTACCTGGCTTTAATAGTCTCCTCAGCCCTTACCACCATCTTATCTACTATAAGTTTAATAAGTTGAGCCATATGAAATAGCTGACATTAGTCCACGTTTTGACTTAAGAATAGCAATTTTGTGTAACAAAATCTCATACTTGTTTAGTTTTATTTCTCTCCTACTGGAATATAAGTTCCCCAAAGACAGGGATTTTAATCTCTTCTCCTCATTGTTGGGTCCTCAGAGTTTAGAACAGTGACTGATACACGAAAAGTACTCAATGAATATTTTTTGGATGAATAAATAATTCTATTCAAAGTGCTCACTGAAGATTAGAGAAAACCAAAGAAAAAGATCTATATCTATACCTATCTATATTTAAGCTAGTGGGATGTTTGCATTTAAAAGATAAAGAAAAACACATCTATACATATTTAGGCAAGGGAAATATAGAAGAATATTTAAAATATATTTCCTGCAAAAGTAAAACAATTCTCCTTGGGATTGGATTTTTGCCTTGCACTAAATTAACCAGAAGTGCTTGCAACAAACTTCCCAGAATTTTGATGGAAGGAGACACCAGGCAAAATTCTATATCCTATTCATTTGGGGGGCAGGAGGAGAAGGGGACGACAGAGGATGAGATGGCTGGATGGTATCACTGACTCGATGAACGTGAGTTTGAGTGAACTCCGGGAGTTGGTGATGGACAGGGAGGCCTGGCGTGCCGCGATTCTTGGGGTCGCAAAGAGTCGGACATGACTGAGAGACTGAACTGAACTGATTCATTTTTCACTTATATGAAAAAGCGATAGAAACATTCTCAAACAGGACAAGAACAAACAAAAATATATTACTCTCAATTTTTTTTAAATGATCTCTCTAAGGAAAACTTTAAAAGACTGTGTAATAAGTTATAACAACGAACCCCAAAATGGGGAAGAGTGAGTTAAAAAAAATAGTCCTAAGCAGTGGAACCACAAAATGTGTAACTAACCAGTGTTAATATAGTGCATATCTGGATGGGGGTTCAGTCATAGGGCACTGCAAATCTCAAAGTAATTCTTGAAGAATACATAGGCTATATGATTAAAATCCACATCTAAAATTCCAAGTTAACAAAAACTTGACCAGTTAAAGAAAGCAGATTAGACAGCATTGCTTATAATGATAGAGAAATACAGATATATGCCTCTGTTTTTTTTACTGGCATATAACTGCTTTACAATGTTGTGTTAGTTTCTGCCGTAAGTGAAGGGAATCAGCTGTATGTATATATGCATGCATGCGTGCTAAGTCACTTCCATTGTGTCCAACTCTGCGACCTATGGACTGTAGCCCTCCAGGCTCCTCAGTCCACCAGATTCTCCAAGCAAGAATACTAGTGTGGATTGCCATGCTCTCCTCCAGGGGATGTCTCCAACCCAGGGATTGAACCTGTGTGTCTTGGGTCTCCTGCATTGGCGGGCGGATTCTTTACCACTAGTGCCACCAAGGAAGCCCCCTATATGTATACATATATGTCTCTTAATTTCTATGCTTGAGTCTACTATTCTAAAACAATTTCAAATTAAAAGGAACAATATTTGAGGATACCCACGTATGTTCATTGACTTAATTTACATTCTTAAAAAAATTTGATTGTATTCTGTCTCACTTGATATACACAAATATGGCTAATAAATTATAGTACCCTGTTACACTTCTACCAATTTAGTGGGATAGTAGTCTTGCTTTTTTTTTTTTTTTTAAAGAAAACTACAGGCTGTCATGAATACAAATGTGTTCATGCTAATTCACCTCATCAGTAGATTTTTATGAAACAAAATTGTTAATTCTCTTTAACTAGAGTCTGTGTATTCTCCTCCAGTTAGCTGGCAGGCAGTGCATGGATCTTTACCCCACAGTTAGTGGAACACCAGCAGAGTGCTCCTGTTGGTCACAACTTCCAAAGAGCAGCAGAGGGAACGTGACTTTCTTCTTCTGAATGCCAAGGGCTGACCTTTCTCCTTTACCTCTCCCTCTGGGACTCAAGTCATTCTCATTAACCAAAACTTTGTGAAAAATGATCTCTCTTACTTATTTGCATGTTTTAGAGTATTCATCAATATCCTGCATGGTGACGGCTTTATAATGCAGATGTGACAGAGCTTGAAAAATATCAGTTCAATCAATCAATATGTATTAGAATTATAAAGTAATGCTTTCTCATGCTGTTTTCATCCCTTTGTTCCTTTCGTGCTCCCTTCCTTTGCAATCGTCATTTTTCCGTGTGCATGTCCTTATTTGCCAAAAATCCAAACAAATCTTCCAGTATGTGCAGATCAGAAGAGAAGGCAACTCACTGTGGATGAACTTCACTAAGCCCCTAAAACAGTATATTTAGCAGCACAGGGTATCAACAATCTGTTCTATGTCCTGTAAGTTGTTATATTTCATTTATAGGATGAATACATTATAACTGCCTATACCAGAATTATATGTTTCTAACTCACTTACTAGTTTTAAACTCCTTTAAGACCATATCTTTTCCCCCTCTGTATCCCTTATCTTTTCTAAGTAATTCCAGGTAGAGAAATTCAAGCAGTTTTAAGGCAGGAAAAAGGTTTCCTCAAATTTCATTTTCATTCCTGAATATCTGTATTCTGTCATAACTGCATTTCTCTAGCACTCACTATATGTAAAGTGAAAGTGAAAGTGAAGTTGCTCAGTCGTGTCCGACTCTCTACAACCCCATGGACTCTAGCACACCAGGCTCCTCCTTCCATGGGATTCTCCAGGCAAGAATACTGGAGTGGGTTGCTGTTTCCTTCTCCAGGGGATCTTCACAACCCCGGGATCGAACCCAGATCTCCCGCATTGCAGGCAGACGCTTTAACCTCTGAGCTACCAGGGAAGCCCACTATATGTAACTGGCCATCAAACCTTGATTGTTTTGTCTTCTAGATAGCTTTTTTAAAAAATTGAGGTCAAATATACATACATAAAAATGCACAAATTTTAAGTGTATGCTATGATGAATTTTTATTCTATCCTTATCTTTATCATCTCTATATGTATATTTATAATCATCACCTCAATCAAGATATAGAATATTTCTAGCATCACAGAAATTATGCCTCTTCTTGGCAAATCTGCATCTCTTTCCTCCACTCTATGAAGGCTTTCCTGGTGGCTCAGATTGTCAAGAGTCTGCCTGCAATGCAGGACAACTGGGTTCAGTCCCTGGATTGGGATTGAGAAGGAGGAGGAAATGGCAACCTAATCATCCTATCCCCTGGAGAAGGAAATGGCAACCCACTCCAGTATTCTTGCCTGGAGAATTCCTTAGGGTCACAGAGTCAGACACAACTGATTGAGTTTCACTCACTCACGTAAGAAATCCACTTTAAATTTCATTTTGCCTTTTTTTGAACTTTTTACAAAAACATTATAGAATATATATTTGTGTCTTGTCTCTCAGTCAACCCACAGTTTTTCAGCTTTATAGACTTGTAGGTATCATCAGTTCATCCTTTTTTGCATTTATATTCATAAGAAACTTTGATCTGTAATTCATTTTTCTTAAAATAACTTAATTAGGATTTTAGTAATAAGGTTATTTAATCTCATAAAATGAGTTAGGATGTGTTTACTCTCTATAAATATTTTCTAAAGGAATTTGTATAGAGTTGATATAAAGTTCTTCTCAAATATTTGATAGAATTCACCAATAAAATGATATGGACCTTGAATTTTCTTTGTGAAAATGTTTTTTATGATGAATTCAGTGTCATTAATAGATATAGGGCAATTTGAAATTTCTATTTCTTTCTGTGTCAATTTTGATTAGTTGTATTTTTACAAGAATTTGTTCATTTTATCTAAGTTGTAAAATGTATTGATTATTCATAATATTTAAAATTATTCTTCAAGTGTGTATAGTATATTCTTTATTCTGGATATTGGTAATTCATCAATTTACTACTCTTTGCAAAGAACCAGTTTCTTTCTTTGTTAATTTATTCTATGTTTATGTCTTACTTCATTGACATCTGCTGTCTTTATTTCCCTGCTTCTTTATGCTTTGAGTTTAATTATTGTTCTTTTTCTAGCATCTTAAGTTGTAGCATTCTTTGTTTTGTTTTTTGGCAGTTTTACTATAATATACCTAAGTAGTTTTCTTTATATTATCCTTAAAATTTTAGAAAATTTCAGCTACTGAAAAGTTTAAAATTTTCTTTGAAGTTTTTCTCCTCTGTCCATGGGATCCTCCAGACAAGAATACTGAAGTGGGTTGCCATGCACTTCTCTGGGGGATCTTTCCAACAGGGATCGAACTAAGGTCTCCTGCATTGGAGGCAATTCTTTACCATCTGAGCCACCAGGGAAGCCCTTGAATACTGGATTGGGTAGCCTATCCCTTCTACAAGGGATCTTCCCAACCCAGGAATTGAACTGGGAGAAGGCAGTGGCAACCCACTCCCATACTATTGACTGGAAAATCCCATGGATGGAGGAACCTGGTAGGCTGCAGTCCATGGGGTCGCTAGGAGTTGGACACAATTGAATGGCTTCTCTTTCACTTTTCACTTTTCACTTTCATGCATTGGAGAAGGAAATGGCAACCCACTCCAGTGTTCTTGCCTGGAGAATCCCAGGGACGGGGGAGCCTGGTGGGCTGCTGTCTATGGGGTCACACAGAGTCAGGCACGACTGAATCGACTTAGCAGCAGCAGCTTATATTTGTTAAGCTCTTTCTTACCTCATGTAGGTATGCCCTAACTGAAAAAAAGCTTGAGTATCAATTCCCAGTGGTTGATGTAAGAAGCTTGAGAGTATTAATTTCTGATCAGTGATTGATGAAAGGAATCACGGGGCAGCTTTCGAGGAAAATGTTCTTAAATGTTTTTAAGACACCTTTGCCAGTCCCTATGGGGCTTCTTTGGTGGCTCACACGGTAAAGAATCCACCTGCAAAGCCGGAGCCCCGGGTTTCATCACTGGATTGGGAAGATCCCCCGGAGAAGGAAATGGCAACCCACTACAGGCAAGTCTTCTTGCCTGGAGAACCGCATGGACAGCAGAGGCTGGCAGGCTACAGTCCGTGGGATTGCAAAGAGCCAGACACGACTGAGTTACTTTCACATCCTGCATTGCAGGCAGATTCTTTACCAGCTGAACAACCAGGGAAGCACGCAAAATGCACAAGACTTCTACAAACGTCCCACAGGTCACTGAGGCTTTGCTTTTTGTATTTTTTGATAATTCTTTCTCTGTGTTTTCCAGAACATATAATATGTATTTATCTTCTTTAAATCTATTGACTCTTTTGCTGTCTTCATATTGCTGTTAAGCCCTTTAGGTGTTTTGTTTTGTCTTTTTAAATTACATTTCAGATGTTATATTTTTCAACTAGATTTTTCCATTTGATTCCCTTTTTATAATTTCCATGTCTACATTAAGAATTCTTTTTTTCACTCGCAATAACTGTCTTTTACTTTGTCTTAGAACATATCTATAACTCTTTTAAAGTCTTTGTCTACTAATTCCAATACCTGAGACATCTCAGATTTTATTTCTTGATTGAAGGCCATGTTTTCCTGCAAACCTAAAAAAAATTTTTTTTTCTATGTTAGACATTTAATGTAATATGGGATCACAATAAACTGTGGAAAATTCTGAAAGAGATGGGAATACCAAACCACCTGATCTGCCTCTTGATAAATTTGTATGCAGGTCAGGAAGTAACAGTTAGAACTGGACATGGAACAACAGACTGGTTCCAAATAGGAAAAGGAGTACGTCAAGGCTGTATATTGTCACCCTGCTTATTTAACTTCTATGCAGAATACATCATGAGAAACGCTGGACTGGAAGAAACACAAGCTGGAATCAAGATTGCTGGGAGAAATATCAATAACCTCAGATATGCAGATGACACCACCCTTATGGCAGAAAGTGAAGAGGAACTCAAAAGCCTCTTGATGAAAGTGAAAGTGGAGAGTGAAAAAGTTGGCTTAAAGCTCAACATTCAGAAAACAAAGATAATGGCATCCGGTCCCACCACTTCATGGGAAATAGATGGGGAAACAGTGGAAACAGTGTCAGACTTTATTTTTCTGGGCTCCAAAATCACTGCAGATGGTGACTGAAGTCATGAAATTAAAAGACGCTTACTCCTTGGAAGGAAAGTTATGACCAACCTAGATAGCATATTCAAAAGCAGAGACATTACTTTGCCAACCAAGGTTCATCTAGTCAAGGCCATGGTTTTTCCTGTGGTCATGTATGAATGTAAGAGTTGGACTGTGAAGAAGGCTGAGCGCCAAAGGCTGATGCTTTTGAACTGTGGTGTTGGAGAAGACTCTTGAGAATCCCTTGGACTGCAAGGAGATCCAACCAGTCCATTCTAAAGGAGATCAGCCCTGGGATTTCTTTGGAAGGAATGATGCTAAAGCTGAAACTCCAGTACTTTGGCCACCTCATGTGAAGAGTTGACTCATTGGAAAAGACTCTGATGCTGGGAGGGATTGGGGGCAGGAGGAGAAGGGGATGACAGAGGATGAGATGGCTGGATGGCATCATTGACTCAATGGACGTGAGTCTGAGTGAACTCCAGGAGTTGGTGATGGACAGGGAGACCTGGCGTGCTGCGATTATGGGGTCGCAAAGAGTCGGACACAACTGAGCGACTGATCTGTTCTGATAGTGATTCTGTGTTATGTTAGCTTCTTTTAATTTGTGTCCGGATTTCTTCTGGAAGACAAATTGTTGGCAGTTTTTGATGAACCTATCTATCTTGGTTTTATTTTTTTATTAAGCTAAATTTCTTTTGGTTTTGACTTTAGCCCTTGGGTGTGCCAGTGTCCTCATTCCTAAAATGTGGCTCTTGGTGGGCTTCCACCAAATGCATGAGAAGATTAAATGTCCCTTCTCTGGCTAAACTGGACTTCAGATGTCTCCTGGCATTGTACAACCCTGAAATCTCCATTTGGCTCTTACCCCTTCAGCTGTCACTCTTTTAGGCATTACAGAGTTTTCCACATTCGTATACAACTTAGCTTGCGCCTAGGGGCTCAGGGTGAGCTCCCAGGGCAGACTTTTAGTGACCTTACCCAACCTTTGCACAATTTCCTTTTTCTTTCTTTCTTTATGAAGCAGTATTTTTTGTTGTTGTTGTGATAAAACATGCGTAAGAGTTCAGTGGCATTAAGTATATTCCAATGAGCACAACTCCATTTACTCAGGTACCTTGTCCTACAAATTCCAGCCACTTCAACAGCCTCAAGCTCTTATTTCTCTCTCAGTTCAGTGTTTGAGCCCTGCTCTGTTTGAGCCCTGCCTCCTGCACTAGGAAAGTGTCCACATTTAGAGACCTGTATCCTTTCGGAAGCTTGCTTCATCACTTTCCCTTCTCTCTAGTTCTGTCCACTATTTAATACTTGAAAAGAGCTGTATATACATATGCAGCTTTATACTCGCTTTACATAAGTTAGCAGGACAGACATGAAACAGTTACACTAGCATGATCCAAAATAGAAACTTTTTTTTAGTATAGCCACTTTTCTATACCAACAATAAGCATTACATTTCAATTTTTATCATATAGCCAACTAATTGGTCTACCAATATGTACTCTGATCCCTATCCATTTTGCTGCTCACTGAAAAGTCAAAGTGATGTTTGTCAAATGGACCTGATTCTGCCATCCCTTTGCTTAAACCCTTTAATGCTGGACAGAACAAGATGGCAGAGGAGTAGGTGGACGTGGAGTACATCTCTCCCCACGGATGCATCAGGAATACACCTTCAGACACAGAAGTGCATGCAGAACGCCAGCTGAGAGCAGACAGGAATTCCCCACCAGTGGAAAGGAATATTTAGAACCATGCAAAACTCGGTAGGATGAACTAGGGGGGAAAAAGGGAGTGTTAGTAGGACTAGACCTGCCCTCAGTGGGTGGGTGGGGGAACTGAAGCAAGGGTCTGATCCCCATATCAGGGCAACTGTCTGAGTCAGAGGAGGGACATTTAAGGCTGAGAGTGAGACAGCTGATCTCGGCAGCCTAAATGGAATGAGAATCAGACAGTCCTTGCCACAGCCATACATTCCCCAGACAGGGACAGTTTCCGTGGAAGGCTCAGCAGCTGGGAGCTGCAGTTTAGAGACTGTGGAGCAATTCCAGGGCAGGGCTGCTGTTGACTGCGGAGAGACAGATTGAGGGGATGTGAGGGAGGAGATTGTGGCGGGAAATGCCTGTGGAGGAAAGCCAGGCGATACTGCTGGGTCATGCATAGGGGGTGGAACCATCACCGTAGCCTCTCTCCCCACACTCCATCAATGACAGCTGAACAATAGAGAGGTTGGCCCATCAAACGCCTGACAGCACTAAACTACAGAGTAGGACCCCACGCAGGGTGCCCTTTTAAGTGCCTGATGCACAAAACTACTGAGTAGGACCCCACACAGGGTGCCCCTTTAAGTGCCTGATGCACTGGTCTACAGAGTAGGACCCCAGCCAGGGGAGCTCCCTCTATGTGCCTGAATGGGCAGAGCTATGGAGAAAGACTGGCCAAAGAGGCCTTCAGATCACCAGTTACAAGAGGCTCAAAAAAAGACTCTGATAGGGCCATAACTCCTGCAGAGGAGGCAGCTCGTGTCCCTGCACACTTGGAGCCAACAGAGTCCCTACAAGTAGGGTCGCTTCAGTCGTGTCCAACTCTTTGTGACCCTGTGGACTGTGGCCTGCCAGGCTTCTCTGTCAGGGGGGTTCTCCAGGCAAGAATACTGGAGCATATTGGCCAATACTGGTTCCCATACCCTTTTAGAGCACTATATTTCCTGCTGCCCTAGCCACAAACTCCCCTGAGTACCTGGTGATGCCAGAGCCCCTCCCACCAAAGCAACTGCATCACCTCCACACCTGGCCCTCACAGGGGCAAACCCAGGTCCTCAAGGGCAGCCTCAGGAGCAAACCCCCATGGATGACCCACATGCACAGGTGGAAATAAAACCAGAGTAGAAACCCAGGGGCAGTGTGGTTAAGGAAGAAGACCCAAAACTTTCCCACCAGCTGTACAAGCTGCAGATTAAAACTGCACTATCAATTAGGCAGACTCTGTGTCTATGGAATATATAAAAGGACTTTGAGAGCTCCCACAAAAGAAAACACACTAGTTCTGATAGCTGTGGATGTTGGAGTCAAGAACACACAGGAGTAGGACCAGATTAGAATCTGAGCTGCCCCCACAGTAGGTCCAGAGACCAGCACAGTGTTGGAGGGCATCCTAAGCAGGTGAGGTGGACTGTAACTCCCAGGGAGGGAAAGGACTCTGACAGCAGTGATGCAAGAAGAACATTTGTTATTCTTATGTTTTGACATGTTCTGTAGGTTCTTTTGGACTTTTTCCTTTTTTTCTCCCCTCCCACCTCTGTTGTAGCTGTCAGTTTTATTGGCAATATGAAATCTAATTAAGCTTTTGATTTTTTTTTCCTCAGTCACATTTTTTATTATTGTTATAAACCTCTGCCTCTACATTGGGCTTTTGCAGTTCTGCGGAGTTTTCTTTTTCTTTCTTTCTTTCTTCTTCCCTTTTTTTCTTTTCTCTTTTATTTTACTTTTTAAAATTTACCATATTTTTTACCTTTTATTCCTTTGTTTGCCTTTCCTACTGTTCGTTTTCCCTTGCAGTTATCTTTAATGTATATGAATCTTCTTCATCTACCTCTATTAAACTTTGCATATCTATTCCTTCTTTCTTTTTTTTTCCTGAACATATTTGTAAATTTTTATTTCATTGCTTTTTTTCCCAACTTGGCACCTGGATTTAGTTTGGTTTTCCAGTTTGTGCTTTATTTAGTTTTGTTCTTAACTGGTAAATATAATTTTTTATTTCTTTGTTTGCCAGATCAATCTACTGTACTTTATTTTTGCTGGACTGTTTTGATTTTGATTATGGATATATATGTATATGTGTATATTCCATTATTTTAATTATTATATGCCTGATTTTTTAACTGCCATTTGTCTGGGGTTCATCTTTGGTTTCTCATTTTTAGGTATTTGTTTTAAATTACTTAATGCCATGACAAACCACTTATGGAATTTTCATTCCTGACCAGAGATCAAGCCCTGAGCCTTTGGAGTGGGAGCACTGACTCCAAGACCCTAGACTACCAGAGAACTAACCTTAGGGAGTATCAAATAGAGAGAACTCACACAAATGAAATCACTTGAATTCAAGACCCAGCATCACCCAACCACCAGTAGTACCCTGGGCAGGACACCTCATCTAAACAACAAACAAAGCAAAAATACAAACCCAATCATCAGCAGACAGAATTACCACCTCACTCAGTCTTGCCCTCAGAGGAAAAACAAACAAAAAAACTCAGCACAAATCTCACCCTGTATGAAGCTTACACAAACAACTGGACAACCTTAAGAGAGCAGAAACGAAAAGGAAGAAAGAATTCAACCTTGAAGCCTGTGAAAAGGAGATCTCAAACACAATAAGTTAAAAAAGAAAATAATGAAAAAGCAGAGAAATAATACACAAATGAAGGAACAAACTAGAAACACAGAAGTCCAAATAAATGAAGAGGAAATAGGCAAACTACCTAAAAAAGAATTCAGAATAATGATAGTAACGATGATCAAAAACCTTGAATACAAAATGGAGAAAATGCAAGAATCAATTAACAAAGACCTAGAAGAACAAAAGAATAAACATACAAACAACACAATTATGGAAATTAAAAATACTCTAGAAGGAATCAGTAGCAGAATATCTGAAGCAGAAGAATGAATCAGTGAGCTGGAAGATAAAATGGTGGAAATAACTTCTGAAGAGCAGAATAAAGTAAAATGAATGAAAAGAACTGAGGATAGTCTCAGAGACCTCTGGGATAATATCAAACACACAAACATTCGAATTATAGGAGTCCCAGAAGAAGAAGAGAAAAAGAAAGGGCATGAGAAAATTTTTGAAGAGATTACAGTTGAAAATTTCCCCACCATGGTAAAGGAAATAGTCAATCAAGTTCAAGACACATACTAGTATCAAACGAACAAAGACTGAACACAAAGAAAGAATATCAAAAGCAGCAAGGGAGAAGCAGTAAGCAATATACAAGGAGCCCATACATTTAACAGCTGATCTTTCAGCAGAAACTCTGCAGGCCAGAAGGGAATGGCAGGATATATTTAAAGTACTGAAAGGGAAAAAAATCTAAAACCAAGATTACTGAAACTGGCAAGGATCTCATTCAGAATTGATGGAGAAATAAAAAGCTTTTCAGGCAAGTAAAAATTAAGAGAATTCAGTACCACCAAACCAGCTTTACAACAAATGTTAAAGGAACTTATTTGCCAACAAAGGTTCGTCTGGTCAAGGCTATGGTTTTTCCTGTGGTCATGTATGGATGTGAGAGTTGGACTGTGAAGAAGTCTGAGTGCTGAAGAATTGATGCTTTTGAACTGCGGTGTTGGAGAAGACTCTTGAGAGTCCCTTGGACTGCAAGGAGATCCAACCAGTCCATTCTGAAGGAGATCAGCCCTGGGATTTCTTTGCAAGGAATGATGCTAAAGCTGAAACTCCAGTACTTTGCCCACCTCATGTGAAGAGTTGACTCATTGGAAAAGACTCTGATGCTGGGAGGGATTGGGGGCAGGAGGAGAAGGGGACGACAGAGGATGAGATGGCTGGATGGCATCATTGACT
>NW_011494897.1:3952655-3963079 GCF_000754665.1 Bison bison bison
TTGCAAGGAATGATGCTAAAGCTGAAACTCCAGTGCTTTGGCCACCTCATGTGAAGAGTTGACTCATTGGAAAAGACTCTGATGCTGGGAGGGATTGGGGGCAGGAGGAGAAGGGGACGCCAGAGGATGAGATGGCTGGATGGCATCATTGACTCGATGGACGTGAGTCTGGGTGAACTCCGGGAGTTGGTGATGGACAGGGAGGCCTGGCGTGCTGCGATTCATGGGATCACAAAGAGTCAGACATGACTGAGCGACTGAACTGAACTGAACTGATAGTCAAGAAATACAAGAGAAGAAAAATATCTACAAAATCAACCCCCCAAAATTAAGAAAATGGCAATAGGAACATATATCAATAATCACTTTAAATGTAAGTGGATTAAATGCTCCAACCAAAAGACACAGACTGGCTGAATGGGTACAAAAACAAGACCCATATATATGCTGTCTCCAAGAAATCCACTTCATACCTAAAGACACATACAGACTGAAAGCGAGAGGATGGAGAAATATATTCCATACAAATGGGAAGCAAAAGAAAGCTGAAGTAGCAATCTTCACATCAGACAAAATAGACCTTAAAATAAAGTACATTACAAGAAATAAGGAAGGACACTACATAATAATCAAGGAATCAATCCAAGAGGAAAATATAATAATTGTAAATATCTATGCACCCAACATAGGAACACCTCAATACATAAGACAAACACTAACAGACATAAAAGGAGAAATTGACAGTAACACAGTAATAGTAGGAGACTTTAACACCCCACTCACACTAATGGAAAAATCATCAAAACAGAAAATTAATAAGGACACACAAGTTTTAAATGATACTTTAGATGAGCTGGATCTCATTGATAGCTTCAGAACATTCCATCCAAATGCAGAAGAATACACTTTCTTCTCAAGTGCACATGGAACATTCTCCAGGATAGACCGTATCTTGCATCACAAATGGAATCTCAGTAAATTTAAGAAAATTGAAATCATATCAAACATCTTTTCTGATCACAAATGCTATGAGACTAGATATCAATTACAAGAAAAAAAAAACTGTAAAAAACACAAACACATGCAGATTAAACAATACATTCCTAAATAACCAACCGGTTACTGAAGAAATCAAAAGGGAAATCAAAATAATTTTAGAAACAAATAACAATGAAAACATGACAACTTAAAGCCTATGGGATGCAACAAAAGTAGTTCTAAGAGGGAAGTTTATAGCAATACAACCCTACCTCAAGAAATAAGAAAAACACCGAATAGACATCATAATTTTACACTTAAAACAACTGGAAAAAGAAGAACCAAAAAGCCCAAAATTAGTAGAAGGAAAGACATCATAAAGATCCAAGCAGAAATAAATGAAAAAAAAATGAAAGAAACAATAGCAAAGATCAATAAAACTAAAAGCTGGTTCTTTGAGAAGATAAACAAAATTGACAAACCTTTAGCCAGACTCATCAAGAAAAAAAGAGAGAAGAATCAAATCAACAAAATTAGAAATGAAAAAGGAGAGGTTGCAACAGACAATGCAGAAATACAAAGGATTATAAGAGACTATTATGTACAACCATATGGCAGTAAAATGGATAACCTGGAAGAAATGGACAGATTCTTAGAAAAGTTCAATCTTCCAAGACTGAACCAGGAAGAAATAGAAATTATAAACAACCCAATTACAAGCACTGAAATTGAAGCTGTGATCAAAAATCTCCCAAAACACAAAAGCCCAGGATCAGATAGCTTCATAGGAGAATTCTATCAAACATTTAGAGAAGAGCTAATGCCTATCCTTCTAAAACTGTTTCAAAAAATTGTAGAGGAAGAAATACTTCCAAACTCGTTCTACGTGGCTGCTGTCACCCTGATCCCCAAAACCAAAGACAATATAAAAAAAGAAAACTACAGGCCAATATCACTGATAAACATAGATGCAAAAATCCTCAACAAAACTTCAGCAAACAGAATTCAGCAACACGTCAGAAAGCTCACATACCATGATCAAGTTGGGTTTATTCCAGGGGTGCAAAGATTCTTCAATATAGACAAATCAATCAATGTGATATACTATATTAACAAATTGAGAGATAAAAATCATATGATCATCTCAATAGGTACAGAAAAAGCCTTTGATGAAATTCAGCACACATTTATGATTAAAACTCTTCGAAAATGGGCATAGAAGGAACCTACCTCAACATAGAAAAGGCCATATAGGATAAGCCTACAGCAAACATTATTCTCAATGGTGAAAAACTGAAAACATTCCCCATAAGATCAGGAAGAAGACAAGGGTGTCCACCTTCACCACCATTATTCAACATGGTTCTGGAAGTCCTAGCTACAGCAATCAGAGAAGAAAAAGAAATAAAACGAATCCAGATTGGAAAAGAAGTAGAGCTCTCACTTTTTGCAGATGACCTGATACTGTACATAGAATTCCCTAAAGATAGTATTAGAAAATTACTAGAGCTAATCAGTGAATTTAGTAAAGTTGCAGGATACAAAATTAATACACAGAAATCACTTGCATTTCTATATACTAATGATGAAAAATCAGAAGGAGAAATTAAAGAATCAATCACATTCACCATTACAGCAAAAAGAATTAAATATCTAGGAATAAACTTACCTAAGGAGAAAAAAGAACTGTACACAGAAAACTATGACACTAACAAAAGAAATAAAACATGACATAAATAGATGGAAAGATATTCCATGTTCCTGGGTAGGAAAATCAATATTGTGAAAATAACTATACTACCAAATGCAATCTACAGATTCAATGTGAACCCTACCAAATTACCAATGGCATTTTTCACATAACTAGAACAAAAAATTTCACAGTTCATATGGAAACACAAAAGACCCTGAATAGCCAAAGCTGTCTTGAGAAAGAAGAATGGAGCTGGAGGAATCAACCTTCCTGACTTCAGATTATACTACAAAGCTACAGTCATCAAGACAGTATGGTACTGGCACAAAAACAGAAATATTGACCAATGGAACAAGATAGAAAGCCCAGAATTAAACCCATGCACTTATGGGTACCTTATTTTTGACAAAGGAGGCAAGAATATACAATAGGGCAAAGATAGCCTCTTCAATAAATGGTGCTGGGAAAGCTGGACAACTACATGTAAAAGAATGAAATTAGAACACTTCCTAACATCATACACAAAGATAAACTCAAAATGACGCAAAGATCTAAACGTAAGACCAGAACCTATAGAACTCTTAGAGGAAAGCATAGACAGAACACTCGATGACATAAATCAAAGCAAGATCCTCTATGACCCGCCTCCTAGAGTAATGGAAATAAAAACAAAAGTAAACAAGTGGGACCTGATTAAACTTAAAATCTTTTGCACAGCACAGGAACCTATAAGCAAGGTGAAGACAACCCTCAGAATGGGAGAAAATAATAGCAAATGAAACAACTGACAAAGGATAAATTTCCAAAATATACAAGCAGCTCATAAAACTCAATACCAGAAAAATAAACAACCCAATCAAAAAGTTGAAAAAAGACCTGAACAGACATTTCTTCAAAGAAGACATACAGATGGCTAACAAACACATGAAAAGATGCTCAACATCGCTCATGATTCAGTTCAGTTCAGTTCAGTCCCTCAGACATGTCCGACTCTTTGCGACCCCATGAATCGCAGCACGCCAGGCCTCCCTGTCCATCACCAACTCCCGGAGTTCACTCAGATTCACGTCCATCGAGTCAGTGATTCCATCCAGCCATCTCATCCTCTGTCATCCCCTTCTCCTCCTGCCCCCAATCCCTCCCAGCATCAGAGTCTTTTCCAATGAGTCAACTCTTTGCATGAGGTGGCCAAAGTACCGGAGTTTCAGCTTTAGCAGCATTCCTTCCAAAGAAATCCCAGGGCTGATCTCCTTCAGAATGGACTGGTTGGATCTCCTTGCAGTCCAAGGGACTCTCAAGAGTCTTCTCCAACACCACAGTTCAAAAGCATCAATTCTTCGGTGCTCAGCCTTCTTCACAGTCCAACTCTCACATCCATACATGACCACTGGAAAAACAATAGCCTTGACTAGATGGACCTTTGTTGGCAAAGTAATGTCTCTGTTCTTCAATATGCTATCTAGGTTGGTCATAACTTTCCTTTCAAGGAGTAAGCATCTTTTAATTTCATGGCTGCAGTCAGCATCTGCAATGATTTTGGAGCCCCCAAAAATAAAGTCTGCCACTATTTCCACTGTTTCCCCATCTATTTCCCATGAAGTGATGGGACCAGATGCCATGATCTTTGTTTTCTGAATGTTGATTTTAAGCCAACTTTTTCACTCTCCTCTTTCACCTTCATCAAGAGGCTTTTTAGTTCCTCTTCATTTTCTGCCATAAGGGTGGTGTCATCTGCATATCTGAGGTTATTGATATTTCTCGTGGCACTCTTGATTCCTGCTTGTGCTTCTTCCAGTCCAGCGTTTCTCATGATGTACTCTGCATAGAAGTTAAATAAGCAGGGTGACACTATACAGCCTTGACGTACTCCTTTTCCTATTTGGAACCAGTCTGTTGTTCCATGCCAGTGGATGAAAGGAGTCAAAAGCATAATTTATCTCACATAGTCATTGATCAAGAAATATTTTTGAATTTGTGTATGTGTGTGTATGTGTGAGGCAATAGTTCCCAGATTTTGAGATCATGTGAAAATACAAAACATAGGCTGACACATATTTGCATATTTTTTTAATGTTAATTGAAGGATACCTTTCCCCTTTCATTTACATAATTTTAACTTTAGAAAGAAAGAAGAGTTTAAATGAATTGAATGGAATGTTGGAACCAGTATCACATGGAATAAAAAGCAAGTCTCTGCCCACTTGGAGTTTCTATTCTAGTTTAGTATAGACATTGTAGAAGACTTCCCTTTTCTCTAAACCCTCTTACACTGGGGGAAAGTAAAGTGATATGGAGAACATTATGGAGGGTCCTTGAAAATCTAAACATAGACCTACCATATGACTCAGCAATACTACTGGGCAGACAGCCAGAGAAAATATTAATTTGAAAAGATAGGACTTCCTTGGTCCAGAAGTTAGACATCTACCTGCCAATGCAGAGGACATGGATATGATCCCTGATACGAGGAGATGCCACAATGCCACATGCCACATGCCACATGCCACAACTACTGAGCCTGTGTGCTGCGACTACCGATGGCTGGACACACTATAGCCTGTGCTCTGCAACAAGAGAAGCCACTGCAGTGAGAAGCCCATGCACTGCAGCTAGAGTGTAGCCTCCACTCACTGCCACTAGAGAAAGCCTATGTGCGGCAATGAAGACCTAATGCTAATGCTAATGCTAAGTCACTTCAGTCGTGTCCAACTCTGTGCAATCCCATAGACGGCAGCCCACCAGGCTCCCCCGTCCCTGGGATTCTCCAAGCAAGAACACTGGAGTGGGTTGCCACTTCCTTCTCCAATGCATGAAAATGAAAAGTAAAGTGAAGTTGCTCAGTCGTGCCTGACTCTTAGCGACCCCATGGACTGCAGCCTACCAGGCTCCTCCATCCATAGTATTTTCCAGGCAAGAGTACTGGAGTGGGGTGCCACTGCCTTCCTAGTATAGCCAAAAATAAAGAAAGAAAAATTTAAAAAGAAAAATATGCACCCACAATGTTCATTGCAGCACTTTTTACAATAGCCAGGGCATGGAAGCAACCTAAAAGTCCATCAAACAGAGAAATGGATAAAGATGTGGTGCATACATACAGTGGAATATTACTCAGCTATACAAAAGAACAAAATAATGCCATTTGCTGTGATATGGATGGGCCTAGAGATTGTCATATTGAGTAAGTCAGACAGAAAGATAAATATCACATCACTTACGTGTGGAAATCTAATTTAAAAAGGGTACAAATAAACTTATTTACAAAAGAGAAGTAGAGTCGCAGATGTGGAAGACAAACATGGTTACCAGGCAATAAGGAGGTGAGGGATAAATTGGAGATTGGGATTGACATATAAACACTACCATATATAAAATGATAATAAGAACTTGCTCTATAGGGAACTCTACTCAATACTCTATAATGGCCTATCGGGGAAAAGAATATTTTAAAAAGTGAATATATGTATATGTATAACAAATTCACTTTGCTGTATACCTTAAAGTAACACAACATTGTAAATCGACAATATGCCAATAAAATTTTTTTTAAAAAAAGAGATAATTGACTTCAATGGGAGAATTTAATTGGAAATGAAAGTTCATACTAAAAAAATTCCAAGTAAATCAACTGAAAAACTATCAGAACTAATTGGAAAGGTTAGTAGATAATAAAACTAAACCTCAAAATTTTCATAGGCATTGAAAAAGTCCACAGCAGGTTAAATGCATTTTCCAGGCACATACTTTGTATTAATAAGTGGGAAGGCTACTGACTGCAATTTTTTCTGATTGGAAACTCAGCACTCACCCAGACTCAAAATTCCTTATCATGCATGCCTCTAAGGATTGACTTATTTCAAGTAATATTTTATTTCAGTTTAGAAGTGACTTCTTTAAACAAACCAAATGTAAGTAAATCTGTAAACCAAAAAGCAGCTATTAACTTGAAATAAGTTTCTAATTTTTTAAAATGTTTTTAAATCACAAGAGCCCAGGTTTACAGAGAATATTATATACACTTATAAAATGCAATGGATCAATGAATGATATTGTCCCAGTTATCTCCTGCTAAGTAACAAATTGCCACCAAAACAACCATTTTACTATACTTCATGATATTGGGGTCAGGAATTTGAGAGGAGTTCAGCTGGGTGAGTCTCAGTTCCATGCAGCATTGACTGAGGTCATTAGGTGATATTCAATGGATAGCTGGGCTGCTTTGGAGAGTCCAAAATGACTTGTGCATGGGTCTGACCCTTTGGGGAAGATGGCTGAAGGCTGAGCTCAGTTGAAACAATTACCTGAAATAATTCTCTATGGTCTCTCCAGCCAAAAGTTGTCAGGGTACTCATGAATCTTACATCAAGCTCTAGGGCTCCTGTAGAGAATGTTCTCTGAGAGAGGAAGTAGAGGTTGTCAGTCTTTTGCTTGCTCTGAAAATGCCCCAGCGTCACTTCCACCGTATGGAAGCAATCTCAGAATCCTCCCAAATTCAAGGTCAGGTGCTGTGGACCTCGTCTTTCGATAGGTAAAGTCAAAGAGTTCATGGCCTTCTGAAATCCACCATAGATATGCTTCTTCTTGTTCAGATGTGATGCAAGTTTTAGTAATTTATTTTGCTTTTAATTCTCTTTTCTATGTAATTCCTATCTGTTTTTTTAATGCCTAGATAATTCTTTTCCACTCTTACTCAGGTAAGAATTTATGTATATTTTCCTCTAGATTTTATTGATTTCCTTAAAAACAAAACTATAAAAATCTAGATACATTGTATATTGGTATTTGAGACATGATACAATTAGAAATTGATTTTTACCTGCAATACTACCTTTTGAATAACTAATCTCTTTCCACCAAAATAGCAAGAGTTCAAAGTTAAACATAAAAGTCAAAATTATATTCAACTTCTGGAAGAAATGAGAAAATCTTTGCAAACTTGGAATAGGTTAATTTATTAGAATATAAGCACAAAACATTTTAAATTTTAATATATTAGACTTTATGAAAATTAAAAGCTTTTGCCCTTAGAAAATCACCATTTAGATTAAAAACAAAGAAAGAAAGCCACAGAGTGGAAGGAAATATTCTCAATACATATGTCTGACAAAGGATTTGTATCAGTCACATAAAGAATTCTTCAAATAATAAAACTGATCATATCAACTGTTGGCAAGGATGTAGAACAACTAAATTCTCATAAATTACTTATGGGAAAATAAAATGGTACAGCTACTTTAGAAAATTGTTGGCAACTTCCTAGTGAGTTAAACACACATCTACCATGCAAACTGGCCTTCCCTGATGGTTCCAGCGATAAAGAATCCATCTGCAATACAGGAGATGCAAGTTCAATCCCTGGGCTGGGAAGATCCCCTAGAGAAGGAAATGACAACCCACTCCAATATTCTTGCATGGGAAATCCCATGGACAGAGGAGCCTGGTAGGCTATAGTTCATGGGGTCACAAAATAGCCAGACATTACTTAATGAATAAACAACAATAAAGAGCCATGCAAACCAGATATTTCATACCTAGGTATTTACTGAAGACAAATGAAAATATATGTCCACATAAAGATTTCTCCATCAACACATATAAGCTTTGTTCACAACAGCCAAAATAGTGAACACCCAAATTACCCACGACATGGGTTGAACACCACCTTCTCCTCCCCCAGCAAATTCATGTCAACCTGAAACCTGTAAATGTGATCTTCCTTAGGAATATAGTCTCTGCAGATGTTATCAAGTTAGTATGAGGTCATACTAGATTAGGGTGAACCCTAAATCCAATATAATTGGTGTCTTTACTAAAAGTGGGGCTGGGGGTGGGGTGGGGAATTGAACAAACAGACACACAGGGAAGAAAGCCTTGTGAAGATGGAGGCAAAAATTGGGATGGTGAATCTACAATATCAAGGATTGCCTGCAATGGCCCGAAGCTGGAAGAAAGGCATGGAGCAGATTTTTCCTGGAAGTCTGTCAAACGCTTGATTTTGAACTTCTAACCTCTAGAACTATGAGAGAATAAAATTCTGTTCTTTTAAGCCACCCAGTTTGTTATCTTTGGATACTAACACACCCACCCGTGGGTGAACAGAGAAACAAAATGTGGTTATCCATATAATGAACCAAAGCTCAGCAATAAAAAGGAATAAATTACTGATGGATGCAGCAACATGGATGAATCTTAAAATCACTGTGTTGACTGAAAGAAGCAAGGCTCAGTGGTGTCTATAGAGAGAGTCAATTTCTAGGCAGGTTTGATAAGAAGTCGGGGTCTGCAAGGAGGAGAGAGGGGTCTGGGGCTCTTGAGGAGGAGATAGGGGTATGGAGTTCTCAAGGAAGAGAAAAAGACAAAACTTTTTTTTTTCTACATTCCTTAGTCTTAGTCACATAAAACATTTTTTTTTTCTTTAAGCCTTGGAGCTGATGATTACACAATAACTCAGCTTAAACTCTGTACTAAGGATTATATAACAACAGTGTATCCTGCTTGAGGACAGTTTCTCCTTCATGAAAACCTTCTGACTAATCCTGTTATCTTAAAATGTAAATTATGAGAGTGGGCCTGGTAAGATCTTTCTACTGTTAGTTCAAATCTTGTTATCTTAAAATGTATATTGTGGGAGTGGGTCTGGTAAGACCTTTACAACCTTGAGACATTCTTTTGATTTATTGTTAATAACCAATTGAAAAGTATATAGCTCCCTTGCTAAGACTAGCAAGGGGGGCACTCTCCGTCCCCCTCCTGACGTCTATGTCAGAAGCTTGCTCTGTCCCTTTTCACTGTAATAAAACTTCTGCCATCCAAGAGCCCTGAGTGGTCAAGCCTGGTCTCTGGTCCTAAAGGTAAATCTTCTTCGGAGATCATGAGTTCAACATCATTCATCATAAGCTATCACTTTGCTGTATGATTCCATTTATATAAGATTCTTCAAAACTGCAAACTAACCTATAGTAACACTAATATAGAGTGACGCACATCCCAAGACTGAGAGTAGAAGGAAAGAGGAACTGTGAAGTAACGTGGGGAATATTTGGAGGGTAAAGGAAATAATCATTTTTTAAACTGTATTGCTTTAACGGGTATATGGGCTTCCCAGGTGGTGAAATGGTTAAGAGTCCACCTGCCAATGCAGGAGATGTGGATTTGATCCCTGGGTCAGGAAGATCTCCTGGAGTAGGAAATGGCAGCCCACTCCAGTATTCTTGCCTGAAAACTTCCATGAAGAGCAGCCTGGAGGAATACTGTCCATGGGATCATAAAGAGTTGGACACAATTGAGCACGCACGCACACGCGCGCGCACGTACACACAGAGGGTATTTGTCAAATACCAAAACTTATTGAATTGTACGCTTTAAGTGTATACTATAAGTGAATTGTACACATGAAGTATACTTAAAACACAGTTTATACTGCCTAAATTATACCTCCATAAAGTTGATAAAATTGCTGTGGGTTTATCAGTTCAGTTCAGTCACTCAGTCATGTCGGACTCTTTGCGACCCCATGAATCGCAGCACACCAGGCCTCCCTGTCCATCACCAACTCCCGGAGTTCACTCAGACTCATGTCCATCGAGTCGGTGATGCCATCCAGCCATCTCATCCTCTGTCGTCCCCTTCTCCTCCTGCCCCCAATCCCTCCCAGCATCAGTCTTTTCCAATGAGTCAACTCTTCGCATGACGTGGCCAAAGTACTGGAGTTTCAGCTTTAGCAGCATTCCTTCCAAAGAACACCCAGGGCTGATCT
>NW_011494897.1:3963206-3974472 GCF_000754665.1 Bison bison bison
CATAACTTTCCTTCCAAGGAGTAAGCATCTTTTAATTTCATGGCTGCAGTCAGCATCTGCAATGATTTTGGAGCCCCAAAAAATAAAGTCTGCCACTGTTTCCACTGTTTCCCCATCTATTTCCCATGAAGTGATGGGACCGGATGCCATGATCTTCGTGTGGGTTTATAATTAACCCTAACTATAGACAATTCAACAAAACCAAAACAAAGCAATTCACTTAGGTGTCCCTCATTTTCCAAAGTTAGGGAAAAAACTTATCACTACTTCATTCATCAATATGCTTTAAAGTAGACGTTTATAGGCACATTGGCTGGTGTCAAGTATATTGCTAGCACCTTCAGGTGTCATCAAGTCATAATGCATTTAAGCCTTTTTCTGATTCTTGCCAAGGTGACAGATTGCTATGAAAGAATATAAGGGATTTCCCTGGTGGTCCAAAGGCCAAGACTCCATGCTCCCAATGCAAGAGGCCCAGGTTCGATCCCACGAACCAGTCCATTCTGAGGTCAGGGAACTAGATTCCACGTCAGGGAACTAGATCCCACATGCCCCAACTATGAGTTTGCATGCCGCAACTAAAAGGTCCTGCATGTAGCAACTGAGACCCAGCACAGCCAAAATAAATAAACAAATATTAAAAGAAGAAAGACTATGAGCTGAGAAGAGGCTTGAATGATGGCTCTTAACCTTGCTATGCGGCCAGACCACTCATGCTCTCAGGAGATGTAGCAATATAACTTTTTCAATATTTTCCATTATGATTGCAAAAATATCTATTCATTTAAAAACTCTGAAGTTAGACCATGAGGAATTCCAGTGTTCTCCAGAAGCTTGTTGATGAAGCCCCAGCATAAAGGAGCAATCAATGACCTTCCTCTTTTCCTCAGTTTCCTGCCTGCCACATCTGCCTGTTTCTAAAACCACACAGTAATTTCAAGAAACACGTGTGAACTACAGGATACACTGTTTAAAGGTCCCTGGCCAGTGTCCTTAGGTGACGGAAGTCCATCAGACTGCTTCAGTGGCAGATGGCACCTTCTTTGAAATCTAGTGACATATGGTCTCCATTCTCAGTGGTGGGGCATGCTAGGCACCCGTGGCCAAATTGCCATGCCAGCCACATTTCTTGTTGTTTGGGTTCATCTTGCACAGACTGCTATTCCTGAAGCATCAAGTTGTTATGTTTTGCCTTCATTCAGGAATAGCACCACAACCTACTAACACTGATAATGCATTTCCTGCCAGGAACCCATACGGGCTTCCCTGGTGGCTCAGAGGTTAAAGCATCTGCCTGCAATGCAGGAGACCTGGGTTCAATCCCTGGGTTGGGAAGATCTCCTGGAGAAGGAAATGGCAACCCACTCCAGTACTCTTGCCTGGAGAATCCCATAGACGGAGGAGCCCGGTGGGCTACAGTCCACGGGGTCGCAAAGAGTCGGACACGACTGAGCGACTTCACTCACTCATACCCATATTAGTTACTTTCCTATATGTTATCTCATGTAGTTGTCGCTGTACACCCAAGGAGAGGTTCAGGGATCTATGGGACTTCTTAGCACTGCTCAGGTCACATTCAAACTCTTTAGATGAGTAAGGTATTCATGCAATATATACCTTAGACAATGAACCCATCTCTTATTATTCCTCATAATATTGTGCCTTTGGGGTACTTCCTCCATATTCTCGTTCCCTGTTCTTTTCCTTTGCAAGAACACCTTTGCTCTTCTCTCCCTATTCAGGTTTGTACCTTCTTCACCGCCCACTCCCAGATCACCTCCTCTAGGAAGCCATTTGGGTTTTTTTTTTTAATTATTAAAAAAAAATTTTAACTGGAGGATGATTGCTTTACACTGTTGTGTTGGTTTCTGCCATACAACAACATGAATCAGCCGTAAGTCTACATATGTCCCCTCCCTTTTGAACCTCCCTCCCACATCCCACACCCCGACCCCATCCCAGCCCTCTAGGCTGTCATAGAGCAACAGGTGGAGCTTCCCGTGTTATCCAGCAACTTCCCACTAGCCATCTACTTTACATATGGTAATGTATATGTTTCAGTGCTGCTCTCTTAATTCATCCCACCCTCTCCTTCTCACTGTGTCTATAGTCTATTCTCTTTGTGCGTTTATTCCACCTCTGCAATAGATTCATCATTACCATTTTTCTAGATTCCATATATATGCATCAATATATGATATTTGTTTTTCTCATTCTGACTTACTTAACTCTGTATAATAGGCTCTAGGTTCATCCACCTCACTAGAACTGACTCAAACCCATTCCTTTTTATGACTGAGCCGTATTCCACTGTATATACGTATCACAACTTCTTTATCCGTTCTTCTGTCGATGGACGTCTAGGTTTCAGGAAGCCATTCTTAATCAAAGGCCTCTCCTTTACAAGGTGGTCTTTTCTTTTCATATTTGTCCATTTAGAGACTATGTGCCTTGTTGATACAGGTGTATTGACATATTATTTTGAAATAAATATGTGTCTAGATTTTTCTTAATTATCTAATTTTGCTTTTAAGTAGATTATAAACCCCTTAAAGGCTTTATTTTCTATACATACTTTAAAATTTCCTACAGTGAACATTGCAGTCTTAGATACTGCAGTGAGTCATTTTATTGAGTTGAATGAAATGAAAGAAAATTTGAGCGAATTTGCCTTCAAGGTGAAATTTCCATGACTCTGAATATGATACCACCTGAAAAGGAGTCACAAGTGCAATTCAGTTAGGTCTTTGTTTTATTCAGTGGGCTTCCTGTGTGATAGTGTCTGATGCATGGGAGACCTCTGGAGTGTTGCTATCATTTTCCCAGAACTCCTTCTCCACCCATAATGAGAAGAACATCATCTCCAAGAATGATGCCTTTTTTCCTCCAAAACATGAGGCCATGGTGATACAGAAGTGCTTCAGACACATAAGTCTGTCAACACATAATGATACCAAGAATTTCAAGCCACCATCCACAGGGGAATGGATAAAGGAGATGTGGTACATATATACAATGGAGTATTAGCCATAAGAAAGAATGAAAGAATGCCATTTGTAGCAACAGGGATGGATTTACTTCACGGACTTGCTTCACCATGCCAAGTGAAATAAATCAGACAGAGAAAGACAAGCACCATCTGATACCACTTAAACGTGGAATCTAATACAAATGACACAATTGAGCTTATTTACAAAACAGAAACAGACTCACAGATCTTGAAATCAAGTTTATGGTCACCAAGAGGGAAAGATCGGGGGAAGGGATAAGTTAGGAGACTGGGATTAGTATGTATACACTACCATATATAAAATAATTAATAAGGACCTACTGTATAGCACAGGGACTATACTCAGTGTTCTGTAATAACTTACATGGGAAAAGGATATATATATATATATATATATGTATGAAGTGAAGTCACTCAGTCGTGTCTGACTCTTTGTGACCTCATGGACTGTAGCCCATCAGGCTCCTCTGGCCATGGGATTCTCCAGGCAAGAATACTGGAGTGGGTTGCCATTTCCTTCTCCAGGGGATCTTCCTGACCCAGGGATAGAACCCGGGTCTCCTGCATTGCAAGCAGACGCCTTACCTGCTGAGCCACCAGGGAAACCCCTATATATATGTATATATATCCTTATATGTATATATATAATGTGAATAAATATTTGTAGTCCCTTCTATAAAATGAATCAGAGCCTCATGTCCTTTTGGTCGCAAGATCAGAAAAGACTTTCCTGTTAAATGGGACATAATCTTTTGAAATAAAACATTCTATATCCCTAACGGAGAATGACTTGGTACAAGAGTAGGATGCTCAGCCAGAAAGAGCATCTTAAACTTACACTACTGCCCCCCCACCCCAAACTCCCAACTGCTTTGAACCAATACTCACCAATTATTTTCACCTGTCTTTTTATGGCCACTTAAATTATAGTTTCCCACTTTCAGTTCTGCTAAATATGAATGAAGCAGGCGAAGTGTGGCCCCAGAGCAGGGCAGCGTGTGGGGCTGGTTTCTATCTTTAGCAGTGTGTGCGCTGCTTTAGCAGAGATGCTGGGATTCATTCTCATCTCATCTGCTGAGCGCCCTATCATTAAAGTGTCATTGAGAACTGACACCACTTAATTTTAGCAGCTTTCAATTCTCGTTTGCGGCAAGAATAGCTTTAAATGGAGAGGAGTGCAAATTACAGAGAGAGGGATATTTTTACACCACACTCAGCATTTTATCAAACAAAGCAGCCTCCCGGGGAAAAGAGGACAATACATTATAAAACCAAACTCTCTTCTGATCCTGGTAAATGGGTATTTAATCTTCCGATTGCAGGCATCCACTCTGATGAGCCTGTAATGAATATACTGGCAGGGACATTATCTGAGCTGTTGTGCTTTCCTACTCCTTAAAATATCCTTGGTTTTTATTTCGGGTGTGGTCAAAATTTTATAAAAAGAGAGAGAGAGAAAGGAAAAGAAAGAAAGCTTCAGAGCTCAGCTGTCCCCTGCAGGCCAAAGCAGAACCTTTACCTCTCTGCAAATTACAGAGCTCTGGAGAATATTCCCCTATTAATTGCATAATTGCTTTTCCTGCCAAAGTAATTTGAACCCTTGGGGGTTAAGAAAATCACTTACTGTGAAATAGTGGCAATTTTTAACCCATTCAGCTGGAGTTTCTTTGTCTAATTAAATGTAAAGGGACTGTTTGCTGCCCATGGTGGATAGATTTCTGATGCTGCTCAAATAGCTTTTCACTGGAAGCTTATGAGCATTTAAACCTTGATAGAATTATTACACTTAGCTTTTGTGTACTCCTGTACTCTGGCTACTTGCATCTTTGTTTAATTCAGGAGAAAACTTTATTTAATCATTGTCTGATCTCTAATATTTGTATCTATCTTTCTGTGCATGAAGAAACAAAGCCATCATCTATTCCAGAGAACATTTTGTTGCTGGGAAAATATCTTTGCACATGCTCGCTTTGAAAACAGCTCAACAGGTTTTTACAGAAATCCCAGTTATTATTGTATGTTCTAAAAACTTGGGTCCAGAGGTTTAATGACTATTCCAAGGTCACACCTGATGTCAACTTTTATATTCCCAAATTGTCTTTGGATTGTTGCCTCTTTATCTCTTACTTTAGCTGAAGTCACATTCTTATATCATGGACCATTCATAAGAAGCAATTTAACCCAGAGCTTTAGGGTTCTAACCATTAGAAGCAATTTTGGGTTTTGAAAGCTATGAACTTTGCCTGAAACCTGAAGTCAAGACTTCAAGTACTCAGGAAAACATGTGTCCTTGACTTGCAATGTTTGGTCCTAAACAGAGCAGGAAGAGGATGCACTAGCTGGGCTAGTCTGTGGGAGACAAACCAATACAAGAAAAACCTGTTTGCCTTTTTTCCTGCCAAGTATCAGCTTTATACATGATTTAAGCTAGAATTTCCACTAGTCATTCTTTCCTTCAAATTTGTTCCCTATCTATTCTGTCTTCATTTCCCCCATTTTCATTTCTAGCCCAATTGCTGTACCTATTAAGCCACTTAAATACTTACACGACATTCAATTGGCAGAGTTTAAAAGTTCTTATTAAAGTAAAACTAACCCCTCTGAAAGAGATACAGCTCACATGTCAACTGATACAGAAAAGCATTGCCTAGTCAGTATATACATCTATGCCCTCAAAGAAAACAGGTTATTGGAAATAAATTTCTGGAGGGTATCACTTGTTGTAGAGGGTGAAGCTGTGCGAGAGGAGAGATAGGAAAAGCTGAATTTGGGGGAAAGCTTCTTCTTGAGCTGTTTGATCATCTCTGTGTAGAGAAGAGCAGGATCCGAGAGAAGATATGACATGCCAGGGAGTCCAGCATAGTAGGGAGGGAGCTGAAATAGGACATAGCTTGGGGGCTTCCCTGGTCGTCCAGTGGCTAAGATCCACGCTCCCAATGCAGGGGGTCCGGGTTCAATCCCTGGTCAGGGAACTAGATCCCACAAGCTACAGTGAAGGTGGAAGACTTCGCATGCTGTAACTAAGACCTGGCTCAGCCAAATAAACAAGTAAATAAAAATAAATATTAAAAAAAAACATGGCTTAGATATTCCATTGCTGTAATTTTGTCTATCCCAATAATACAATATTACCCATTTGAAATACAGTCCAAATATTCTTAAATGTCTCTGTGCTATTTTAAAGTACTAAATCAGAGCATTAGCAATTATAAGTGTTTAGTGCTGTGTGTGCGGGTATGTAAGCGTGTGCAAACTTTTCAGCTACCCATATCCTATTAATGTTACTTTAGGCTAATTAGAGTGTTTCTGATACAGATAAATTCTCAGGATCTACAGTTATTATTCACTCTTGCAATTTCTTGACCTTTTTCAAGGCACAGATCAAATCATTAATCCAGGCTGAGTGACCCTCTAGACCACCGTGCTCTTGCCATCATGGAGATCTAAGGGAAATAGGTCTACCTTTCTGTCTACTGTTGATCTATGTCCTCCTGATCTATGGAGGACAAACCTCTGGACTTTTTCTAAATTCCATTCACGGTTTCCATACTGAAAAACAAGTAGAATTTGAGAGTAGCTGGATAAACTGAGTTTTGGTAAAGTTTAGAGAGATGAAAACACAGAGGTAGGTACTTTGTATATGGGCAGAGAATAGTGAGTCATTGGGATGACTCCAGCTTGAGGTACTAGAGTAGGTCAAGACTAGACCATGGAAAACTTCAAATGTTGGACTAAGGAATTAATTCTTTACTTTTTAGGCAATAGGGAGACTTTGGAGTTTTTTTGAATGTGATGTTAACAGAGTATCGTTCAGGGAAGCCCAGAGGTGGAGCCAAAGACATTAAAGTAGTTCTTCTGAGAAGTGGGAAAGCCTCAGCGTAGGGTTTTGGCTGTGGGAATGGAAATAAGAAAGTGGATGTCAAAGATGTTGCAGAGATAGAACCGATAGATTTCAATCTGGGCTTCAGGGGGAGGAAAAGTGGTGAAGGAGAAATTATGCTAGTTAGCAATGACGTTTCAAGTCTGTTTAACTAGCAGGAGATGATACATTTAATAAAATTAAGAAACCCCAGAAGCTCAGGGAGGGAAAGGGGTTATTTGAATTTTATTCATTATGAGTCTGAGATATCTTTGTGATAGGGAGATGTCCAGTGAAAATAGAGGCTGCAATGGAGAGAGAGAATTCCATTTCATCTACATAGAGAAATTAAGAAATTGAGTAAGATTATTAACAGGTAAATAATAAATGGAAGGGATGAGAGCTCAGTTTAGATCTTTAGGAAACATTGGAGAGAGAGCCAAAGAAGAAGTGTCAGCAAAGACGATGGAGCAGGAGCAGAGAGGTAAAGAATAAGTGGGGGTGGGAACTCCATGAAAGTCAAGGAAGGGGGAACTTATTGATAAGAAGAAGTGGTTGATGTGTTAAATACTGCAAAGGAGAAGCATCATCACTGAAGGGAAAAAGACCATTAAATCAAGTGAATTCTTGAACAGAAGTGGCAGATGTATGAAGATCCACTGATCTTTCAAAGGTTTAAAGTTTTTGAGTTTAGAAAAGTTGTTCAGGAAATACTTGTCAGCAAGAGAGAAAACAAAAAGAATCCTGATGGAGAAAAGAAGAGAAACGACAACTTGAGGAGCAGACAAAGTGAAATAAAGGCTTTATTTGAGAGAGAACTGAGCATATTTAAACTGAGATTAGCAGCAATCCAATCACAAAAAGGGAGGGGGAGACAGATGTTGGAGAAAGGCCTTCGAGTTTGGGTAGTGGGGAATGGAAGCCAAGACGTGGCTGAGGGGAGTTAACTTGAAAAACAAACAAAGATATGTCTTTTTTAGGGATTGGTAGGAAGGAGAAAAAGAATGAATGGAATTACAGAGAAGTGTTTAAATGAAAGGTAGAGAAAACCAAATAGCTCATGTCAAATGTTATCAATAAAATATGAGACCAAAATGAAGATAGGAAGGAAACTGAGAATAAGGATTGCAGACTGTCCTGGAGTAGGTCCTATAAAAGATTCAATTTGTTAGTACTATTTTAACAAGCATATTTATTATGCGTACTGTGTACCAGGCACTGTTAAAAAAGTATTTTACCAGTATTAGCTTCTTTAACCTTTTATACCATCCTGAGTGTAATCATCACCTTCATTTTACAGATGGGGAAACTGAGGCACATGATCATTAAGAAACTTGCCCAAGATCACATAAGCAATAAGCTCCAGAATCTGTGTCCTTAACCTTTTCAGTCTGCAGACTTTCTTCTGATAGCCACCATTGATTATAAGCAAAGAGAATAGCTGGTAACCATTAAGACACAAGTGAATCATATTATTTCATGTGGGGTGGAATAACTGGTTCATTATGGAATTTTTTAGCATTGTCCTACAGCCCTAAGGCAGAAGCAGAGGAAATGAATAGTGAATTTCCCAAGGTTTGGGATTAGCCTGGCCTTTGGATTCTCCGAAGAAGCTTTTACATATTACCTTTATCCTGGGACCTATTCAAGAGCAATAACATAAAAAGACTAAAGGTGAGGACCAGGAATTTGTTTAAAAGGATCCGCCAGTGATTGTAATAGGCATACAGGTTTGAAAGCCACCAAACTTGTCAAATGCAGGAAGAGGATAAAAGAGGAAGGCAATCAAAGGTCTGTATGAGGGACTTCCCTGGTGGTCCAGAGTTTAAGAATCTGCCTTACAATGCAGGGGACTCAGGTTCAATCCCTGGTCAGGGATCTTAGTTACCACATTCCACAGAGCGACTAAGCCCTCACACTCTGGAGTCCATAAGCCACAGGTAACAGGTCTGTCCACCAAAATGGAAAGTCTTACATGACACAAAAAAGATCCTGCATGTGGCAATGAAGACCTGACACAGCCAGATAAATAAATAAGATTTAAAAAAAAAAAAAAAAAAGGTCTATGTGAATGTTTCTCAAGCATAAATGAGAACAGATGAAGATGGATAGGCAAACTGAGAGGTCAGAAAATGATGGAGGGTCTAGAGAACCAGATTTAGGGGGAGGGGACAAGTAGAGGAGGAAAAGATATCAGGAGAGGAAGATGTGATCATAGGGGGACATTCTTAATTTTTATGGGACAGTTCCTCCCAGAAGTAGCTGTGCAATAATATTAACCCCATGTCATTGTTCCTAGAAATGATAAAATATCTGTCCTGGAAATAATCGTGTGTCTGCAAAGACAAAATAACATGTCCACAACAAAAACATATCATAGGCAAAACACATACAATCTGTAGCAAAGGATGAATCGTTGCAATCTGGCTCCTCAAAGTACCTGAGGAGAAAGAGCAGGTTTTTGTTGGTTTATTTGTTTTCATTTTCAACCTGTTGTGATTTGATATTTTTGTAAAATAGAATAAAAGCACATTGCTAGAAAATAAACTTAAAAATCCAATGCATACAAAATACAAACTCAAATATTTTATTATTAGATTTGACAGACATAAAATTATCATCAAATTGCTATAATCTTTCTAAACACTCTCAATTACTATATCCTAATATCTCTTTATGGAACAAATACTTCAGAAACCAGCTTCAGTCCATGGGCCACACTTTCAATACCCACAGTTACTCTTCCTTTCCTTGAAAATGTTCACATGTGTTATGTAGCATCTCTGTGAATCTCTCTGTGCATTAAGCACCAGGACCTGCTACATAATTTGCAGGGCCCAGGGTAAAAGGAAAACACAACACCCTTTACTAAAAAAAAAGAAAAGAGGAAAACAGTGACACAGAACGGAACATACTAAAATAGAAATTGTTTTCCTTTCTTCCATGGTCTCTTGACTTGTATTGTTATTTGTGAATGAATGTCTGAATTTGGCAATAAGGAGTTCATGATCTGAGCCACAATCAGCTCCTGGTCTTGTTTTTGCTGACTATATAGAGCTTCTCCATCTTTGGCTGCAAAGAATATAGTCAATCTGATTTTGGTGTTGACCATCTGGTGATGTCCATGTGTTGAGTCTTCTCTTGTGTTGTTGGAAGAGGGTATTTGCTATGACCAGTGCATTCTCTTGGCAGAACTCTATTAGCTTTTGCCCTGCTTCGTTCCATATTCCAAGGCCAAATTTGCCTGTTACTCCAGGTGTTTCTTGACTTCCTACTTTTGCATTCCAGTCCCCTGTAATGAAAAGGACATCTTTTTTGGGTGTTAGTTCCAAAAGGTCTTGTAGGTCTTCATAGATCCGTTCAACTTCAGCTTCTTCAGCATTACTGGTTTGGGCATAGACTTGGATTACTGTGATATTGAATGGTTTGCCTTGGAAACGAACAGAGATCATTCTGTCATTTTTGAGATTGCATCCAAGTACTGCATTTCAGACTCTTTTGTTGACCATGATGGCTACTCCATTTCTTCTGAGGGATTCCTGCCCGCAGTAGTAGATATAGTGGTCATCTGAGTTAAATTCACCCATTCCAGTCCATTTTAGTTCACTGATTCCTAGAATGTTGATGTTCACTCTTGCCATCTCCTGTTTGACCACTTCCAATTTGCCTTGATTCATGGACCTGACATTCCAGGTTCCTATGCAATATTCTTTACAGCTTCGGATCTTGCTTCTATCATCAGTCAAATCCACAACTGTGTATTATATTTGCTTTGGCTCCATTCCTTCATTCTTTCTGGAGTTATTTCTCCACTGATCTCCAGTAGCATAATGGGCACCTACCGACCTGGGGAGTTCCTCTTTCAGTATCCTATCATTTTGCCTTTTCATACTGTTCATGGGGTTCTCAAGGCAAGAATATTGAAGTGGTTTGCCATTCCCTTCTCCAGGAAGGGAAAAACCTTAGCCCTGACTAGACGAACCTTTGTTGGCAAAGTAATGTCTCTGCTTTTGAATATGCTATCTAGGTTGGTCATAACTTTCCTTCCAAGGAGTAAGCATCTTTTAATTTCATGGCTGCAGTCACCATCCGCAGTGATTTTGGAGCCCAGAAAAATAAAGTCTGCCACTGTTTCCACTGTTTCCCCATCTATTTCCCGTGAAGTGATGGGACCAGGTGCCATGATCTTTGCTTTCTGAATGCTGATTTTAAGCCAACTTTTTCACTCTCCACTTTCACTTTCATCAAGAGGCTTTTGAGTTCCTCTTCACTTTCTGCCATAAGGGTGGTGTCATCTGCATATCTGAGGTTATTGATATTTCTCCTGGCAATCTTGATTCCAGCTTGTGCTTCTTCCAGTCCAGTGTTTTTCATGATGTACTCTGCATACAAGTTAA
>NW_011494897.1:3974767-4038096 GCF_000754665.1 Bison bison bison
AACTCCAGTACTTTGGCCACCTCGTGCGAAGAGTTGACTCATTGGAAAAGACTCTGATGCTGGGAGGGATTGGGGGCAGGAGGAGAAGGGGACGAGAGAGGATGAGATGGCTGGATGGCATCACTGACTCGATGGACGTGAGTTTGAGTGAACTCTGGGAGCTGGTGATGGACAGAGAGGCCTAGCGTACTGCAATTCATGGGGTCGCAAGGAGTCGGACATAACTGAGTGACTGAACTGAACTGAACTGAATGAATGTCTTCTAAGAAAATTAAAATTTCAAGTTAACACAATTTTTATTGTTCATCTTTATTTTGTGCAATGTTAGTTTTAAGCTCAAATAAAACAGCATTTCATTTTATGCTGAATCAGCAAAATTATATAGTTCATATTTTATTGTTCAAATATGCATATGTTTCATTTTTACCAGAACAGTGAAAATGTTGCACACAAGGAACTCAACTATTTGTATTCCCTTTCTTGACATGCACACATTCTATTAATATTCTCTACCATTTGCTTACTGATGACAAGAAAGGAAGGACTGAATTGAAAAGAAAAGGCAGTATGGGTTTGCTCCATACTTTTTCTTTTCTTCTTTGTTATCATCTTCAGCTTAAGTGAATATGAATATTTGGCGCTCAGTGTTAGTCACTGATTTGTGTGCAACTCTTTGCAACCCCGTGGACCTGCTAGGGTCCTCTGTCTGTGGAATTCTCCAGGAAAAAATACTGGAATGGGTTGACATTCCCCTCTCCAAGGGATCTTCCTGACCCAGGACTCAAACTCGGGTCTCCTGCATTGCAGGCAGATATTTTTTTACCGTTTGAGCTACCAGGGAAGTCCTTATTTGGGGCTCAGGGCTACTCCAGAAAATGCCACAGAGGCATATGGATTATTCTGAATTAAAGTTACTAGAAAAACAGTTAGTACAAGAAGAGGACTCTGACTACTCTCTTTGTCCCCCTGAAACCAGGAAATGAATCTCTCATGTGAAAGGCACTCTCCCTGTACTAGGACACAGAGAGACATCCTCATCACCAGAGGTAGGGTATTCAGGGCCAAGAAGCCCATACAAACAAACATTGTTATTTCTTTGCTAATTTAGGTAGTACCCAAAGCCCTAGACTTCCAGCCTTCCCTGGTAGCTCAGAGGGTAAAGTATCTGCCTGCAATGCAGGAGACCCAGGGTTCAATCCCTGGGTTGGGTAGATCCCCTGGAGAAGGAAATGGCAACTCTCTTCAGTATGCTTGCCTGGAGAACCCCATGGACGGAGGAGCCTAGTAGGCTACAGTCCATGAGGTCACAAAGAGTCGGACATGACTGAGCAACTTCACTTTCATAACTAACTTTTATAACCAAGCCCTAACTCTGTTTATATTTTTCATTAACGAAGCACCCAGGCCCACGTTTGTCTTGTCAATTTCTCAAAATTTTATTGTTTCTTTTTTTAAAAAGTATAAAGACTGTCTGCTTTGCTCACTTCTTAATTTTTATTTCCATGAGAGCTCTGTACATTCAAATTAAATTTGCTTTTTTTTTCCTTCAGCTACTCTGTCATGTGTCAATTTAATTATTAGACTGGCCAAAAGAACTCAAGAAGGGTAGAGGGAGAAATTTTCCTCCCTTCGACAAGGAAGTAACTCATGGAAGGATATGATGGAGCTCCGAATTTGCTCTTGTTTCTTAGAACGGCATTGCCTTCTATCTGTGTTGAAATGTTTCTGATTCAAATAGAAAGTAAAGCCTTTTGTGGCCATCAATGTCCCTTCTTAATCAGAGACAAAACATACCAATCCTGTATTTGTTTTGAATCTTGCTGAACTCGTGCATATCATGAGTCCACTGGAATTCTGTGCTTTGGGGTCATCGCAAACATTCAGGCAAGTGGAATGTCAAGGAACAGCAGACACATGTGCTGTGTGTATCTCCTTTGTCCCATACTTATGCTCCATTGTCACATCTGACTATGCCTACAAGACGTGGGATGACAATGGCAGAGCGTTAAACCAAGCTCAGGGCCCTTCTCTCCACGAGGAGCTGTTTGACTGCAAAGGTCACGCTTCTATAGCACCTTGTCAACAGCTATAGCACATGCCATTCCTGGGTTCTGTATGGTCAACTCTACAAAGCTCTCCTGAGGGTTTCAATTATGTTCCCTTCATTCCTGGTCTAGTACTGTGTCTTATTTTAGTAGGTCTTTCACACTGTTGTCATGCTCAGCTTTCTACACAAAATATCTTATCATACAACTTTCCATTTTAAAATTATTTAATAGTTCTGGTGCCTTCAGGACAAAGTCAAATCTGTGTACCAAGACTCTGCAGACTTTCATGATCAGGCCATTTTCTCCTCTCTAGCCTCATCTTCAGGCTTCCCTGGTAGCTCAGATGGTAAAGCGTCTGCCTACAATGTGGGAGACCCGGGTTCGATCCCTCGGTTGGAAAGATCCCCTGGAGAAGGAAATGGCAACCCACTCCAGTATTCTTGCCTGGAAAATCCCACGGACTGAGGATCCTGGTAAGCTACAGTCTTTGGGGTTGCAAAGAGTTGAACACAACTGAGTGACTTCACTTTCTTTCACTTTCAGCCTCATCTTCAACCATGCTCCTTAGGAGCAAGCTATAACTAAGCAGAGTCCCTTCCATAGACTCTCCTGCCATTGTGAACATGTGGTTTCCCTAACCTGAGTCACCTTCTCACATCCCTCTGTTGTTCCCTACAATCCCTTGGCCACATCCTCTGTATGGCTTGTGCTGAGTCCTGAAGGTACAATTTTTGCATTATACTTTCTTGAGAGTCTTTCTTAATGTAGAAGTTGGATTAAAAATTCTTATCCTGTGTGCTTTGCACCCTCCCCCTCCCCCATCACGTCACATGGTCCAGAGTCAGCTTGCTATGCTCAAGATTTCTCCAAGGGCAGAGGCCGTATATACCCAGCATCCCTCATCAAACCTAATACTTAGTAGATGCTCAAGAAAATGTTTGCTAAACCAAGTAAATGTTGGTTTAGCATAGGGGTTATATTTAAATTCCACACTGGGGAATATTTCAGTGTTTGAAGGAAAAATCCTCTCTTGACAAGCTAACTTAAGAGGATTTCCACAGTTATGTGTGCAAAGTGTGTGTGTAAAATCAGTGTGTTAAATTTTTACCTTTATTGTTCAGGATATGTTTTCATCTTCAACTTTTTGATCCCTGAAAAAATGCCCCTGCTGCTGCTACTGCTACTGCTACTTCTAAGTCGCTTCAGTTGCGTCCGACTCTGTGCGACCCCATAGACTGCAGCCTACCAGGCTCCTCTGCCCATGGGATTTTCCAGGCAAGAGTACTGGAGTGGGGTGCCAGTGCCCCTGGTGGATACTAAAAGAGATCTCTTATTTGAGGTCCTGGAGGAGAAGGCAGTGTAGTATAATGCAAGAAGTGTAGATGTTGGAATTTTTTTTTTTTTAATCTGATTATCAATTCCAGTTCAGCTTCTTACAGCTATGTGGCTTTGGGAAAATCCCTTAATATCTTTGAAGGTTAGTTTTTTCATCTGCAAAAGGAGATTGAGAATCATTGGAAAGAGTAGAAATAAATATAAATAACATTGTACTCCAGTGCTCATGCGTAATAAGCACTCAGTGAACAGTTTTAATAATTATGCTGTGAAATTTCCCATTCCTAAGTATAAGCTCAGAGGCTGAGATAAGAACTGAAATCAATTCAAAATAATGAATAGAATCCTAGGAATGTTAGATCTGGAAGGAATTTAGGCTTACAAACTTGATGATTTATAGATGAGGAGACTGAATCAAAGAGACAAACGTGACTTATTACCTGAGGTTTCAGAGCTAATAAGGACTTGCACTGGGACTCAAGTCTTGGTCTTTTGGTTCCAAGTATATTGCTCATTTTCTAATGGCATTTATTAAAACTCCCAGTGACAGCCAACTCTGTGTGGAAAGCTAATGACTGAAAATCCTGGTCAGTCTGTGAACCTGGCTTCCATCCATTGCGTTCTGGTGGCCAAGGCTCTTTTCCCTGACTTCTTATTTAGGCATATTGTGTGTGGAGATCTAGCCAAACATGTGTAGCAATGAGAGTGGAAATACAAAACGGAGAGAAAAAGAAGTATGGGTAGCTCAGAGAATAAAGAACAAACGGTTCCCTTTCTCTGTATTTTGACGGTGGTCACACAGGAGATCTTTTGAGGCAGGGATGCCCTCATGGTAAAAGGGCTGTGTTTTCAGTCCTTTCGCTTTTTACACTTTCAGCACAGAGATTCCAGGCCCTTCAAACTTGATTTGTTTGTTTTCTTGGATGCCTTCTGCTACCTTGCCACTGGCCAACGGCACAGTGGACCTCTTTCACTTGGCATCCCAGCACGAAATGATGTAGAGAAAGCTGATGCTCATCAGGTCTGGACTGTCTTTATATGCAGAAGTGATCATCTGACTTGCTATTACCACAGACTATTGAGAGAATATATAACACAGTCTAGAACTTAGAGCACTATCATGGGTGTTTTTGGAATATTGGATACAAATACACAAACTTCAAATCATTTTCTATTCTAGCTGTTGAGATCTAACAGTATTTTCCAAGAATTTCTATAGACTTTTTTTTCATTCTAATAATTTAACCAGATTTCTACTCAGACAATATATGTTGCTTCCTAAATTTAGTGTTCTGGTTTGCATCACAAGGGAGCATGTATTATGCCTTTTGTTTTTTCCTTCTGCCTTGTGGTTTTTCCCCCAGAACATGTATCTAAAATCTCACAGTATGTTATCTATACTTTTGTGTCTATTATCATGCATGTCATGGATTAATCTGCTGATGCCAAAGGTTTATATAACAGTTATCTGTCACTCAAATGGACTCAGAATTCTTTGGAATTACTTTTACTGTAATGGACATGAATTTGTACTGATCCAGAAACCTGACTCATGCAACCTCCTTCTCAAAAGTTTTTTTCCAAGGAGCCACGTGGGATTACAGATAGAGTCTAGGGAGAGAATGAGGGAGCTTCTAAACATAGCCTGAAGCCCACTGTTTTCAGCAACTGAATTATTCGGTCAAAAAAGGTTACAAAGGTACCACTAAAACGGGATTAGGCCGCACAACCTTGTGTCATTGGTGTCTTTCATTTAGTGCATAGAACAGGATGTATTCTTTTTGCTTTTTTTTAAAACCTGGCTTCTGTGACTCCTCCTTTACAAACCTACTGAAAAAAATCCATCTCCACTATCTCTTTCCCTTCCTCCACCTGAAACTCCACCTTCTTTGTTATTTTTAGTGTATTTTTGTTCAATTTATTATCCTTAAGAAATCTTGCTGTTTACCTGACTGACCTTTGACTCTTGGTATTCTTCAATTACTTCATCTCATTTTGTAAATTCAATCTTTTATTCATACCTATAATTTTCATGTCAGTTGCTTCAAGATTTTCTTTATTCATAACAATTTAGGCAAATACCTACTGTATTATGTAAGAAGAACTAACAGTGTAGTCTCTTAATAATTTTATTTGGGGATATTCTAAGGATAGATATGCAACTTTAAGCTTTATCGCCTGTGTTTTTTTTTTTTTTACTTTAAGGTGAAGAAGCAGATGCTGAACGTGGCCTGTGACATTATTACTTTCATGCCATCACTGTTAGTCTACTAGTATGACAAAAGGGGACAGAGCTAACTATATGCCAGTTTCTTGGCTATCTAGAGCTCTGTGTGACTGTCCCCTACCATTTTAGCTAATAAAAGTGAAAGCTAAAGTCATTCAGTCATGTCCAACCCTTTGCGACCCCATGGACAGTAGCCCACCAGGCTCCTCTGCCCATGGGATTTCCCAGGCAAGAATACTGGAGTAGGTAGCCATTCCCTTCTCCAGGGGATCTTCCCAACCCAGGGATTGAACATGGATCTCCTGCATTGCAAGCAGATTCCTTACCTTCTGAGTCATCGGGGAAGCCCATTTTAGCTAATAAGCTAGAACTAATTCATCCAAATGAATGGTGACCCTCAAAGTTCTCACCTTGGGAATATACACATATAAATTCTATTAATACAGCAACACTTTGTAACTCCCATTTGAAATAACCTCAAGAACCTGAGACTGTCCTAATTAAGGTCAAATTGATTTTTTTTTTTTTTTTTTGGAAATAGCCAAATATCTTATAGGCATAAAATTGGATGGATAATTTGATCATGAGAGGTACAGTATCACCCATGGTCTCAAAAGAAACCTGACTCTAAATGACACTGATGACTTGAGGCATTTCATAAAGAGTGACTATTTTTGAGCAATGCTGTTTCATTAGAACAAGTGAGTAGGCAACTAAGGGGACTACTTGAATGGGCAGCTACTTATTTGATAGAAAGACTGGTATGTTTATGAAATTAAAAATATGATTTAGATTCATAATTTGTAACTTCTTTCACCTCTGTATAAAGTTCTATATTATCTGGCATTGGGCCAAAGGATTCTTCATTTGGGGGAACAGAGGCCCCTGGTCTTTGCAGGACCAGGGGCTAGCCTGCAGCCTCCTTCTTTAGACTTCATAGTATTCTCTTGGTTTTCTTTGAATTTTCAGTTTGCATGAGCCTCTTTTGTGTCTTTCACTGTGCTGTTTTCACATGTGGTTTTCTTTGCTTCTTGTATTTTGATTTCTCAGGAGAAAGGATTGAAATTGAAGATGAAGAGTCTAATAGAGTTAGCTGAGACAAGGGTGGTTTGGATGAAGGGAGAAGGATGTTTCAACAGCAATGGAGCTGCTTCTTTTCAGTATATATAAAATTATTTTTCTTTGTATTTGGAAAATTTGTGGATCTGCTTACATTTTTGGCAAAAATAAATTGTATCTTGAAATATTTGTGCGTGCTAAGTCACTTCAGTCATGTCTGACTCTCTGTGACCGCATGGACAATAGCCTTCCAAGCTCCTCTGTCCATTGGATTCTCCAGGCAAGAATACTGAGCAGGTTGCTATTTCCTTCCCCAGGGGATCTTCCCGACTCAGGGGTGGAACCCACATCTCCTGGGTCTCCTGTACTGGCAGGCAGGTTCTTTAAAACTAGGGCCACCTGGGAAATATTTGTGGACATAAATAAAAACAAGCTACACTACAAAAAAGATGAATTGTACCATCTTATCAATCATCTTATCAGGCCTTTTTAGGTAACATAGATAATTTTCCTAAGTAGGTTAACATTATCCTTCCCTCTTCATGGCATCTCATTCCCTTAACAAGCACTATGTGACCTGCTGTGTAAATGTAGCACTGACAGTTCCTGAATTATCACAAATCTTTAGTTAAAGGTGTATACATGTTGAGGATTTTACTGAAGCTTACTTATTGAATAGAGTTAATCCAAGAACTTGATGTTCATTTAAAAACTTATCTATGTCTGGAATCAACTTCATTTCATCTTAATTTTAGTCCACCAGGTAGTATTATAATCTGGTCCCTGAAATGATAAAAATGAATTAACATTTTGCTTAAAGTTTGTCACCATTTTTCATTCATTTTCTTATATTTTCTCGAAAGCTTCATAATTTCATAATCCTGATGCTGGGCGGGATTGGGGGCAGGAGGAGAAGGGGATGACAGAGGATGAGATGGTTGGATGGCATCACCGACTCGGTGGACAAGAGTTTGGGTGAACTCTGGGAGTTGTTGATGGACAGGGAGGCCTGGCGTGCTGCAATTCTTGGGGTCGCAAAGAGTCAGACACAACTGAGTGACTGAACTAGAAGTGAACCATGAAGTGGACTAACAGAGACACTTAATACCAGGTGGTGCATCTTCACCAAAATCCTTATAATGAAAATGGATAGTTGGATCAATCGGTAAAAATATATTAGTCTCATTCCTTAACAAAGCCTTGTTAGTTTTGTATTTATTAAGTATTTCCTCTTACTGTGGCCTAGATTCAAGATGTAGCATGTTTTAAATGTATATATATGCTTAATGGCACACAATTGCTTGGGAAATGGTATTTGAATTATTGAAACCAGGTAGATTTGACTAATAAGACTCACACCTAAAACTAACATTCCAGAAACAGAAATAGAATTCAGCTTCTCATGTAAGCATATTTTATTGTATAACTGGTTATCTTTTTCACATTAACCAAAATTTTATTTTCAATGTGTGTCTATTTCTAAAGAAAACCAAGAGTCCTGCTTTCCCTCTAAAAGCATTTGTCTTCTTTCACTTTGAATTGCTTCGTGATTTGGTGTAATTCATGCCTGGCTTGAAATTCTAACATCTTTGCTTTCCTCTAGCAAATAATTTTGGACATTCGGATCAGGATATCAAAATTTCCTTTGCTCTGTTCCCAAGTCCTAGTTTTAATTCTTTTATCATGCTGCAGTTCATGGTTATTGGATTTCCCTTGGACCTTTATTCAAAAGGCAATACATCAAATATACAATGTGCCAAGCTTCTCTGCATACTGGAAAAAAAAAAAATATGTGCTGCAGTGTTGGGAACAAGACATGATACCCACATATATAAATATATTTGAAATCTAAGTGTCTCCTTCAGACTTTCCTTTAAAAGAAGCCAGGAGGTAGATTGTGGTGGGGGCAGGGTGGAGACTGGATGGTGGGTGGGGGGAGAAAATTGAACTTTCCAAGATCAGTACTTAACATAAAAATTTCATCACAATCTTTATCATCTTGCAGTGGTTGCAGAAAAGGCCTAGGCTCCCTCCACCTTTAACTTCCTAAAGTCGCCTGTTTTACCTTCAAATCTGATGAAGTGTCAAAGTCATTTACCAGTAATGAGTTCTGCTGCAAATTTTATTTTGCTTGGAATTTAATTAATGGGCCAAAGACTTTCCATTGTGATTTGAGCAAATGAATAATAAATCAAGAAAGGAGATTTGTCAGGGAAGGAACATCTGTTTCTTACAAGCGTTACAACATGACTACAGCTTGGCTGGGCATTACCAGCACAAAGACAGTAGGAGTCCTCTCCGGTGAACCTCTCTTCATTTATTGCTCCACTGAAGGTGAACAGAGAGCAGTCTAATGGGCCTCTGGTGTTAATAAAAGCTTTGCGCTTCTCCAGTTCGCCTGGAGCCTCTTCCTTTAGGGTGCTACTGTCCTTAGTCCATGGTTTGTTGAGCCACGTCAGGATTCTGCAGTGTCAGTACTTTATTGGATGATTAATAAGGGAAAGACAAATTCATAAGCAGAAACAATATGAAATTACCATCATATTAGTGTTCACTGTCATGCTTTTTATTTTGAGGGGAGGGGTTGGCAAATGAGATCGTGATTGAAGTTAAGTACTTTGACTTGCACTGTCAAAAAGCAAAAATAGGTCACCCGACCTGTTGGGTTTTGTCTAGTTAACCAATAACAGACTAGAGTAGTGTGACTTTTGTGCTAGTGCCGAAGCACCCTGTCCATGGTTCAAGAGAGGGATGAATTCGTCTGATCCACCAAGGTCTGCACTTGAGGTGGGAGGAAACAGCCGCAGTAGTGCTTTCTCTGCTATTTATTGCTGGAACACATTTGGCTCCTACACACAAAGGAGATTTCAGCGCCCACCAGGTAGGAATAAATCGCCTTAGGAAACTTCGCACTGTCGGGCTCCTGATGACCCTGTGGAACGTTTATATTGTATGTGCAACAGTAACGGGCATTGATGTCACGCAGAAACAACACTGGGTCCTACATGTAACCCCGCTTTTTTTTTTTTAAACATTTTGGAAGGCTGGAAAGACAATAAGAAGAATCTGGAATTTTATGATGTTTTTATATATCCTAGAATACACCTCAGAGGAATGTTTCTCTGATGCACTGAGCATTTGCTATCATTAGAATAATGGACAGCACCCCATCCAATTCTTTCTGGCATCCTGCACAGCATCACTTTGTTTGATATGGCTTCCTTCATGCAATTTGTGTCTAAAACAGATCCAGAGTGAAAGCAAAAGATACATATGTCAGTCCCAGCCTTCCAGTTATCCCTCCCCAACCACCCCCGCTAGTAACCATAAGTTTGTTTTCTACAATCTGTGACTCAACTTCTGGTTTGTGAATAAGTTTTAGACCCTTTATTTATTTTATATTCCACATATAAGCAATTTTATATGACATTTGTATATCTGTGTCTGACAATTGAGTTGTAGCAATACAACTCTACTCAATACTCTGTAATGACCTATATGGAAAAGAATCTAAAAGAAGAAGAGTGGACATATGTGACCTGTATAACTGATTCACTTTGCTGTATACCTGAAGCAAACACAACATTGTAAATCAACTGTACTCCAATAAAAATAAAATTTTTTTAAAGATACATATATGAGCTGTGGACAGGAAGACACCAGAAAGACATAGAAAGGGGTTATTTTGGACTGAATATTGTAGGTACTGAGCCAGTCAGGCAGGCTGAATTTATGCCTATTTGTCAGTGTTTGAGAATCAGGAAAATAAATCTACCTTAACATGAACATACTGAAAATCCCACTCACACTTTCCCCCACACATTCCTTATAACAAAAGTCAATTCTTAATTCACTCTAGGAAGGGTTGCCAGATAAAATACAAGACACTCAAGTTATTAATACATCAGGTAAACAGCTGATTTTTAAAGTGCATGTGTATCTCAAATATTTCATGGGACAAATTATACTAAAAAATGATTCATTGTTTATCTGAGGTTGAAATTTAATCAGCCATCTTATATTTTATTTGCTAAATCTGATCATGTTGCACCAGAGAAAATTTCATATTATAACTATTATTTCTGATTACAATGACTTAACATATATCTGCAAAGGTTAAGAAAAAGAAAAAGGAAAAAATAGATATAGGCTGCTATTATCATGAACATGAAATAATGATTATGAAAAGTAATAATGCTTGGTGTTTAAATTGAATAAATGACTTATTCGAGTCAGGCACAGGTTAACACACTTAACATTGAAATCTAAAGGTATAAACATAATATCATATATACCCACTTATAATGTGAGCTCAGCTATAAGGCAGGATTCATTTATCCCATTGTTAAGATTTTTAAAATAATTTTTGAACTTAAAAATAAATAATTTTGTGATACATTTAGAATAGTCAAAATATACTTGTATAATTTCCTTTAGAGATTTATATATTCACAGCATAATATACCAATTTTAAAAGTAAATGCTTTGTCTAATCTCACATTTCATGTCACAGTTTTACTCAAACTCTTCCCTTGCATCTTTGACACCAGTGTCTTTACCACCACTGAGCCTCATTTGTCATCAGAGTTGCAGTGATTCTTCTGTTGCACTTTATTCTAGACTGTTTGAGATATAGCACCTTTAAAACTCCATATGAAGAGTGTCACTAAAAAGATCATCCCGTGTCATAGTGACATGCATATCACATTCAGATAACTTTTGATTTTCTATTCATCCTGTAAGTATATGCTTGTAGTTTCACAGCATGGTATTGTTTTAAAGTGGTGTTTAAAAGTCTTGAATATATGCCAAAGCAACGTGGGTGGACCTGGAGATTATCATACTAAGTGAAATAAGTTAAAGATAAATATCATATGATATCGTTTATATGAGAATCTAAAGAAAATGATATAAAGAACTTATTTATGAAACGGAAACAGACTCACAGACTTACCAGAGAACAAACCTGTGGTTACCAGAGGGAAGGGCAAGTGGTGAGGGATACCCTGGGAGCCTGGGACACGTGATGACGTACACAGTGACATGTACACATTGCTGTGTATAAAATGGGTAATTAACAGGACCTACTGAATGGCACAGAGAACACTGCTCAGTACTCTGTAATAACCTAAATGGGAAAAGAATTTGAAAAGAAATAGATACATGAATATGTATAATGGAATCACTTCTCTGTATACCTGAAACGAACACAACATTGTTAATCAACTATGCACCAATATAAAAAAAAAAATTTTTTTAGAAATCTTGAATATAATGGCAGACAATACCTGCAATTGTGGTATAATTACCATCCTGTTATATTTCTTAGACACCTTTTCTTATTACGCTGTTTCCACAAGCAATTGAGGTCATTTAGAGCTGTTTTTTCTTTTTTTTTCATAAACAGTGTGTTACTTTTCAAAATGAAGTAATTGAGAGTGCCACTTGGACATGAGAAAGCTCTTAAGCCTTCAAACACAAGGTGACTCGCTTTTCTGAGAAATAATTTTTGGAAAATATCTTGTTTTGTAATTGGGTTTACAGCTGGACCATGCCTAGTACAAAAGCTTGCAGATAGATTTTGCAGTGGGAAGGTGTCAAGGTTATTTCTGGAACTAACTGACAGTCCTGTTAAGCTTCACTGATACAGCTATGCCCATTTTTCTTCTGAGTCATAGGTAACAAGAAAGAGTTTCACATTTGGATATACATACGGTGGGACCTCAGAAATTGGGAATCCACCCAGGCATGGTCAGGAACAAAACAATTAATCAAGATAAAGGGAACAGAGCTATAAGCATATTATACTTCTGTGATTCCATCTTTCTTAATTGTCTAGGTAAATTATATGTTAAAGCGAGGGTAAGAGTTCTTATATTTTATTTTATGTTTGAACATTTGATATTAATTAAATGGTCAAGCTCATGTGGAATATTAGTCACCTAATTCTGGACATTAATCTTTGGTTTAATATAGTTAAATTGCGTGTGTCTGTGTACCATGGGCATATAGATATATGTGCATAACATGTAGTTATACAAATGTACAGAACATGGAACTGGAAAACTGCATATGGCATAAAGCTTTCAAAAGAGCATAAGGAAGATTCACTTTTTAAATTTAAAACTGGCCTTTATTTCATTTTACACTCCTAAAGCTGAAATGCATCTATTGGACTGGTTTTTGAAAGCAATTCAAGATTTTTTTAATACCCAAGAAACTGGCAACTTACCAGGCTATATAATATTAAATTGTAGAACCCAGTGGGATACGCTATAGATGTGCCAGAATGCATGTTGAATGTGTGAATAGATAAAGAAAATATAGATGAAAAAGAGTTCTTGCTTAACTAAGTCCTATTCCCCTCCCCTCTCCCCAAAATGATTATGTAGAAAGAAGCAGCGGGTAGCAGTGCGGTCTCTACATCCTCACACAGTTGTCAACGTTGATCAATTCCCCTCGGTCGTTCTTAACTAGTTTTCTCTCTCTGGTTGCTCCTGTAAGCCTAGTCTTACAATCAGTCTAGAGTTTGCATCTTTGAAAATGGAAGACTTAAATACCATAATTGATGATGTCATTTTTCAGTGTAATGCCACTGAGACAGTTCACTCATAAAATGCCTCATTTCTACTTAGTCTTTACCACATGATGGTCCCCTAGGGGCACATTTCAGAGTCACCTGCGGGACTTTCTCCACCCCTCTCCCTCCATCCGGAGCTTAACTGGCCCCCATTCCCTTTGAGACATACTCTAACTGATGGGGTGTGTTGCAACCCTCACGAGTGTTGGGGTAGAAACTAATTTGAAAATAACCAATCTAGTGAAAAGCCCAACATCTGGCCAATTACGTGGTCTTTTTACATTACGCTGATGTAGATGTTGTATGATTCAACATTCAGATAACAGAATTTTCTTCTTCATCCAGTATTTGACATCATGTAAATGCTACTTTAGATTCAATGGATTTCATGTAAGAACTATTTGTTTCTAGAGATATACAGAAATATTGACATCCTAGCAGTCTTTCTGACACCCCTCCCCTCAAGAGTTCAAAACATGATACATAGATATGTAGGCAAATTACTACCTCTGTCCTGATAGCCTTTTAATGAAGGTCTAACAATTATGAAGCATTGCCTATTTAAAAACAAAAATTTAAAATAAGAGGAAATAATTTGCAGTGCAATTCACCAATCAAGATCACACTGCTTAACTCTGTCTAGTTATCTGAGCAGAATTACAGCCATTTCACACACCTAACATTGGTGAGAAATAATTTCCTGGGCCTTGACCCTAAGAGTTCTAAGAATTAGCAGGTTCAAAAACACCTATTTACTGAACATTCAACTTTGTCCACATAGGAATCGCCAAGTGTTGGCCCCATTCTAAAGAGGGGAAATACTGCCCTTGGCTAGAAGGTGAAGTGGCATTCAGTGTTTTTCTCTAAAATGAGCATGGTTAAACTGGTTAGATGACTAGTCTTGTTTATTTCATCTGGACTCAAATATTTGTCCGAATTCAATATAAAGCCTATACAAAATTGTTCTGCTTGAATTCAACAAAACACATTTATTTATGGAGAAAGGCTGAGAATGGGGACTGTGAGAGAAGCCCTCTAAATATGTTGGCCTCATGGAATAATTTAGCTGTTGATCAAGTCATCTTTCCAAGACTCATATTTAGTGGCACATATACTATTTGGACAGAGAAGCAGCCATCTCTTGCCTGACAGGAGACTCTAAGCAGAGTGCTGTGTTAATAGTCTACTAGATTTTTCCAACCAGTCAAGTCTCTTATTCACAAACACACCTTCTGTGGGAGGGGCCAGTACACAAGCCTTCAGCCTGCATGCTCTCACATCATGGCTAGGACATTTTTGTTTAAAGAGATAGGCGGGTAGCTCTACCTTTGTGGATGGATTAAGAAATTCTATCCCCACTATCCCAAAGTATTAAATAGCAAGAGATACAAAATTCCAGCCAAAAAAGGCCTTCTTTCTCTTATCAGAGAAGTAAACAAACTTCCGTGCATGCTCAGTCACTTCAGTCGTGTCTGACTCTTTGCGACTCCGTGGGCTGTAACCCAGCAGACTAATGGTCCATGGGGATTCTCCAGGCAAGAATACTGGAGTGGGCTGCCATGCCCCCCTCACGGGGATCTTCCCAACCCATGTCTCTATGTCTCCTGCACTGGCAGGTGGACTCTTCACCACTAGGACCACCTGGGAAGCCCAAGCAAACATCATAGCAATACAGTGCACATTTTACTGCTAATTAAGTTGTGAAAACACTTGTGTTCAGAGAAAGTGCTTTCTTCTCCTTGTATTGGGTTGGCTAAAAAGTTTGTTTAGATTTTTTTTAATGTTATTAAAAAAAACCTGAATGAACATTTTGGCCAACCCAATGGCACCCCGCTCCAGTACTCTTGCCTGGAAAGTCCCATGGACGGAGGAGCCTGGAAGGCTGCAGTCCATGGGGTCGCTGAGGGTCGGACACGACTGAGCGACCCTTTCACTTTTCACTTTCATGCATTGGAGAAGGAAATTGCAACCCACTCCAGTGTTCTTGCCTGGAGAATCCCAGGGATGGGGGAGCCTGGTGGGCTGCCGTCTATGGGGTCACATGAGTCGGACACGACTGGAGCGACCTAGCAGCAGCAGCAGCAACTTGTGGCCTTGTATATGTTTGTTTGCTCATTCATGGTCTCTCACCACACTAGCCTATAGCCTCCATCAGGCAAGTTCCAGGACTATTTTCATCTCTATATCCCAAGCACCTGGCACCTCATAATAACAGACTTTCAAACAATATTTATTAAATAAATTAATGCATAAATAAAACATGATTTTTGTGTGTGTGTAAATGGGTCTTTGCTTGTCCTTTGTTCTCCCAGAATTCACTGTAACCATAATGAAGAGGCATCTCTGAGTTTCCACAAAAGGCTTCCCATCTATTGATTTTTTTCCCACTCCAGGATGCGTGGCACTTGGAATATGTTGACAGTAGAAACCAATTTATCTGCATTTTGACAGTCGGAGGCATTGTTAACCATCCTGTTTCATGCCCAAACAGTTACAATCAGTATTCAAAATGGTAACATTCAGGTAGGAGAAGTATCAGAAAGACCCAGCAGCATCTTTTTGATGTTTCTTTTAAAAATTAGAGGTTCTCAAATGATATAAGTACCATTCAAAATGTTCATTTGTAAGTCAGTTTTGTGAAATTTCAAAGTATTTTTCCAAGGAGGGAAAAGAGAGTGGGAAAGAGGGAAGAAGGAAGAGAGAAAATAATAATAAAAAGCAAACATGTCAAAATGGTAACATTGGTGAATCCAAGTAAAGATAAATGGACTCTGTTGTATTAGATATTATTTTAACAGTTCTGTAAGTTTGAAATATTCCAAAATAAAGGTCAAGACCCTTCATAATAGAAGCAAAAAGAACAAAATAATTAGAAATAAATTTAACCAAAGAAGTGTAAGAGTTGTAAACTGAAAACTACAGAATATTGTTGAAAGAAATTAAAGAAGATCCAAATGGACAGCACAGTTTCCTGTGTCATGAATTGGAAGACTTAATATTACTGAGATTATGACACTTTCCAAACAGATTTATATATTTAATGTGATAACTATCAAAATTGTGTATTTATTGCAGAAATGAATAAATGCATCCTAAATTTCATATGATATGAAAGGGTCCCTGAACAGCCAAAACAATCATGAAAAAGAACAAAGTTATAGACGTCACACTTCCCTATTTCAAAACTCGCCACAACACAACAGTGATCAAGAGTGTAATACTGGTATAAGGATCTGCATATAGACCAGGGGAATAAACCGTACATTGATGGGGAACTGATTTTCAACAAATGTACCAAGACAGTTCAATAGGAAAAGAACAGCTTTCCAACAAATAAGGAGGGAACAACTGGATAGCTACTTGGGAAACAATGAACCAGAACCCATATTTTATACAATATAAAAAATCAACTCAAAATGAAACAAAGACCTAAATGAAAGAGCTAAAATCACAAAACTCAAAGGAAATCATAAGCATACATCTTTGTGAGCTTGCTTTAGGCAACAGTTTCTTGGTTATGACACCAAAAGCGTAAGCAACCAAAGAAGGGATTTAAAAATCTGATGCCATTAAAATTTAAAGTGTTTTTCAATAAAAGGTAATGCCAAGAAAGTGAGAAGACAGTCCACATAATGGGAGAGAGTATATGTAAATCATATATCTGATAAAGTTCTGATGTCCAGAATGTATGAAGAAGTCTTATAACTCAACAACAAAAAGACAAATATCCAGTTAAAAGTGCATCTGAATATAGATTTCTCCAAAGAATAAACACAAATGGCCAATAAATATATGAAAAGATGCTCACATTATTAGTCATTAAGTAAGTAAATGCCTGGGCTGGAAGAAGCACAAGCTGGAATCAAGATTGCAGGGAGAAATATCAATAACCTCATATATGCAGATGACACCACCCTTATGGCAGAAAGTGAAGAGGAACTAAAAAGCCTCTTGATGAAAGTGAAAGAGGAGAGTGAAAAAGTTGGCTTAAAGTTCAACAGTCAGAAAACTAAGATCATGCCATCTGGTCCCATCACTTCATGGGAAATAGATGGGGAAACAGTGGAAACAGTGGCAGACTTTATTTTTTTGAGCTCCAAAATCACTGCAGATGGTAACTGCAGCCATGAAATTAAAAGATGCTTACTCCTTGGAAGGAAAGTTATGACCAACCTAGATAGCATATTCAAAAGCAGAGACATTACTTTGCCAACAAAGGTCCATCTAGTCAAGGCTATGGTTTTTCCAGTGGTCATGTATGAATGCAAGAGTTGGACTGTGAAGAAAGCCGAGCGCCGAAGAATTGATGCTTTTGAACTATGGTGTTGGAGAAGACTCTTGAGAGTCCCTTGGACTGCAAGGAGATCCAACCAGTCCATTCTGAAGGAGATCAGCCCTGGGATTTCTTTGGAAGGAATGATGCTAAAGCTGAAACTCCAGTACTCTGGCTACCTCATGCAAAGAGTTGACTTATTGGAAAAGACTCTGATGCTGGGAGGGATTGGGGGCAGGAGGAGAAGGGGACGACAGAAGATGAGATGGCTGGATGGCATCACTGACTCGATGGATGTGAGTCTGAGTGAACTCCGGGAGTTGGTGATAGACAGGAAGGCCTGGCGTGCTGCAATTCATGGAGTTGCAAAGAGTCGGACATGACTGAGTGACTGAACTGAACTGAAGTAAGTGTTAGTCGCTCAGTTGTGTCCAACTCTTTGTCACCCCATGGACTGCAGCCCACCAGGCTCCTCTGTTCATGAGATTTTCCAGGCAAAGATACTGAAGTGGGTTGCAATTTCCTTCTCCAGGGGATCTTCCCAACTCAGGGATCAAACCCGGGTCTTCTGCACCACAGGCAGATTCTTTACTGACTAAGCTACAAAGAAAGCCCTATCAGTCATTAGGAAAAAGCAAATCAAAACCACAATAAGACAGAACTTCACATCCACTAGGCTAGCTATCGTGGTGGTGATTTAGTTGCTAAGTTTTTTTGACCCCATGGGTTGTAGCCCATTAATGCTTTCTGTCCATGGGATTCTCCAAGCAAGGATACTGGAGTGGGTTGCCACACCCTCCTCCAGGGGATCTTCCCAACCCAGGGACTGAATCCTTGTTTCCTATGTCTCCTACATTGGCAGGTGGGTTCTTTACCACTGGTGCCACCTGAGAAATCCTCTTTTTTTACTATTTGACCCAGCAATTCCACTTCTAGCTATATACCCACGAGAATGGAAATATAAGTTCATACAAAAACTTGTTTATAAATGTAGATAACAGCATTATTCAAAATGGCCACAAAGTGGCCTCCAAAGAAACCCTCCAAAGGTCCCTCAACTGATGAATGTAGAAACAAAATATAGTGCATCCATGTGGTGGAATATTATTCAGCAAAAAGGAATAAAGTACTCACACATGTTACAATGTAAAAGAATCTCAAAAACATTGCGCTGAGTAGAAGAAACTAGACTCAAAGGCCACTTGTATGGTTCCATTTATATGAAATGTCCAAAATGGACAAATCCACAGAGGTAGAAAGTAGACTGGTGATTTCCAGAGGCTGACAAGTTATGAGGATGGGAAGTGACTGTCAGCAAATATGAAGTTTGTTTTACAGCTGATGAAAGTATTCTGGAATTAGATTGAGACAATGGTGATGACTGCACAACCTTAAAAATCCGCACTGAATTACATATTTTAAGATGGTGAATTGGATGGTATGTAAGTTATATCACAATTTTTTTGACTTGGAAAATATTTCCCTATAATAAAGGAACTGAAGACTCTATTTTGAAGAGACTGGAGGGAAGAATGTGATGAAAAGGGAGATAAATACAATAAGAAAAGTATGTATGGAGCACGAAGTATGAGTAGAATTAAATTTTTCACTGAAGGTGGTTAAGAGCAGAAATGAAATGTTAGACAATTTTAAGAGTGATGAGGAAAAAGAATTCTAAAAGAATTCTATAAAATGCAGAACATAATGACAAAAATGTAAAACAAAATAAGAAACAGGTACAGAGGATAAAGAGTGAATCCTCATGCTAACTCTTATGAATATGCATCTTGGAAGTTAGGAGCCTATACTTTTCCTTAATTGTTAGGCATTATTTTATTAAGCTAGTAAAATCAGTGGAGGAAGCAATGATTCTTTCTTATTCACTGTTGTATTCACCTTACTCACCAATTCCCAATGTATTCGCCTTACCCACCAATTCCCATGGTAGGTACTCAATAAGTACTTATAAAATTAACATTAATTTATTGTATGTCAAAGGGTCAAGCCAGAATAAAAAGATAGAATTAATCACAGTTAGAACAGAAAAAAAATTTCTGAGCTTAATAAGTACCAACCAAGAATTTGAAGAGATGTCTAAAATCTAGATAAATTTGATTAGAAACCCATATTATAGGAAAAAATGGGTTTTAATAATAAATAAAATAGTTATAAGTATTTTGGCCTTACTGAATGCCAAAGGTGATAAGGGAATGATACTTTCTGATTTTTAAGGGAAACAGTTTGGCACCTAAGAATTAAATACCAACTCAAGGTATCGCTTACGTGCTAAATCAAATAAAGAGGCTCTCTGGAAAAAAGGGCTCAAAAATATACCAGTTCTGTACTTTTCCTGGGAAAAAATATTATAAAGATAAACTCCAGCAAAATTAAAAGTGGATTTAAACTTGGAAATGATATAATATAAAGAAATGATAATAAACATGGAAACAAGTTAAATAGAACTAATGCATTATTAGAATAAATAATAACGTTAAGTAGAGCTAACAAATTTAATCTAAAAATCTTTACTTGGAGAGAAGATAATAATCTAGAATGTTTCTGAATCTCCTTCAGGTCACAGCAAACATAGAAAACAATGATATTTTTATAATACTCTAGCATAAGTGGGCAGAGAAGGCAATTGCAACCTACTCCAGTACTCTTGCCTGGAAAATCCCATGGACGGAGGAACCTGGTAGGCTGCAGTCCATGGGGTCGCTAAGAGTCAGGCACAACTGAGCGACTTCACTTTCACTTTTCACTCTCATGCATTGAAGGAAATGGCAACCCACTCCAGTGTTCTTGCCTGGAGAATCCCAGGGACGGGGGCGCCTGGTGGGCTGCCGTCTATGGGGTCGCACAGAGTTAGACACGACTGAAGTGATTTAGCAGCAGCAGCAGCAAAAGTGGGTGAGGTTCTTGACATCCTCAGGCCCTTCTGTTGTGCCTGTGTGCTTAATTGTGTCCAACTCTTTGACATCCTTTGGACTGTAGCCTGCCAGACTCCTCTGTTCATGGGATTTTCCAGGCAAGAATACTAGAGCTGGTTGCCATGTCCTTCTTCAGGGGATCTTCCCGACCCAGGAAGCGAACCCACATCTCCTGTTTCACCTGCATTGCAGGCAAATTCTTTACCTGCTGAGCCATCCAAGAAGCCCTAGACAGTCCTATTAATTGAGGCAGTCAGTATCTGGACACACCTGTAGCCCAGGGGGTATAATTGTACATAAATACAGACTTTGCTGTCCTTGAGATGGAAAACCAATAGGCAGTTTTAATAATAAACAAATGGTAGGAGAAAAAAAATCATGGAGCAAATCTCAAAATTAGGTATATCTTGACATTTGGCTAACATCTATTTTGCAAAATTGGCATATACACATTCATACAAATGCTACTGTATTATCTGGAGGAAAAATAGTAGGAGAGTTTGATTTCTTTCTTTACACTTTCATTATTTTCAAAATATTCTACAATAAAATGTGGTTTGTGTGTGTGTGTGTGTGTAATCTCCAAAGTGGGGCTTCCCTGGTGACTCAGTGGTAAAGAATCAGCCTGCCAATGCAGGAGATGCGGATTCGATCCGTGGGTCGGAAAGATCCCCTGGAGAAGGAAATGGCTACCCACTCCAGTATTCTTGCTTGGAAAAATCTCACGGACAGAGGAGTCTGGTGGGCTACAGTCCATGGGGTCACAAAGAGTAAGACATGACTCAGTAACTCAACAACAATCTCCAAACTACTAAAGATAGTCTAAAGTTTTTTTTTTAATGTTAATTTATTTTGTCTTATTGCAGCAAGACAACAGGCAAATCAATGAAACAGAATTGACCTCAAACAGATTCATTTTATAATACATAATAAGTAGATCACAAATAAAACATGTAAGAATCCAAATATGCTACTATGTTGATGAGCATGGTTTGCTATGTAGCATATCTATCCACTTAATAAAGGGTGTTATGATATTTGTTCAAAATATTATGTCTTAATTTACTTTAAGCACTTTGACTTTTGACATTCACTCTCCTTAACTTTGTCTGAAAGTCTCCCCACCCCTCTCACCTCTTCCACTTTCCAGACAGCTTGTCCATAGGACTAAACAATTTTTCATTCAATTCCTTAGCTGGTCATTTAGTTTCTTTTCCTTGGAAGAGCCATTGTCTTTCTGCTCCCCATTGATCCCAGGGAAATGTACTTTGCCCTATTCTGTCCTAATTTACTATATAATTTGCTCAACTTTGATTTTTGTTATTCACTAAGCAGCATTAGAAAAAACAGTTCCATAGTCCCTGGGCATTCTACAAGTCTAATCTTTGCTTGTCCCAATCAGAGAGAGAAAAAAAATTTTTTTTGATCACCCTACTTGTTTCTCCCTACTCTGTAATATTTATAGTAATTGTACCAGCTGCCACATAGATAAGCCCAGAAATCTTAGTGGTTTAGCATACTAAAAGCTGTTATTGCATTCATGTTACAGTTTAATACTGCCCTTCTTCATCTTGTAGCTATTCCATCTGAAACTTGTGGCCCCAAGGTTACCAAGGAAAGGGAAGAAATAATTGAGATGAGGTGATCTTAGGGCCCATCCTGGAAGTGGCTCATGTAACTTCTGCCCACATTTCATTAACCAGAGTTTACCCAACCACAACCTAACTGCATGGGAAGCAGAGTTTTGCTGTGTGCCCTAGGCAAGAAACTGGTGAGGAAACACAGCATTATTTTGGCTGCATCCTCTGAAACTTAAATGGTGTGTCTATTTACTAGAGCTGGGTTTCTTGAGAAACTCTCTCAACACAGTTGCCTTTTAGTTTAATAAAACACTGAACATGTGTCCAAATGTTTTCCATCACCAGCATTACAGACAAATCAGAGGGTGCTCCAATGTTTGCTGTTATTATGGATAATATAGTCTAGCTCCTCTTGGTTTTTGTATTCCACTGGAGAGCAGTTCATATGCTTTTGCAAACCAATATAATTATTGGTGCTTTGAGGCTTATTGACGTATAACCTGGCACATGTTTCTCACTTGTTCTGTTAAATTGTCTTACCCCAAATTTGAGGTGAGAAGGGCAGAGGCCTTGCATTCAGTGCTTTTACCACAGTCTGGCACACAGAAGGTCCCAATACATATTTGTAGATTAAATTAATCATCATCCATTTGAGAAGGTGGTAGTCGAGACTGTGGGCTTCCCAGGGGGAACTAGTGGTAAAGAACCTGCCTGTCAATGCAGGAGACACAGTAGATGTGGGTTCGATCCCTGGGTTGGGAAGATCCCCTGGAGAAGGGCATGGTCACCCACTCCAGCATTCTTGCCTGGAGAGTCAGTCCCAAGGACAGAAGAGCCTGGTGGGCTACAGTCCGTAGGGTTGCAAAGAGTCAGACACAACTGAAGTGACATAGCATGCACACATGCACACTTGAGGCAGAAGGAGAGAAACTTTTTGGGATTCCTGGTGCCTTTGGTTTTGCTTATGCCCTTAAACATTGAGGCAGAACACAAGTACCTCTTCCCTTTTCTTTCTTATTTTTCTCCCAGGGCCATATATAGACGTAACAGGTTAAGGGGCAGTAAATTGTTTAGTGGGGGCTAGAAAGAGAAAAAAAACAAAGTAAGGACCTGCACATTTGCATAACTCAATAGGTAAACTGTAAACTCAAAGCTAAAAGTCAAGCTATTGCTATTTTTTGATGTGCTACAAGAAGAAGCAATGCCCTTCAACATTTGGTTAATGCCAGAGATGGTGGAGGCATTGCTCTTAATGTTTTTAGTTGACATCAGGGTGACTGTGCTTAAATTCCTTAGAAGTCAGGCAAAATCCTTTCCCTTTTTAAATGCTTGGTAGATGTAAGAGAATCACTTCTCAAAAGCAATAAGGAACTCTCTTTTCACTGGAACCTGTATAATTACAAGGAAACTTTTCATATGTATGCAAACTGGAAGCAATTAATAGTGTTTCATTGGTAAACTCAAATCTTTCCAATGAAAGCCTTCATAAAAAGCATCAAGACCACTCTGTTCCACTCTGGATTTCCAGCCAAAATTAATTAGGGCCTAATCAAGAGAAGCACTCACCTTGACTTTCAATGAGCCATAGATAAATAATGAACTAAGTTTTGCTTGCTGATAAAAGAGCTTAAAGAGAAAGAAGGTATGAGGCTTAGTATTTGGTTTGGCAACCTAGGGCCCATCTCTGTATTTGTCCTCCACATATCTCTCTGTAAAGCCTCATCATGGCCCTTGAAGTATCAAGAAAGAGCGTGGGCCAAAAATGTAGGTTTAGATAAAGGCAAATGGGGTTATATTTCTGTCTTTGAGAACAACATGTGTGAGACGATTAATCTCTTTTTTAAAAAGCGTTTAATTTTGTATTGGGCGATAGCCAATTAACAATGTTGTGATAGTTTCAGGTGGACAGCAAAAGAATTCATCCATACACAGACATGAATCCATTCTCCCCCAAACTCCCCACCTATCTAGGCTGTCACAGAATTGAGCAGAATTTCAGGTGCTATACAGTAGGTCCTTGTTGGTTATTCATTTTAAATACAGTAGTGTGTACATGGGGCTTCCCTGATAGCTCAGTTGGTAAAGAATCCGCCTGCAGTGCAGGAGACCCCGTTCGATTCCTGGGTTGGGGAGATCCCCTGGAGAAGGGAAAGGCTACCCACTCCAGTATTCTGGCCTAGAAAATTCCATGGACTGTGTAGTCCCTGGGTAGCAAAGAGTCGGACACGACTGAGCGACTTTCACTCACTCACTCACTCACTCGGTGTGTACACGTGCACCCCACAAACTTAGGTTTGCCAGCGGAAAGGACGGGAGGAAGGGATAGTTAGAGAGTTTGGCATGGACAAGACAACCAATCTCTTAACAAACCATCTCCAGCAGCCACTGGGAAAAACAAGTGCTGGAGGGACGGGCTATAGGTCTGGATCTTTTTGCACTGAGATTTTGATCATAAAACATTTCTTTTTTCCCCTCTGAACTCAGAAGGGCACTTTAATCACAAAATTAGCCAGTTTGTATCTCTTTAGTATATGCATTTCATTATGCTTCGTATAAAGAACTTTGATTTCGGCTCAAAATAACTCTTGTTGATGCATCTTTTAATAATAAGGCAAAGCATTCATTTATCCAAAGAAGTCCATACGGTGATTTTCATAATTCAAAAAACTGAGTTACAAGTTACTTATTTGGTATGAGAACTTAACCAGCGGACAAGAAACATTGATTCTACAGGTCAAGTTCACATAAGACAGATATGCTGGATCTGAGTGAGAAGTTTGTGGGTTTGGAGTTATCATTTCTCTTTCAACCATGTCCTATTTGGAAGAGGGCAATAGTGGCCGACAGATCTTTTGTTTAGAGCTTCTTATATATAGTAAAATACTGTAATTTAACAGCTTGCTGGGGGAACAAGAATTTGTTCCAGTTCCTGATTTAAATGTTTATGCTAATTGCTATTTATTGGCCCAGATGCAAATGATAGGTTGGCCAAAGTGAAATTTTATGACGAGCAAACTCCCCCCTTTTGTGCAAATTGAAAAAGTGAAACAAGAGGAGGATGAAATGAGCCGAAGATGGTCTTAATGGCTGCTTTTTAATGGGGAAGATAAAATTAAGACTGATTTACGTGGCCAACTCCCCTGTTTTCTCTTATCAGCTCATTTGGCAGGAAAAATGGAAAAGTAATTGTTCCTCTTTCAATGTGGGCCTCAAACCATTATTTATTGGCTGAAATTAATCGCTGTTTATCCTTCATTCACGTGGAAACCGCTCTATCAGCATTATGGATCCCAGCAACTCAACTAGTCCCTTGCAATTTAGTCGACAGCAAGCTCCAATGCTGATGAGGCGTGCCTTAATTTTCTGGGCTGTGGGAGTTAATGAAGACTCCTTTCCGAGGTGGACATATTTGTATTTCTACAACATTAATAACAAAGACCACACTTTCTCTTTGGCAGCAAATAAACTTTTTCGAAAAAAAAAAAAGAGGAAAAATGATTGAAAGAATAGTGCTGGGAGGGGAGGGTGGGAAGGAAATAGAATCATGAGCCAATTTGTTTTTCCTTCAAGTCCATCTAATTGCACAGAGATGTGTAGAGACTTGGAGGGTTGTATGTGGACGCAAGGGCTCCTGGGAATATCCTACCAATTGGTAAAGGTGAAATGAAGATCTGTGGAAACTATACATCCAAGAAGAATAACTTCTTAGCTCCTTTTTGCTTCCGCTTTGCCTCTTCTCAACAGTGCTTGATGCATGTAATTGACAGCCTGTGGTTTTTCTGGGGCAGAGTTTCCTGGATTGCCTCCTGTTCTTGCTCAAGGGACCATCTGGAACTGACAGCCTGTCCTCCAGACTCATATCTGCCTCTTTCCAATCAACCAGTCAATCATCAAGCATTCGTGCACACCTTATGTGCCCAACAGGCCTCCTTTGCTGTGGGATAAGCAAGCAGAGCCAGAGTGCCCTCCATGTCAATGAGAAGCACAGCGATGTGTCAAGCATCAAATTAAATCTCTAGGAAACTCTTATGGGGGTTGAAATTGCAGGGTTTTCAGAGACACACAGGGCCTTTCTGTGGGTTCCTGTGAATCCCACCTCTGGCATTTTCCTGCCAAAACCAAGCTTTGTACTCTTGCCTGATATTCTAAAGTTTTAATCTAGGAGAATACATGAGGAAATGCATTTATGAATGCCCAACTTCAATATTCAGAATTTGAATTACTTTACCATGTAGTAGCTTTTTAAAAATTTGCTATTAGAATGTGGTTGATTCACAACGTTGTGTTACTTTCAGGTGTACAACAAAGTGCATCAGTTATACATATATTCACTCTTTTTACGATTCTTGTCTTGTATGGGTTATTAAAGAATATTGAATAGAGTTCTTTGTGCTATACAGTAAATCCTTATTAGTTATCTGTTTTATGTATAGTAATGTGTTCATGGGCTTCACAGGTGGTGCAGTGGTAAAGAATCTATCTTCCAACGCAGGAGATGCAAGAGACACGGCTTTGATCCATGAGTTGGGAAGATCCCCTGGAGAAGGAAATCCCCTGGAGGAGGTCCTGGCAAACTTACGGACTGTAGCTCGCCAGGCTTCTCTGTCCATGGAGGATCAAGAAATTCCATGGACAGAGGAGACTGGTGACCTATATATAGTTCATGAGGTCACCAAAGAGTTGGACATGACTGAGCACACACACATATACACACACACACACGATGTGTATATATCAATCCCAATCTCCCAATTTATCCCTCCCGACCCTTACCCCTTGGTAACAATAGGTTTGTTTTCTACATCTGTGACTCTACTTTTCCGTAGATAAGTTCATTTGTATACTTTTCTTAGATTCCACATATAAGCAATATCATGCCACATAGTAGCTTAAAAAAGGCTGTGAGCATAGATTCTCACTTAAATTTTTTTATTTGGCTTTTAATTTTTTTTCTGAGTGGAAAACAAAATAGCATATTTCCTTCAACTTCATAATGACTCTTAATATAACTGAGCTATTACTATACGTGCATTTTATCTTGCTTTTAAAATCATTTATTCATTGCTTAATTCAACAATATTTAATGACCACATGCTATGTGCCAAATACTATCAAGGCGGGCAAGGGATAAAGCAGTGAACCAAAGAGACAAAAGTTCCTGCCTCCATGGACCCTGCATTGTAGTAAATTCTTAATGATATGAGAATATCTTATATCTTTAAATTATCCATCTTCATAATTATGAATAGCCACATGTTAGTCCATTTATATAACATTTACTTAATTTCCTATAATAACAAGTCATTAATTGCTATTGTAAATAATTCAGTGATAGACATCTTTATGTGTATCTGTTTTCTAATCTGATTATTCACTTAGGATGTCCAGATCCTCTGGGGTCTAAATTAGGCTCTCAGCCTGACTATACACCAGAATCACAACATCCAATGTTCTTGGTGGTGTTCAGGCATAAGTATTTCTAACAGTCAGACTAATTTTAGAATATTATCTAATTATGCTCATGCAGTGTCATTTTGATTTTGTTTTTGATTGCATACTTATAGACTTTCTATGTTTATATATTACATATAATATTTGTAATCGGTATAATGTCAAGTTTCTCTAGCTGTTAATATTACTGTAGTATAATAAAACCACTGTTGAACAGCTGTCCTGTTGGTAAGTCCCTGTAGATGCTGAGTACAGTCTTTCTTGTTCTGCTAGAATTCATATTTTAAATGAAATGCTACTAGAAGAATGATACACACTCTGCAAGTGAAAAGAAAAAAAGTCTTACGTTTTTCTCAACAGTTTCTCACCTTCCTTCGGAAGAATTTTCTCAAGTTATATTGCAAAATTGATTTTAGAATCCATATTATGGATTTTTATATACTGATGCTCTCTTTCAACTATTTCTATTGACTCTCCACTCACACTTAACTGTATTAAAAAATAAACAAGCAAAATCATCAACCTTAGTAATTCATAAGATGTTAAAAAAAATAAAATCCTATTTCTAAGTAAGATTTCTTCTAATTTGTGAACAAGATAACCATTTAGATTATTTGGTTCGAGATTAAGAGTGGTAGTAAGTTTGTGTGAGTATGGTAAGATAGGGAAGTTATTGCCTGTGAGAAATTTGAAATCTAATACCTTGGAATTGTTTCAGAAAAATTGCATCCTAGCCTGATTTTTAAAAAATTGAGATGTCTTACAATAAAAAAAGCAGAGACAAAATAATCAGTTGGATTTCAAATTTTGAAAATATGAATACAGTAAAAACAAAAAAAGCCAAACCTGGGAGATCCATCCATTAATTGATGATTAAATTCACTTAAAGCTGCCTGAGAGCCAAGACCAAAAATGGGAAATTTATAGTTCTTATTAGTCTAATGAAGTATAAGATCTTTCAGAAAAGCAGTCTTCCCTCTGGCAGGTTTTATGAGATGCTATAGTCAAAGCACCTTTTGAAGTTAAAATGGAAGGTGTTTTCCGAGAGTCAGAAAAATTTCCCAAACCTCTCCAGACTTTCTATTCTGCTTCTCATTTGCTTAATCACTTGTGTTTTCCTCTTTATAATTTGGCATTTCTTGGTTGATTTTTAAGTGCTGCCATTAAAGATGCGTAGACTGACTCCTCAGGATGGCTCCACCTCTGTCTTCCAGGCTCTTGAGCTGTTCAGTGTAAGTGCCAAGAACTCACCAGAAAGCAGGTATAATTAACTCACTTCACCTTAACTTAAAGGATTATAAAAATAAACACCTAGGCAAATGTAACTATTCAAGGTTCTAGCAGTCATCATCCTGCCCTATATAATTCCTGTATCTCTCTGATAGTAATGAATCAGAAGCCCAAAAGAAATTTGCACTTTTCTTTGAATATCTTTAAAGAAGCCTTCACCAACCCTTTACCTTTCTTTTGACCTTGCCTAAAAGATGGGTCTTCATCTAAAAGAATACTTGTCATTTATTAAACCTAATTATCTGGTGCAAACTATCTGGTGCATGATAGAGGTTCAAAAATATGTATTAAAAAATATGTATTAAAAAGTGGTGCAATCAAGAATATAAAAGGTTCATCTCCATGATCTCTATAAGAGATCATGGAATGATCTAGAGAGTCTAGAAATTAGAGTCTAGAAATAAACCCTTAAATTTATGGTCAATTGGAGTTCAAACAAATGAAAACAACTCTATATCCATCAACTGGTGAGCGAATAATAAAATATGTTCTAGCTAAACACTGGAATATTACTTAGCAACAAAAAGGGAAGAACTACAGATACAGGCTGCAAAATGGATGAACCCTCAAAACAGTATAAGTGAAAGAAACCTAAATAAAAGACCACTCACTGAATGATTCTGTTTATACAAAATGTCCAACAAAAGGCAACTCTAACAGGAAGTAGGTTAGCAGCTGCTTGGGACTCAGGGTGGGTGGGAATGAGGAATGACCAAAAATGGGCATGAACAGCCTTTTGGAAATGAGAAATGTTCTAAAATTGTACTGTGGTGACAGTTGCCCAATTCTGTAAATGTATTAAAAGTCATTGAATTGTATATTTTAAATGGGCAGTTTATACATCAATAAACCTATTGATAAAAAGAGAAGGGGTAAGGGAGAGGAGTGGGAGTTTGGGATTTGCAGAAGCAAACTGTTATATATAAGATGGATAAACTACAAGATCCTACCACACAGCACAGGGAACTATATTAACTATCCTGTGATAAAACATCACGAAAAAGAATATGAAAAAGAATATATATATGTATAACAGAGCCACTTCACTTAAGTAAACTATACTTAAGTAAAATTTTTTAAAATTGGAAAAATCAAAGAAAAAATAAAAAGTGAAAGAATACTATCTTCCTAATGCTGATCCAAGTTTTACACATTCTCCATCATTCAGATCCTGTCCTTTTATTCCATGAATGCAGTTATTGTTGACGTTTATCTATTTGATTTGAATATGTCACTATATATTCATTTACTCAAGGAATAGTTATTGCGCATCTAATATGTGCCAAGCCATGATCTGGATGCAGGGGTGCAGCAAGGAGCAACAGAGTCTTTAGGGAGCTTCCGTTTAGTGTGGAAAACAGATCCTAAATGAGCGAACAGGAGCATAATCGCCTACACTGAAGAGCAAGGTTATTCTGCCACTAATCCGCAGTGGTCCTCTAGGTGGCCATTTCATCTTCTAGGAATCCTTCTCTTCATCTGTGAAATAGGAATTATAATATCTGTGCTGCTTGCCACATAGGGCGCTTGAAGAGAATCAAGTGAGATGAATCCTAAAGTTGTTAGAAATACTACACATTTAGGGTGATAACGTCTGTGCATATTCAAAGTGTACCAAGCCCATGGTTCAATAGAAATGTAAACAATCTCTTGAAGTTTCCATGCATCTGGCACCAGAGACTTGTTCTCATTCCCATTTCTCAGTTCTGTGCTAACTTTCAGTAATGGTGCTAAATTGAATATTTTATCAAAATAGTCACGAGTATCCTTCAAAATAGTTATAGAATTTTTCTCCTAACTAAATATGTTATCTATTTATAAACATATAAACTAAATATAAACTTATATAAATATAAGTTTCTTAAATTACCTTAAGAAACAGAAGGGCTTCCCATGAGCCAAATGAAATGATCTTTTTTGAAAATTTAACTTTTAATTTTATATTGGAGTTGATTTTCAATGTTATATTAATTTCATGTGTACAGCAAAGTGATTCAGTTCTTCATATACCCACTCTTTTTCAAGTTCTTTTCCCATATAAGTTATTACAAAATATTGAATAGCATTTCCTGTGCTATACAGTATGTCCTTCTTGGTCATCTATTTTATATATAGTAGTGTGTGTATGTTAATCTCAAACTCCCAATTTACGAACTAGCCTTTATATTTGAGGTACTCACTTAGAAAATAATAAAGGAAACAATTTGCTAAATTCACAGGTTTTCCATCTTAGAACTTTGTATGGAAAGTTTTTTCACATGGGCCATGTTTAGGAAAAAAACACATCCATCCTTAAAAAATTAAACAATTTTTTTTTATTGGAGAAAGGAAATTTGTATAGTTTTACAGTTTATCTCTTGGGTCTATTTAATCTTTTGGAGTTTAAGAATTATTGCCCTGGACACACCTGTTTTCTTTTTGGGTTCCTTTATTTAACCTTTGAATTGAGTAAAAAGTTGTCTAGGTTTTATGAAAGTTACAAAGATTAAAGCTGACCTTTACATTTTCCTTTTGCAAATTCAAAACTTTGGTCACTTTGCCTTTTTAATATGAGATGATTACAGAAGATTGATCCAGCTACAAATGATGTAGGAATTTAAGAATCTCATTGAGGTTAGTTTCTATTAATTAATTATCAGGTGCATTAATTACACTATAAATGATAATTAGCCTTTTCTGTGACCTATTACTGGTTTTCTCATTGGTTTCATAATTTCTGCAAATGAATATTTAAGCTTGAAACTTTGAAAATCTACCTGTATTAGTAAAATGTCCTACACTACTCAAAAGTTTTAAAAGTGCTTGATAAGCTGTCAAGTGATGATATGACTATACATTAATAACAGCATTACTATATATTCAATTTTGTTGTTTGCTGATTTCTCTCCAAACAGCATCCTCACTGTTAAATCATGAGCTTTGCACTATTCCTCCATTGTCTCCTAACTTCTTTTTCTTGAAATTCTCTTCCACTTTCCTTTCTGATACCCCCTTTGTCTATTCTGATTTGAAAACATGCATGTGCTCAATATTCTGTCTTCAGATTGTCTCTCTTTTTTTGTTTGTTTTTCACCTATTCTTTTTTCTTTAACGACCACTTTTATTTCCTAATAATGTCTCTTGAAATATTTTATTTTACATGTAATTCACTTTTCTTATTTATCAGTTCAGGGAGTTTTAAAGTATCATTGGTGTAAGGTGAATCTATAATCTACAGTCCTACAGTAATCTTCATTACTTCAAACTCTAATCTCACATTTCCTCGTGTGCTCCAGATGACATTTTGGGTATGCCTGGATAGGTTCTATCTCATTTCACAAATCTGACTCATAATCTTTCTCCCTAGTCTAGTTCTTATTCATATTCTCATTTGTATTCCACATCCTAACCTTGGCACCCGGGGGTGACCTTTGCCTCTTTCCTTTCCTTCACACTCTATATACAATCTCCAACTTCTTTGTGGACTCAACTGCTGAAACACCACTTTCTTTACATCCTAGAAAACTTCCCTGTATCTTTAAAAGTGAGAAGGGAAAGTGTTAGTTGTTTACTCACACCCGACTCTTTGCAACACCATGGATGGTAGCCTTCCAGGCTCCTCTGTCCATGGAATTCCCCAGGCAAGAATACTGGAGGGGGTAGCCATTCCCTTCTCCAGAGGATCTTCCCAACACAGGGATCGAATCTGGGTCTCCTGCATTGCAGGCAGATTCTTTACCATCTGAGCCACCTTAAAACCCTCCTTCATACTTGCCTGGACTTGTTGCAAAAGGCTGCTAATTGGTATCACCTTTGCAACATCCGAATTTCTTAAGCTGGCATTCTAATCTCGTTCATGATCTTGCTTCAGCTGACTTTCCAGACTTCTTTCCTATTCATTTTCTTTTTTTAAATTTTATTTTATTTTTAAACTTTACATAATTGTATTAGTTTTGCCAAATATCAAAATGAATCCGCCACAGGTATACATGTGTTCCCCATCCTGAACCCTCCTCCCTCCTCCCTCCCCATACCATCCCTCTGGGTCGTCCCAGTGCACTAGCCCCAAGCATCCAGTATAGTGCATCGAACCTGGACCGGCATCTCGTTTCATACATGATATTTTACATGTTTCAATGCCATTCTCTATTCATTTTCTATGGTCCAGCCAAACAGAGTTCACCTTTTCTTAAAACATTTCAAGATCTGTGTTTCTTTGCTCATCCACTGACCTTTGCCTTTAATGTGTTCACCACTCTTTCAAACTGAAATACCATTTTCTTCAAGTTCCACACAAATACTACCACTTTCATGAAGCCAACATGCTCTCCTCTTACTTTGAATTCCTACAGAAACTTATATGTTTTCAGTGGCTCTCATTCCATACGGACTAATACAGTGGCCACATGTATGCATAGCATCTCCCCCTTTGCCCTTGGGGACTGTGTCTCTCACTAGCTGACTCCATACTTTGCCCCCGAAAGGCACACAGTACACAATTGTTGAATGACTAAATCTCTTAATCATGTCATTGGGTCTAGATGTTGTGCTTATCTTAAGACAATTAGTCATCAGGCCAACTTCAGTGAACCTTCCCATTGGGTTTCCCGGATCATCCGTTCCTAAAGATGAAAGGCTGCGTATTCAATAATAGTGCTCATATTTTCCTGGACCACATACATTGAAGAGAGAAGTGGAAATAGCCCTCTAGGGAGTTTTGAAATGTTCTTGAAGGATGTTAAATGAATATAGGTACCTCCAGGCTTTTAAAAATTGTCTTCTGATATATGAAAAATGCCCATGTAAATTAAAAATCTATCATTCAGGGGATACTAATGGGAGCAAGACCTGTGAAGGTAAAACACACAATGTAACGTTGCAAGAGCCTTCATAGCAAAATGCAATGGCACCTTGGGACCTGAAGCAAATAAACTTCAGTGAGAACAATTACGTCAAGACACACTTAGCCATTATCGCTCCTCTTTGCAAGGACGGGACACGGACTGCTGGGTCTCTCTTTGAGTTGGATGATTGCATTTATCTGAGGTGGTCATACACTTACTTGTTAAATATGGCCCCATTTTAGAATATTAAAAATAGTGTTATTTCTTGTTTTCAGAGGGATGCTGTCCTTTGTACCTGATATGTAGGAGATCAGCTATTATTGAAAAACTGCAGAGAGAAGATAGGCATAATACAAACCCCGAGATGTGGAAAATACCACATGGAACAGGAATTATATTAAAGTCCAGTTTATAGGGGAAAAAAGGCAAAAGTGAGGCAGTTGGGTGCTTTCAAATGATGATTCAGATAATTGGCCTCACCATATTTTAAGTTTTTATGATTGACTATTTCAAGTTCCTAGTCTTACTTGTGTAAATCTATATGTGAGAACAGAAGTTAAGCCAACTTTGTCTTTTTGTACATGAAAGCTCAGTTGTCGATAACCTCAAAGACCTGCTGCCAATTACATTAACTCCCGCCCCAATCTGATCCCTAAGGTGTATTCCTGAGAATCATGAATTCTTTCTTGCACGTTTATGGTTGGAAAATAACTTCTCATATCTAAAAGGAAATTAGTTCTAGAGTATGTGACTTAGAATATATACTACAGAATTTTCTTTTTTAGCAATTTTGTGATGTTTTTCACATACCATATAATTCACTCATTTAAAGTGTACAATGCAATGGATTTTAGTATATTTACAGACATGTGCAATCATCAACAGAGTCAGTTTTAAAACATTTTCATCATCTCCAAGAGAAATATATACCTTTCAGCTATCATTACTCCACCCACCTCTTCCATCTCTCCTCCATCTCTAAGCAATCACTGATTTACTCTATGTCTCTATAGATTTCTCTATTCTGGATTTTCATATGAATAAATTATAGAAAATATGATCTTTTGTGGTTGGCGTATTTCACTTAGCATGTTTTCAAGGTTCTTCCAAGTTGTAGCAAATATAAATACATTCATTCCTTTTTATAGCTGAATGATGTTCCACCGTAGGGCTTCCACTGCGGTTCAGCTGTCAAGAATCTGCCTGCAATGCAGGAAGCACAGGATATGTGGGTTCGATCCCTGGGTTAGGAAGTTCCCCTGGAGGAGGAAGTGGCAACTCATTCCAGTATTCTTCACTTTTGGCTATTATGAATAATACTGACCTAAACCATCATCTACAATTTTTTGCGTGGGTATATTTTCATTTCTCTTGAGTATATAGGCAGACCTTGGAGATACTGTACGTTTGGTTCCAGAGCGCTATAATAAAGTCAATATCACAATAAAGCAAGTCACAAACTTTTTGCTCTCCCAATGCATATAAAAGTCATGGTTACCCTGTACTGTGGGCTTCACAGGTGGCACTAGTGGTAAAGACCCCACCTGCCAATGCAGGAGACATAAGAGATGAGGGTTCGATCCTTCTGTTGGGAAGATCCCCTGCAGAGGGCACAGCAAGCTACTCCAGTATTCTTGCCTAGAGAATCCCACGGACGAGGAGCCTGGTGGGCTACAGTCCATATGGTTGCAAAGAATCACACACACTGAGCAATTGAATAGTGGCACCCTGTACTGTAGTCTATAAAGTAAAAGTGCAGACTAACACTGTTTCTAAAAAAAGTACATATCTTGATTAAAAAACGCTTTCTGCTAAAAAATGCAAACTGTCATCTGAAAATGCAGTGCAAAATAATGAGGTCTGCCTTTGAATATCTAAAAATGGAATTGCTAGATCATATGGCTTCCCTGGTAGCTTAGACGGTAAAGCGTCTGCCTACCATGCTGGAGACGCGGGTTCCATCCCTGGATCAGGAAGATCCCCTGGAGAAAGAAATGGCAACCCACTCCAGTATTCTTGCCTGGAAAATCCCATGGACTGAGGATCCTGGTAGGCTACAGTCCATGGGGTCGCAAAGAGTCAGACAACTGAGCGACTTCACTTTCACTATGGTAAATCTATGTTTAATCATTCAAGAAATCACCAGAATGTCATCCAAAGCAGTGGCACCATTTTGTTTTCCCATCAACAGCGCATGAGGGTAATGGTGTCTACTCATTCTCGACAACCTTTGTCATTGTTTGACTTTTTTGATTCTAGCCATTCCTATGGATGTGAAGTTATGTCTCACTGTGATTTTGATTTGTAGTTCCCTGACAACTAATGATGTTGAACTGTCTTCACTCACAATGCTGTTACAGTAAAATGTATGGGTTTTCCCCCATATCAACCAATTCTCCAGCTCTCCAGACACCAATTCAATTCTGACACTAATTACCTAGAGATAACACAGGCTAAGGGCTCAGTCCCACTAGACTGCCACCACATCGGACAGCTAATCACAAGTTTCACATTGCCAACTGTACTTCTGACCAACTGGCTATAAATCAGGGGTTCCCACAGCCCACTTCTTCTCTTAAACAGTTTATTAGAAAATGGCTCATAGAACTCAAGGAAACACTTTACTTACTCTCACTAATTTATTAAACAAGATGTTGTAAAGTATATAAATGAACAGTCAGATGAGGAGATAGATAGGATGAGATTCAGAAAGGCCCCAGACACAGGAGCTTCTATTCTGTCTCAGGGATGTGTTCATCAACCCAGAAGCTCTTTAAAGCCTGTTGTTTAGGGATTTTTTATAGAGTTTCCATCTTGTAGGCATCAATGTCTAGCTCCACCCCTCTCATCTGAGGTTGGGGATGAGACTGAAAGTTCCAAGCTTCTAATCAAGGTTTGGTCTTCTTGGTGACAATCCCCCATCCTGAAGCTATCAAGGGATCCACCAAGAGTTGCCTCAGTAGAAACAAAAAACACTCCTATTGCTCCTATCACTGAGGAAATTCCAAGGGTTTTAGAAACTCTTGAATCAGAAACGAGGACAAAGACTAAAATATATATATTTTGTTATATCACAGTATTTCTGATATGAAGCATCTTTTCATCTGCTTATTGGCCATTTGTATATATTCCTTGGAGCAACGTCCATTCAGATGCTATGTCCATGTTTAAATTAAATTCTTTTTATTATTGAGTTTTAAGTGTCCTATGTAATATTCTGCATGTCAGGCCATTAATGGTTATATGATTTGAGAATATTTTCTTTCTTTCTGTTGTTTTATTTTAGTTTCCTGATATTTCCATTGAAAAAACAAAAGCTTTTAATTTTGATGAAATTCAGTGTATCTATTTTTCTCTTTTTTGCACATGATTTTGATCTTGTATCTAAGAACTTTCTGACAAATTTAAAATAATTAAGATCTACTTCTATATTTTCTTCTAAGAGATTTTATAGTTTTAGTTCTAACATTTAGTTCTTTGATCCATTGAGTTAATTTTTATATGATATAAGGTAAGATTCTAACTTCATTCTTTTGCATATGGCTATCCCATTGTCTCAGCACCATTTGCTGAAAAAAAACTAATTTTTCCCTATTGAATAGTCTTGTCATCCTCATTGAAAACTTTACTTATGGACTTTAAGTTCTATTCCATAGATATATATGCCTATTCTTGTGCAAATACCACAGTGTCTTGATTGTTATTGCTTTGCATTAAGTTTTGAAATCAGAGAGTGTAAGTCTTCAAACTTTGTGCTTCTTTTTCAGGATAATTTTGATAGGGATTGAGTTGAAGCTGTAGGTCAGTTTGTGGCATATTGTCATCTTAACAGTGTTAGTTTTTCACTCCATGAACATGAGATGTTTTTCCATTTATTTGGTCTTCTTAATAACTTTCAATATTTTTTTATAGTTTTCAGTGTATAAGGTTTATGCTTCTTTTATCAAATTTATTCGTAAGCATTTCACTCCTTTTAAAAGCTATTGTTGGGACTTCTTTGCTTGTCCAATGGTTAAGAATCCACTTTCCAATGTAGGGGACATGGGCATGACCCCTGATTAGGGAACTAAGATCCCACATGCTGCTTGGAAACTGAGCCCATGTGCCACAACTAGAGCACCTGTGAGCTGCAAAGAAGATCCCACGTGCTACAACTAATAACTGATGCAGTCAAATAAATAAATACTTTAAAAAATGTTTTACAAAAAGAAAGCTATTGTTAATGAAATTGTTTTCTTAATTTAATTTTCAGTTCACTGATATTTCACTGAACTGAAATGTCATTGCTTGCTGTGTATTGATCTTATATCCTACAACCTTGCTGAATCATTTATTAGTTCTAATGGTTTTTTAGTGGATTACTTAGGACTTTCTGTGTACAAATGTATATATGTGTGGATAGAGGTAACTGTGCTTCTTCCTTTCTAATTGGAATTCTTTCATTTCTTTTTCTTGGTTAATTACCCCAGCTGGAACCTCTAGGACAAATGTTGAATAGAAGTTGCAAGAGCAGATATCCTCATCTTGTTCCTGATCCAAAGGGAAGAGCACCAAGGCTTTCATCATTAAGTATAATGTTAGCTATGGATTATTAGTCTGGAGTATTTTTATCATCAAAAAATGTTGCAATTTGTTAAATATTTTTCCCTGTTTATTGAGATGACTGTGTAGCTTTGTTTTTTATTCTGTTGATATGATATTTCACACTGATTGATTTTGGATGTTAAACCAACATTTCATCCCTGGGATTAATCCTGCCTGGTTATGGTACATAATTCTTTTTATATGTTGCTGAATATACTGTAGACTTTACATTGGGCTTCATCCACTATATCAGTTCAGTTCAGTTCAGTCACTCAGTTGTGTCTGACTCTTTGCAACCCCATAGACTGCAGTATGCCAGGCTTCCTTGTCCATCACCAACTCCCAGAGCCTGTTCAAACTCATGTCCATTGAGTCGGTGATGCCATCCAACCATCTCATCCTCTGTTGTCCCCTTCTCTTCCTGCCTTCAATCTTTCCCAGCATCAGGGTCTTTTCCAATGAGTCAGTTCTTATATATAGAGTGAATGTGTGTATATATATATTCTCTTGTGCTACAAGAGAAACATAGAAATTACACTAAAGGTTCTGAACTTTATATTTATTACACTATGTTAGCATTGTTTATTGACTTGAACCCTGATCATTATTGAAAAGACTTGGAATCCTTAAGGATTACAAAGGTGCTCACTTAATGGTCATTTACTGCCTCTTTATCAATTCAAATCTCAAAATACATATGAGTAAAAAAGCCTAACCTACAGCTTGCTAGAACATAGTAGATCCTCAGTACATATTAGTAGATTAATTAATTGATTAGTCTGTGTTTTTGCAGTTGGGTCAAGGAACAAGCAAGCATCTTGAGCACATCCATCAACTTTCCATATAGAAAGCATTAGACTCGACAGGGAGTGGTAGGCTCAGAGTTGACTCAGAAAGCTAGAAGGGAAACAAAGTAAGCATGCCAAGTTCAGGTAACATAGCTTCAAACTTCTTGGGTAGTAGATTCATGGTGAGCTGATGTGACAAAGGAAATACAGAAACAGGAAGCACAACTTTAATTCCATCATGGATAGATGCCCTTCTTTGAGTTTCCACACTCTATAAGCCTCAGTCTTAACATTTACCACACCTCTCTGCTAATTTCCTTGCCACTATAGAATGTCTGCATATCAGAAGTGCTTAGCATATAGAAAAAGTGAAAGTGAAAGTCGCTCAGTCATGTCTGACTCTTTGCGAACCCATAGACTATACAATCCATGGAATTCTCTAGGTAAGAATACTGGAGTGGCCTTTCCCTTCTCCAAGGGATCTTCCCAACCCAGGAATCAAACTGGGGTCTCCTGCATTGTAGGCAGCTTCTTTACCAATTGAGCTGTCAGGGAAGCCCTGGAATACAGAAAGTGTGTGATAATTACTCTCTGAATAAATGAATAGTAATCTGGTTGATGCATTGGGTAGGCAACAGTCAGAGAGTGGCCCTGACCAAGTAAAGCAAAGTACTTCCCAGAGAAAGAGTCAGACCTTTACAAATGATTGTTTTTAAAATAACAGCAGCTACTGTGATCAAATAATAGATTTTGATGAATTTGGCCTAAGTAGAAGTAAAATTTACCCCCTCTATCAGATTGTGTAGATAATATGAGCAATACCGTTTTGTAGTCCAAAGATCACACCTCTGTGCTGCAATCTTTTCCTCCCATTTTTAGAAAACAAAAACCAACTCGCATCTAACCCTCAAAAACTATTTTTCAAGGTTAAAACATACACACAGAGATCAGGATTAAAGAAAGGATGCTTACACTTTCAATTAGCTCATTATAGTTTCCCAATTCTAGGACACCTTCAATTATAACAGATTTTTCCAGAATTAAAATATATCTACATATATATGTGCTTCCCTTGTGGCTCAGCTGGTAAAGAATCCTCCCACAATGCAATTCGGGAGACCTGGCTTCAATCCTTGGGTTGGGAAGATCTCCTGGAGAAGGGGATCTTCTTTTATATCTAAATATAAAAAGCAGTTGCAAGTTGGATCCTCATTTTGGAAATATCCACATGCATTTTAAAAGCAAAGAAATGTGGTCTGTCTTCACTTTTCACTTCATGAGATCCCACTAGAAAATCAAATAGCATTTAAAACATGTGTTTAATGTCGTGTGTTTTTATGTTATGTCATATTACTATGGCAATGAGGTACTTTAATGATAATACTGATGACCACAGTACTCTTTAAATCTCACTTGGATACTTATCCAACAGGGTTTAACTTGTGGGTAAATAAGATGTCTGATTACATCTATGCAAACCAGTAGCAATTATTTTTGCCCTTCAGAAATAAGAGCTTCCCAGCTTTGTGTGATTTCAAAGGAAAGCATTTTGGTCTTTTAAACACAATAATCAGCAGGCAGAAAATAAGAAAACAGCATTTAAATTTCTGGGGAAAGGGGTTATCTCTGTTACACGGAGTCAGGGGAAGGATAGCATAGGGCTTCCAACATGGGTGGCTTACAATCTTGGTTCTCAGTTCTTTTGGTTTCATAGTTTTATTTTTAAAAAATCAATAGATGGAAATGTTTATCCTCTAAATACACTGTTCAACTTAAGAAGCAGGGAGAATCCATTTGGGCTTAATAATATGTGTAAGAGATTTTCATTTCATTCAATGACTTTATAGCCTAAAACCTAAGGTAGTGAACCCTTTGCATTTAACGTATCTGAAAGTCCAGTGAAATTTTCATAAGTATCCATTCCTACCCCCACATATCTACAAGAGATGTTCTAGTTAATCTTCTTTAAGGTCTTATTCACTTAATGGAAATGCTTAGCTGCATAATTGCTTTGAGCCTATTGCTATTCGGAATTGAAAATATAATAATCTAATGGTATTGTCTCTATAAGCGAATGAGAATTTCAGGAGTGGCTGTTGGTGCCACCCATGTGATCCAGAGAGGTTAATGCAGGTAAAGTTATTTCACAGTCCATTAAGGAGCTTACGGTGACCTCGCGACCTTTGCGCCAACAACACGGAATCCATTATCATCACAATGGAGGAGCAGTGGGTTCGGCTGACTTGACAATGGGCCCGGGAAATCCCAAGTTAGTACTTAGTTTAAAAAAATGCACTTTTCTTTCTGCTTCTTGGGTATGGCTATTAATATGCCCTCCTATAATTTGTAACATTAACATTGCTGAAGGTACAGAAAAGGACATTGAAATGAAGATGTCAAAACTGCTGACTTAGTTCAGTGCATGATAATATTGGCTATGCATTGAAGTAGTAGATATCTAACAGGAAAATCAAGATGAAGAAAGTCAAGAACTCAGTTAAATTAATGATAAATTATCACAGGTTGCGGGATTCACTTAGGCAAATCATAGCTTTCCTCCATTTTTAATGCAACAATCTGAGATTGAATATATGAAGAGAAACACTTTTAATTTATAAGTATGAATGTTATGAATAGCATGAGTTAAAACAACATTAAAATATTTACTCTATCAAAATCCAAATTTCAGAGAAATATGACACACCACATATTCTCAAGAACATGTCACCGTGACAAATCATATCACTCTACAGAAACCAATCATTAATCCTTCTTCTGTACGTAATTTGGTGAAAGACACCCCTGTCATTCACATGTAAAAACAGATTTCAAGCATGGGGTTAAAAAATGAAGATTTTTATCAAACTACTGGTTGGAATGAAAGTGTTAATTAGCATTTTTGCCCTCTACAATGAACTTGACTGCACAATAGTCTCCTTTGAAGAAATAATAAGCTAGAAATTTGAATCAGGTATTGCAGTACTTTGTATCAATAGAAAAGAAATGCTAGATCAAAGAATCCCCATGCCCCCCAAAACTGAGCAAGATAGTCTCTACAGAATACAGTTTCGATTGTAAATATACATGAAAAAAGATCCATTGATATTTCCAGAAACTGAAAAGGCAGCATTTTAAAATAATTTAAGGAAAGCATTTAAAGGTAATTAAAGAACCCAGCAGTACATTTCAAAGATAGTTATTGCTGATGGAAGCTCACACATCTTAGCTCATTTAAACACAATAAGGTTTCAACACTTATTACAGCTCCAAATGCCTGTAATATAATCACACTAAAAAACAGAAGCCAAGATCTTGAGTTAATTTTCAGGAGCACATTGTGATGATGTCTTTTTATGGTTTGCTATCCGAGAAAATAACTGAAAAAAACAAGTATCACCTACTTCTGGTAATTCAAAAGAAAATAATATGATCAAACAGTGTTTCTTAAACATAGCTCTATTTGAGATCTATTTTAATTATTCAAAGAATATATTCAATTTAGTATTTGAAACTGGTATTAAAAACCTGTTTCAGAGTATTTAGAGGTAAAATAGAAGTGTCTCATCAGAGGTTTACATCAAGATAGAATAAATATTCTTCAGAAATAATGTCATAGTAAGTATTTAATCATTTATTATTAAAGAAGTTTTACAGAAACTGTAGTCACTAAACATTAAGTTTTCCAAGATGCTGTTCCTAACAGAGAATATAATAGTATTCAGTTTTAAATCTTTATGTGGTTTTTAAAATTCTTCAATGTCAAAACCAAGCAGAACTTTGTATTTAAAAAGTCGTTGAATTTAATTCTTCAACTCATTGCATAATTTACAAAGCAAAAATGGCTAGATAATACACTTATTTAGCAGCTCTAGTTTATTAACCTGAAACATGTTGCATGATATTCACAGTTGTCAGCAAATGTGTTTTTATTTATGAAGTTCTAAGATATTTTAGAACTTCTTTCTCCCCAGCAAATATTTGTTACAGTGATTAATCTAATTTCCATTGTAATACATCTCCTAGTAAGCATTTTATTCCTTAAATGAGGCAGAATTTCAGACAAGAAGAGTAAAGATACAGGACGAGAAATTGACAAATAGAAAAATAAAATACAATAAATGGATTAAAAACAGTGTATGTATATATATATACACACACACACACACACAGACTGAATATATATATATGCCTATATATATGTGTATATATATATAAAGGTGAAGAGAGAATACCAAGTAGCTTCATAATTTCATGTGAGCAAACTATGTCTAATTTTGATGGGGTCCTAAGATACAATATATAAATGATTCTTTACAATTTGCAAAACATAACATTAAAAATCATTCAAAATACATTAAGACATACAATGTACTTGCCACCAAAAATGTGCATAACCATTAGGCCGACTGTCTCATATTGTGATTGATGTTGTTATCGTTATTGGTATCAGCCTGATCAGACACTGAAGATTTAAACAAGTCTTTAACTTTTCTTAGAAAATTTTCCCGGAGTGTTGTTGGATAGGAGACTTCTCCTATCAAGAAATCTCTCTTCATGAAAGGAAGAATTAATAACGGAAGAGGAAAAAAAGCATCAAAACTCTGTCAAAACATAAACCAAGGCTCTCTGGTAAGGAATATGTGGCAGAGTTAATATGCTGTTACGATGCCTCTACTTGACTGAAGAGAAAGTTGTCGCTGAGAGGCTGGCATAAAGCATGAAAAGTGTAAACTGCGGCTCCAAAGTGAGTCTCAGACTTCGGTAGCCAAAAATAAACTGGTTCTTGGCTGAAAGACATAAGTGCAATTGTGAAATTGATATCCCTCCTTGGCCGAGTCCCAGACAATATGTTGCCTTTCGGGGGCTGATCAACGTGATTGATGTGATCTGTGAAATCCAGGGGGGGGCACTCCCCTTTAATCAAACCCACCGTCCTCGACAGAAAGGCAGCTGTGGGCTAACAAGTTCTTCAAACTTCCTCCCTCTAGGTCTCCTTAGAAATCTGACAGTCCAGAAGGAGAAAAAGGTGGCAAAAAACAGCCACAGGATGACAAACTCCACCCTGGAATTAGAAGAGAGAGGGAAAAAAAAAAGACAAGCTATTGGGTAAGACATAAGATGGCAGCAACTGAACAGTTTATTGCTTTTCAAAGAGAAATTCAGACCTCTCTTTTAATGTCAAAACCAACTCACTAAAGACATTCAGCTAAGGTGTTTTTTTTTTCCTAAGAATATAGATTTTTTTTTTTTCTGTTTCTCTCTAACAAGGATGATCAGTGTGTTAGAGTTCACATCCTATTTTTTTTTTTTTTTTTAATTTCTCCCTTCAGTTTTCATGTTTGCATCATGTATTTTAAGACTTGTGGTAACTGGTCCCCAGGATAACCTGTGAAGATAAATTCACAGAAAAACAGCCTACAGTCTTCCAGGGAGCAACATGAAGCTTGCAGATCTGCCATGGGTATCAGTGTGGTGGATTCTAAACACAAGTTTCCTAGTCTTATAATCATGATCACTCATTCACACTCTCCTCAGCAGCTATCAGTGAAGGAATAGGAATATCAAACTGGAGTTTTTGCATTTCCTATGGTAAATGTTTCTAAACCTATAACAAATTGGTACTGATCATTTCTTCTAGAATCATCGTAATGACTCAAATTGATTTTAGCTTAAAAGATCAACACCAGGGTATAATTTACTTTTTCAGGGTTTCCTTTCATGTTGAAAGGCTTCCAAATTGGTTAACCTTACCACCCTCTCTCGCCCTGTTGTCCTGTTTGCGCATAATATTCTGGTGCCAGATTGTCAGCTAATTATGTCACAAGCAATCAGCTAACAAAGCACAGGCCTCCTTGCCTGGAGAATGAACCTTGTTTCATAGATACTCCAAGGGAACAAAAAAAAATAGACTCCTTTCATTAAAGAAATCTGGAGTGAGGGTTTTATTTAAGCAAACACTTCATGTCAGCACAGCTGTGGTAGGGATGTTGATGGTTGGTTATTTCTTAAGCAGCTGCGTTGGTGGGGGTTGGGGGGAGTTGGGGGGAGTGGTGCCCTGGAGTGCCATGGAATCCATGGTTCATCTTGAAAGCACACATAGAAGAAAAACAAAGAAATGACAATGATGAGAATTTACTTTCGAGGTCTTTCACTAAGTGGGATAAACTAAAATTGTAGACGATTCTTAGGAGAGTCACGGAAACATGAAGGGATGTTCAGATTAGGTGTATGGCAAAATCTTTAGAGGGCTTCCCAGGTGGCGCTAGTGGTAAAGAACCCATCTGCCAATGCAGGAGATATAAAAGGAGCAGGTTTGATCCCTGGGTCGGGAAGATCCTCTGGAGGAGGGCATGGCAATCCACTCCAGTATGCTTGCCTGGAGAATCCCATGGACAGAAGTCTGGGTTTCCCAGCTTGGTGACATGAAAGCCAAGAAACGACTAATATTCTCGAATATAAGACTTAGAAGAAATTAAAGAAAATGTGATCAACAGTTATAATTTCTACCATTATGGGGAAAATAGGGGGTAAATTTAAAGTGAATGAAAGGGATTGAGGGTAAAATCCTGATGTTGGCCTAGACAGGGGAGAATCTTTGTAATGCTAAAGTTTATGATTATTAAAAATCTGAAACTATTTTTCCCTGGGGAGTTCTGAAAATAGAAAAATGCATTTTGGTCCAGAATGATTGTACTGTCACCCTGCCTAAAGTCAAAGGAAGAAGTAACTAAAAATGTCCCTTCCTGCCTTTGCAAACAAGGTTATTGTGATGTTAGCTTATATTCTTCCAATGAAAAAATATCAACTGGGAAAGGACAGTTTGATTTTTGCTGATTGAATAGTGGATAAGTCTAAATTTTCCATTTGTAAGTTGCACACTCCATAGTATATTTTCTTCAAAGGACTCTTCCTCTTTCCTCTAAAAATTAAAAAAGTCAACAGAGACACAGGAGCTAGACTCAGACCTTCATGGGCTTCTCAGATCTGTGGTTGGGTAGCTGTTGTAGGGAGAAGGCAATAGCACCCCACTCCAGTACTCTTGCCTGGAAAATCCCATGGACGGAGGAGCCTGGTGGGCTGCAGTCCATGGGGTTGCTAAGAGTCAGGCACGACTGAACGACTTCACTTTCACTTTTCACTTTCATGCATTGGAGAAGGAAATGGCAACCCACTCCAGTGTTCTCGCCTGGAGAATCCCAGGGACGGCAGAGCCTGGTGGGCTGCCATCTATGGGGTCGCACAGAGTCGGACACGACTGAAGTGACTTAGCAGCAGCAGCAGCTGTTGTAGATGTTCATCTTCATGGGGCTCTTGAGGTCTGATGCTTGGGAGAAAATCTAGGACTTATAAGACATTGAAATGGTGTAATTATTCCTACTTTAGCATAAGTTTGGGGACTTTCTAGGCATTATAGATTTTTGTTCTCTTTTGAAAACAGAATGGAGAGAAGCAAAGATGATCCAAAGCATTATAGTAGTTCATAATTCTATCTAGTTTGAGGCTGGAAATCTTTAAAGAAACAATGATCATTTTATACACTTTGCACATACGATGGCAATTATATTTTATTGCTGTTCTATTTGAGAAGCTCAAGAGGACAAGGCATGATTGCACATCTACAGTACATAAATTTTGAAATGAAACTTTTTAAAGTTTTACCAATTACAATATTTACATATACATATTAAACAGGTGTTTATATTGTCACACTGTAGGCAATACTCCAGTTCCTGGACTTAGAAACTCCTTAGGGCCCCTCAAAGACTCCCAGTCCTCGACTTTGTTGTAGTTTTAGGCTCTAAGTCACGTATGACTCTTTTGTGACCCCATGGACCCCAGGTTCCTCTGTCCATTGGATTTCCCAAGCAAGAATACTGTAGGGTGCTTCCATTTCTTTCTCAAGGGAATTTTCCCGATTCAGTGGTCGAATCCACACCTTCCTCCTTGCCAGGCAGATTCTTTACCACTGAGCCAACAGGGAAGCCCCAGTCCTCAGCTTAGGAGTCTCTGTTCTAAAGAAACTAGCAGTTGTCCTTTCAGGCATCTTCCATTCTAGAAGGCACCATTGTCTTTGGTGTAGAAGAGAATCTGTTTTTAGGATGAGTTCAAATTTGAAATAAATAACTGCAGTGATAGGAGATGGCTGGGAGTATAGAGAAAAATAATATGTTATCTGCAGTGATAAATTTCACAGTTGTTTAACTTTGACTAATTTTAACCATTTTGGGGAAATGTATTTATGCAGCCACTAAAATTGACAGATGAAGAAATCAACATCTAGAATCACTGAATTTATGGTTTTTCATAAATAAGCGTCTTTTAAAAGATGCTTGCTCCTTGGAAGAAAAGCTATGACCAACCTAGACAGCATACTAAAAAGCCGAGACATTATTTTGCCAACAAAGGTCCATCTAGTCAAAGCTATGGCTTTTTAGTAGTCATGTATGGATGTGAGAATCAGATTATGAAGAAAGCTGAGTGCCGAAGAATTGATGCTTTTGATTTATGGTGTTAGAGAAGACTCTTGAGAGTCCCTTGGACTGCAAGAAGCTCCATCCAGTCAATCCTAAAGGAAATCAGTCCTAAACATTCATTGAAAGGCCTGATGCTGAAGCGGAAACTCCAATACTTTGGCCACCTGATGCAAAGAACTGGCTCATTAGAAAAGACCCTGATGCTGGGAAAGCTTGAAGGCAGGAGGAGAAGGGGACGATAGAGGATGAGATGGTTGGATGGCATCACTGACTCGATGGACATGAGTTTGAGTAAGCTCCAGGAATTGGTGATGGACAGGGAACCCTGGCATGCTGCAGTCCATGGGGTCACAAAGAGTCAGACACGGCTGAGCAACTGAACTGAACTGAACTGATGTTTTTTCAAGATATCTGTTTTAAAATAATTTATTTGTTTTTGGTCGCACTGGGTCTTTGTTGCTGCGCATGGGCTTTCTCTAGCTGCAGAAAGCGGGGCTACTCTCTCATTGTGTTGTATGGGCTTCTCACTGCAGTGGCTTCTCTTGTGGCAGAACATGGGATCTAGGGCATGTAGGCTTTAGCAATTGAGGCGTACAGGCTCAGTTGTCCCGTGGCATGGCATGTGGAATCTTCCCTGAATCGAATCCGTGTCCTGTGCATTGGCAGAGGGACTCATCCACTGTTCCACCAGGAAAAGTCCTCAAGGTGTCTTTTAAAAAGCTAACACCGTATTTATTGCCTAGGTTCTACATCAAAGCTTAAAAGGTCTTCCTTCAGCCTCTGTCAGGCAGGCTTATTAGGAAGTGAGTAAATTTAATAAACACACAACTGCACTAAGTATGCGTCACCTCATTTGCATGTGTGTGCAGGTACCAGTGCAGTCAGGGTGGGCAAACAGCTGTCTGCTGTGGGGTTTGTGTGGGTATGTAAATGAGGTTTTCAGAAAACAGGTCTCTATCCAGAGAGCAAACCGCAGGCTGGCAGGGAGTTTCAGGAGCCACCTAGGACATCCTCAGGCACACCCCACTTAAAGCAACCCAGAGAGCGTGGTTAGTCTGCTTGTGAAGATCTTTAGACAAGGCTAAAGATGTCTCGAGAGAGAGTGAGACATACACATATAAGGAAAAATGGCTTATGGTGTAGGTTTTTAAATTTGTAAATCTTCAGTCTGATAGAAGACACAGCATTCATTCTGGAAGGCTCATTGTTTCAAAACTGGAACCAAAAGGGAAAGAGCAGGGGAGGGGGATGATAAATTAGGAGGTTGGGATTAACATATACACACTACTTCATAAAAAATAGATAATCAAAAAGGACCTACTGTATAGCACAGGACTTATACTCAGTATTTTGCAATAATCTCTAAGGGAAAAGAATCTGAAAAAGGATATAGATAGAGAGGTAATTGAATCACTATGCTGCATACCTGAAACTAACTTGAAATTGTAAATCAACTATATTTCAATTAAAAAAAAAACTGGATTCAAAGCTCATTTTGCGGCAGAATGAAATATCTAAATCAATTAGCTGCTATCTTTGCTTTCAACGGTAATAAATATTTGCCACGTATATCATGTGGAGTATAATACCAAATAGGACCCCAGTATCGGGAAGAGTAAGCAGTGTGGGGTCCTGTATATTATTTACACTTGATCTCCTGAGATTAAACCAGCTTTGAAAAAAAGGGGTTAATCCTCTAAGAGACAAATGTATAATTGAATCCTATAAACTTACCCTATTTCTATAGTTGGTAATAAAGTGAAATTGAGCCAGAGAACTGTGTTTTCTTTCTGTAAAGAAATAAATAACAATGGGCAGGGTTTTGTTTGGTTTTGTGTCTTCAAACCACACACCCTTTTACAGAAGAAAAAAAAAAATAGCAAAGTGTTAGAGTCTGTGGGGGATGGTGGGAGCTATCTTTATCTTTAATCTGAGTGAGCAGTTTCATAATGTTGTTATACCAGAAAAATATAAGATAAACATTTCTAATATGAACCAGTTCAGCAAACCACACATGTAAATACATTTGCAATGATCATACATTAATAGGAATGTTCACAGTTCTGCTAGTGTGCATTCACTGGAAATGCTTTCTCAGTGAATTTTCCATTTAATAGTCTCAGTAGTGCCACACTCTGAAAGGTTTCGCATTCTGTTATGAGGGGGGAATCCTTCAATAGCTGTTACAGACACCGTCTGATGCTTAGTAGCTGAACGGGGCATATGCTGCCAAATTCCTATTTGTCCTTCATGTGAAGTCCATATTGACTGCTGCAAAAACTCTTTGTATGAGCTATTATTTTCAAATTGTTTCCCAACTTATACTGCAATTGAAAACTGGACAGCTTTTCAATTGCTCTCGCATTCCAATTGATTACCAATACAGTTGCTCAGAATTAAGAATATCAGTCTCTTCTCTTCCCTGGAATCATGTTGACTCCATGTGGCTTTCATTTAAATATTACAGGACAGATTGTGCCTGACTCTGTGCTCAGAGATTGTCCAAGGCAGTCAATTAGATTTATTATCTCTTCTCTCAACTCTATGGTATGTATCGCTGTGAAAAATACCAAACCCCAAACATGATGTTGCCTTCGCTCCAAGGTCTCCTAGGATTGGTATCTGAGGTTCGTTTCTGCTGCAGCTCAAGGTTTGTGATGTATTCTTAGGGATGAGGTAGTTGTAATGATCAAATGACTAACACATTTCCTGAATAAATGCATTCTAGAAATGTTAGGTTATCAGATCAAGTGAATAAATATTTATTGAGTGATTACTATGTATAAGGCACTCTGTTAGGCCCTAGAGGATGGGGTCAGGAGGGCACATTGAAACATTTGAAATTCTCAAAAATACTGAAAAGTGAAATCAGTAGAAGAGAGGGAGTTCTTTAATTTGTCTAAGGTGTTTCTGAGTGCTTTCAAAAATCACTTTGGAAGTCCTCAGAGGTCCTGTGATCATTAATAATCGTCACCATTTTCAGATGGAACAATTCAAGAAAGGAGAGGTTAAACACTTTTCTCAAGGTCACACAGCAATACAGATGCAAACGGGGAAACTGCTACCCCAAGCAGCTACCTCCTGGTTTGGTGTTTAAACAGGTTGGGAACAGTTGTTGGTGCTGGGGGACCAGGGAGGTCACGCTTTGGCTTGGCTGTGATTGCTAACTGGCATTTATGACATAATTAATTGACCTAAAACTGCGGGCATTTCAAATTACCATAACTAGCCATAATATAACTATGGGGTGCTTTCTGAGCAAATGCTTCTGATCCCTCTGCTTTCATAAGACTAAAGAAGAATAGTATAGTCTCTTCTTAATGTGTACTCCCCCCAACATTTTCTTGTGAAGATTTTCAAATACACAGAAAAATTGAAAGAATTTTACAGCAAATATCTGTATACTCATGACCTCAATATTATCATTTATATTTACTATACTGGCTTTGTAACATATCGATCCATTTTTCTATTCATCCATCAATCCGTCTTCATTCTAGAAGCATTTTTAACATAGTCACTTGGGAGGTGGTATATTCAAGAACAGATGCCTTCTACCAGCTCCTGGATCAATGACCTTCTCACTAGATCATGCCATCCACTCTCTTGTCAAAAGCTCAAGGTAAGTTTTTAATGATTACTCTAGTAACTAGTGGGCTTGGGTTTTTCTTGTGGCTCAGTTGGTAAGGGATCTGCCTGCAATGTGGAAGACCTGGTGTTCTATCCCTGGGTTGGGAAAATCCCCTGGAGAAGAGAAAGGCTACCCACTCCAGTGTTCTGGCCTGGAGAATTCCATAAACTATAATACCCATGGAGTCACAAAGAATTGGACACAACTGAGTGACTTTCACTAGTAACTAGTTCCTAAAATGTGCATTTTAAATAGCTGAATATATGCCACAGTCACTACACTAACACCCTTAATCTTTTTTTATTTGGTTGTTTTGTTAAACCTGCCCCCAAATCTTTTTCTCAGAAATAGCTTGAGGTCTGAGAAGCTGTTACATCAACTTCCTGATACTGCTAATGTCTTAGCAGTCCATGGTTATATGCTTCTAGATATCCAACTACATTTCTATATTTGACCTGGTGGCTCAGAAGGTGAAGAATCCACCTGCAATGCAGGAGACCCAGGTTCAGTCCTTGGGTCAGGGAGATCCCCTGGAGAAGCCAATGGCTACCCACTCCAGTATTCTTGCCTGGGTAATTCCATGTACTGAGGAGCCAGGCGGGCTACAGTCCATGAAGTCACAGAGTTGGACCACAACTGAGCAACCGACATTCTATGAAAATTTAACTAGGGAAAAACTCATTTATAATTCCATATATGAATCTTCACTTACCTCCATTTTGCCATTCATGTTGAAACTGAGTCCTCCTAAAATCAAGTTCCTATGCTGATTTTGTAATTAACCATTCTATCTAACACTTTATTTCTTTTCTTGTCCCACAACTCTTCCCCCTCAACACTGAGGAATATCAAAGAAAAGGGGGCATTATAACTGAGCAGGACCCTATAGTGGCTTCCCAGGACAGACCCCTTGACTATGTCCTCCACTTGCCTCTTATTTGGAGGAAAAACTCTAGCCTCCTCAGCCTTCTCCAAGTTCCAAAGAGTAAATTTAATCAGAGAAGTGAGAAAATGCAGAAACAAAGGAAAACAGCCAAGCAAGACAAAATAAAAATAGTTCAGCCCCTAAGCAAAGTCAAAGACCTTTTAGTTCTTCCTCAAGGGCCAAAGATAATATTCTGAGCCGTATCCTTTGAGCTGTTTTGCAGGTACTGAAAACTCCACCAGATAGAAGGAGTTAACTGCATGATGACCACAAGTATGGTGGCCACCCCAGACCTGATAAAACCAAAAGATTGAAAACATAAACTCCCAAAATATCACCTGGTTATTCTCACAATCAACCAATCAGAGGATGCCCACAGCTGATCAAGTACCCCCAAACTCTCTCCTTCATCCTGTTTTTAAAATCCTTTTCCTGGAAGTGATCAGGGTGTTCAAGGCTTTTGAGCACTAGCTGTCCATGCTCCTTGCTTGGTACTCTGCAATAAATGCTGTGTTGTTTTTGGTTTTGTTTTTTCCACCGCAACCCAGCAAATTGGCTTTACTGCATGAGACTGAGCAGACCCAAGTTTGGTTCAGGAGCATTATTTTTTAGTTTTGTTTTTAAATCATAAATATGATAGTGCTTCTCAAAAAAAAAAAGAAAAAAAGAAAACTTGAACAAAACAAAAATGCACAAAGCACTTACTTTAGAAAGCTTCTTTCAAAGGAAAACTTTCCACTTTCCATTTTGAATTGTATTCTCTCTGCCTGAGATTATACTGCTTTGCAATTGTGCTTTTTCACTTATTAGTAAATCTATTTCATGGTTTGTAAAGGATTCATGGACTTCCCAGGTTGTTCAGTGGTAAAGAATCCGCCTGCCACACAGGAGACATGGGTTCAATCCCTGGCTCAGCAATATCCCCTAGAGAAGGAAATGGCAACACCCACTCTAGTATTCTTACCTTGGAAATCCCATAGAGAGGAGTCTGATGGGCTGCAGTCCATGGGGTGGCAAAGAGTCAGACACTACTCAGCGACTAAACAACAACAAAGTATTCATAGTTTTCCATCTAATGAGTGCATCATGTTTAATCAATCTCTTGTGGCTCAGCTGGTAATGAATCTGCCTGCAATGCGGGAGACCGGGGTTCTGTCCCTGGGTTAGGAAGATCCCCTGGAGAAGGGAATGGCTACCCACTCCAGCATTCTGGCCTGGAGAAGTCCACAGAGTGTATAGTCCATGGGATCTCAAAGAGTCAGACATGACTGAGCGACTTTCACTTTCACTTCGCTTATGATGGATATTTAGTTTGTTTCTGTTTTTCAATTATTATGAACAATGTCAAGTAGACATTCTTGTTTTTCATATTTTGACCTTTTTTTGCTACATTTACAGAGGACAAATTTCTGAAACTGTGTGTGATGGAGACAATGAGAAGGGGGGATAGAGTCACTGGGGAAAGAGAGGCATCATTCATGAAGATGAGGACTGAACTGAACTGAACTGAACTGAAAGCCTTGGGGTAGGATAAGATGATATCATCTAGGGAAGAGCATGAAAGCGAATAGTCAAAACCCATGGGATGTTCCAACATTCAGGGGATTAGCCAAAGCAGAGAGAGTAAAGGAGCCCAAGCAGGAGAGGACAGATTGTGAGCTGAAAGTCTAGGGCTTGTGATGTCTAGAAAACCTGTAGAAGAAAGTGTTTCAAAAAAGAAGTGGTCTAAGTGTCCAGTGTTGCTGATGGACCAATTAAGATGAAGTCAGAATTGACTACTGAATTTGCTATGCAATTTATTTTTAAAGCTGCAAATGTCAAATACATATATGAAAGAGACGACTGGTCCTTCTATTATTCAAATAAATTAAATTCAAAAGATGTAAACTTTTTGTTTACATATCACCAAAAATGGCAAAATTTTGGTGCTGTCACTTCAGTCTTGTCTGACTCTTTGCAACTCCATGGGCTGTAGCCCACCTGGCTTCTTTGTCCATGGGATTCTCCATGCAAGAACACTGGAGTGGGTTGCCATGCCCTTCTCCAGAGGATCTTCCTGACCCAGAGATCGAACCCATGTCTTTTATATCTACCTGTATTGGCAAATGGGTTCTTTACCACTAGTACCACCTGGGAAGCTCCTAAAGTAATAATATATAATATTAGTAAGAATGAGTGGGAATAAGCAATTTTATACAGCTGTTGCTTCCATTTTTTTGAATGTTGACAATATCTAGCAAGATCTTTCATGTGTATAACTCAACTGAGTTTCTTCTTTAGGAATCTGATCCAATGCAGGAATGAGTCCAATTTAGCCCCCTTTTCTACCCAACTACTACATCCACCTCCTAATTGATCCCTCAGATTTTGCTCTTAGCTTCCTGTAGCCCATTCCTCATATTTCAGACGGAGTGATCACTTGAAAATGAGTGTCAAATCCTCTCATTCACCAGTCATTTTCAATGGTTTCCTGATGTAGATAGTATAAAACTCAGGCCCTTTCCCATTACCCATATTAATCAAAATTTTAGGAATGAAGACTTAACTGAAATAAAAAGGTATTTATGTCAGATTTGTCATGTTGGCAGCACAGGAGACAGATTCGAGAAGCATTACTGTTACGGAAAGGTGTGTGGGGTCTGGCTGCTTGCCACTCAAGAGCCAGTAAATAGGCCAGGTTGGTGGAGAGGAAAGTTTGCTTTATTTCAGATATCGGCAACTGTGGGTGGGTGAGGGGAGGAGAGTGGACATCCATCCAAAGGCTGATTCCTCTGCACCGGCAGCCAGTGGGGCAAGAGCTTTTTATAGACAGAAGCAGGAGGATACAGGCAGAAACAGCACAGTCATCTCTGACAGTCATCTTCAAATTGGTCATTGGTGGTCTGACCAGCGTCATCTTGATTGTTTTAGGCACAGTTAATCTTTAGTTCCAGGGTCCATTTGTTCACATTTCTCTGAAGCCAATTCTTGGAATTATGGCAGCTTATGTCATGGATATAGTCTGATCATCATGTAATTAGTTTCTTCCACCTGGGCTTTCAGTATCTATAAGACAGCTCACCGTATATGGCTCAGAATATTATCTGTAGCCCTTAAGAAGGAACTAAAGGTCCTTGACTATGTTTAATGACTACATTATTATTTAGTCTCCTTTGACTATTTTTCTTTGTTTCTGCCTATTCTCATTTCTCTGATTAAACTTATTCTTTGATTAGAGTCTTCCACAGACAAAGGACATGGGGCAGAAGTGGCTAGTGTCCTGCTCCCTTTCACTACAAGATGGGGGGAGCTTATCAAGGAAAAGGCTACAGTTAGCTACATGAGACAGAGAAGGCACTGGCACCCCACTCCAGTACTCTTGCCTGGAGAATCCCATGGCCGGAGGAGCCTGGTAGGCTGCAGTCCATGGGGTCACTAACAGTCGGACATGACTGAGCAACTTCACTTTCACTTTTCATTTTCATGCATTGGAGAAGGAAATGGCAGCCCACTCCAGTGTTCTTGCCTGGAGAATCCTAGGGATGGGAGAGCCTGGTGAGCTGCCGTCTATGGGGTTGCACAGGGTCGGACATGACTGGAGTGACTTAGCAGCAGCAGCAGCAGTTACATGAGATGTTTATCAAGAACTATATCTGGAAGTGGTAAGAAGTAAGGGTACCTGTTAAGTAAGGGTTGATTGGGGTCCAAAAACTTTGCATAGTTACAAGAGGAGACCTTGGGACCATAAGATAGTGGGCTAGTAGGTGTTGTTCTGAATATGGCTAGTGGTGTTCTTAAGTCTGGGACAGTTCAACAAGGGTGTAAGTTCAGGTTCAAGAGACATGTCTAAGGCGAAATTCTCAAAGTCTCCCCAACTCTGTTTTTGTAAGCTTAAATTGCAACTACTCCATTATAATTTCAGTTCATCACCATCTAACCAGTCCTATTTCCCAGGACTCACTTTTTCTCATTTTCTTCTATAGTTATCATTTTCTTGAGAAATTTTTTCTATTTGACATTTCCTTGCAAAAGCCACACACTTTATTCAAACTTATGTGAAACTGTAAAGAGCAATTTCTCATGTTACAAAAATATTTTGGAAAATTTATTATCGCTTCTCTTGTATTTAATGTCATTTATTATGCTGTGCAGTTTGTTATATATAGCTATACATGTGTATATGTAGATTCTCTGTTTTCCATATAAGGGCTTATTAGAATGTTAACTTACTGATCCTTTCAAAAATGTTAGCTCTTTCTATTATTAATCAGTTTTACTGATTTTTCCCCCCAAATAACCATTTGCCTGCACGCATGCTCAGTTGTTCCAGTCGTGTCCGACTCTCTGTGACCCCATGGACTGCAGCCACCCAGGCTCCTCTGTCCATGGGATTTTCCAAGCAAGAATACTGAAGTGGGTTGCCGTGCCCTCCTCCAGGGATCTTCCTGATCCAGGTATCGAACCTGCATTTCCTTCACTGCAGGTGGATTCTGTACTGCTAAACCACCTGGGAAGCCCAAATAACCATTTTGGGGGTTGTTAATTATTAATTTCTTCTTTCCACTTAATTTTATTATATTTTATAGTGGTTTTTTTTCAGATGAATGAATGCTATTTAACTCATTGTTCACATTTAATACCAAAAATTATCTAAGGCTAAAGATTTTCTTTAAGATATCTTTATCATATCAATATATAGTGTTTCTATTTTCACTGATTTGAAAATAATGTAAACTGTAAGTGGAGTTGTAACTTCCTTCTATGAAGAAGATCATTCTTATTATTGTACAGAAAATAGTAGAGCAAAAGGATGATGGCAAAGTGACCAGGTGAGGTCACTGCTGTAGTCTGTGCCAGGTAGGCAGCATGCATGGAGTTGGGACAGACAGGAAAAGAAACAACTTTGAGAGAGATTTAGAAGGGTCACCAACTGATCAAGTTTTCATGACAACAAATTTTTATCACTCAAAAGCAATCACTTTCTAGAACTTTTGTTTATTATGCTCTAAAATATACTTTAGTATATCTTTCCAATTGCCTTCACAATATCCATTTTCCTTTCTTCCTTGATAACATAATCTTGACTTTGGTAAACAGTATACCCAGAAAACACATTCCCGTTTTCCATTGCTGTTAAAAGTGACCAAGTCAGTCAGCTCTGATCAAATCGACATAAATGGAAGTCTGCTAGGGGTTTGCAGGAACTTTTGGTTTCCTAATATAAGATAGAAAACACTTACCTTTCTTTCCTGCCTTAGAAATGAATGTAATGTGTGGAGAGATAGCAGCCATTTTGTGACCAGGAGTTGAGAAGCATAAAGATGAACACCTCACCTTAAGAATGTCAGAGTAGAAAGACGAGTTTGCCAAGCCTCGGAACCTACACAGCAAATATCTACTAACAAACTTCTTGTTGTGAGAGAAAATTAGATTCACTTTTTTGTAACCCATAGTTGGGATTTATGTTACTTGCAATTGAACACTTATCAACAGATGCATATATTTATTGCCAAGTATTCAACTTCCCAATGAGTACCCTCTATTCTCTGAGACCTGGTTTTGCCTGCTGCATTTTTGCAAAGACCCTTCATGTAAAGAATACAACCCCTCAAAATGTGTGAGAGATTTCTGTATGTCCTACATATCACTGCTCAAGTTACCACATTCTCTTAACTTCTCGCAATATTTTCTCTACCTTATGTGTCCTATCGATTTTGACAACCAAGTCCCGAGGTTCTTTCTTTTTTTGTGGTATTCTTCACCTCATGGGACCTGGGTAATGGTTTCCCCACTGGTTGCCCCATTCCAGTCTTTCTGTTTTCTAGACCAAGAGGTTTTCTATTCCTCTGCCACCCAAGGCTTTCCATGCTATTATTTGGTTCCTCTGCATATAACAGCAAAGATTACTCAGTACGTAAGAAATAAGCAAATTCTTGTGCCTGGAATGCTCTGTCCTCTCTAACATCTTCATGATCTCCTTTTACAGTCTTAATTTTCATATGAATGCTTTATTCTAATCAAACTGTTTTCCTGCCCTAAACATACCTATCAAATATACTTTCCTCTATTTCTATAAGAAACCACCTTATCTTCTTTTAGCTCTTCAAATCCTTCTCATTTTCCAAGATTCAGCTCAAATCCTACCTCCTCGGTCAAAGCTTTCTTGTTCACCACAACTTGATCTTCTCTGTCCTTCTCTTAAATCTTAGTTCTTAGTATCAGTTTTATTTCCATCTTCCATTACCTCTGTTGATCTCTAATGTGCCTCAGCTACGTTGGGCTAATCAACCATTCTCCGGACATGTGTTATCTTTGCTCAGTCTGTTCTTGCAGCCTGAAATGCCTTCTCTCCTCTTCCCTATCAGCCATGACCCCTGCTCAAAGGCTTCTTCATTTTTAACTCTTTCTTCTTTCCTCTATTCAGATTACCAGATCTTCCCAGCAATTTGTCCATTACGCTGTTTTTCTTCATCTTATCAAAGTGCTACTTGTTTACATAATTTTTTTCCTTACGAAGACTTACAACTACTGAGACCCAGTAGAGCAAATGCTACATCCTCGGTTCATAATTCATCAAATTATACCTCTCTTTGGGAGAAGATATTGTACTGATCACCTCATCCAAACTTCCAGTTTATAAAAAAGGTAATAAGCCTTCAGACAGGTAGTGACTTGTACAAACTCACAGAGTTCATTTCCACAGGAAGGCCCTATCCCCTGTCAGTGCTCCAGATAAAACAATGGAGAGATGGTTCCATCCCACAAGGAGCTGACCAATTTGGTGATGATGTCAGACACTTAATTACTAAGCCATAACTTTATTTTTTAAAAGAAAAATTCTGAACATCGTTTTGTCCTATATATTTTCTAAAGTTTCCAAAATGCAATAGAAGATTAATTCTATTTGGAGAGACAGTAGAGAATTTTTTAATGTTAGCAATAAATTAATTTCCTACTAATTTAAATTTTCAAAGAGATGATCCATGAAAAATGAGCCACCAAGATCATCTGAATCAAATGATATTTGCAATATTATTTTCATTTTGCACATTTCCCCATGGCCCATAAGTGGTAAAAAATTAAACAGAATAAGCAAATGCATCATATTTTCATTCAAATTAGTGTGAATGTTGTTTATTCAGTGCTTGTTTGTTTTGAGAGTAAAATAATTCTCATTCATGCCTCCATATTCATGTTTCAGTCCATCTACTCTTTATTTTACAAGAGAGACCATAATGGGAAATGCAAAAAACCCCTTAATTATTTAGTTCTGCCTGTTGTTTATTTTTTCTAAAATGGTTTGGTGAATTTTTAGTGCAGTGATAATTATGATTAGGGGACATTTCTTTCTAGAGTCGGAATTAGATAATGGGCCATGTGTGCCAACAACAAATTTTTCTTTCAACAGTTTCCCTGTTTTTGTACCACTTTCTTAAAGACTCACTGTATTTTGTTTATAGTTGTGTATAGTGTCTACACCTGGTATATTATTGGCAATAAAAATTATTCTTATTTCTTTCATAACCATCATAGTAATTTCATATGTCTCAATCTATTTCTTATATATATATTTTTTTTAATTAATTTATTTTGGCTGTGCCTTGCAGCTTGTAAGATCTTAGTTTCCTGACCAGGGATTGAACCCACACTCTCTGCAGTGAAAGCTCAAAGTCTTAACCTATGGGCCACCAGGCAATTCCTCATATGTCTCAATTTAAATTAAGTAAAATCTATAGTCATTCATAGAAAAGAAAAAGAATTACTATTAGGCAAATTCAGAATTCAATGAGTTACTGATGATCAAATCCTGTTAGAGCTTAAAGAATCAAGTTTGATACAACTAAATATAACTTTGCAGTTTCTTAGTCTGGTTGGTTGCATTAAGTGCTATTTCTTTGCAGTAACTTAAATCTGGAACTACTCTTATGTCATCGTCTCCCTTCAACAGGACCTGGATTTAAATGGCTGGCAAGAACAGTAGCTTTACTTATTATAATTTAGAAACAAAGCTCTTTAAAAAGATGAGCACCTGATTTCTTTTACTTTAAACTCTTAGTTTAAAGGATACTGAATGCAGAAGGGAGAGGCTGGTTTCTAAAATACTCAGCAATTGAGTTCTGAGTTATTCTAGCTATTCATGCACTAAGGGCTTCCCCGATGGTTCAGCAGTAAAGAATCCACTTGTCAATGCAAGAGACATGGGTCCGATCCCTGGGTGGGGAAGATTCCCCTGAAGGAGGGCATCTCAACCCACTCCAGTATTCTTGCCTGGGAAATCCCATGGATAGAGGAGCCTGGCAGGCTTCAGTCCATGGGGTTGCAAAAGAATTGGACATGACTGAGCATGCACGCATGCATTAAAACTGGAAATTAAATTGATTGAGCAATAGTTACTAAAGTTGCTGGCTTTGGGGTAAGATTTATTAGAACTGAAAACTCCGAACTGGGTTTAGATCTATTTTAACACTTGGTAAAAGGAATGGGTAATCATCCAAAGTGAATGCTAAAATTATTTGTAAGTGTACATCCCCCCAAGTTGCAACTAAATAGCTCAGAGGTATAGATTTGGGGTAGTTTAGATGATACATCATAACTTGTCAAGCTCTGAACTGAGCAACAGGTGAGTAAGTGGAATCAGAGGGATAATGAAACCTTGATTTTATTTAACCCACCCCAATATTTTTGTTCAGTTGCTCAGTCGTGTCCATCTCTTTATAATCCCATGGACTGCAAGACACCAGGATTCCCTGTCCATCACCATCTCCCGGAGTTTGCTCAAACTCATGTCCATTGAGTTAGTGATGCCATCCAACCATCTCGTTCTCTGTCATCCCCTTCTCCTCCTGCCTTCACTCTTTCCCAGCATCAAGATCTTTTCCAATGAGTTGGCTTTTCGAATCAGGTGGCCAATGGGCTGGAGCTTCAGCTTAAGCATCAGTCCTTCCAATGAATGAATATTCAAGGTTGATTTCCTTTAGAATTGACTGGTTTGATCTCCTTGTAGTCCAAGGGACTCTCAAGAGTCTTCTCTAGCACCACAGTTCAAAAGCATCAATTCTTCGACACTCAACCTTCTTTATGGCCCAACTCTCACATCCCATACATGACTACTGTAAAAACCATAGCTTTGACCAGACGGACCTTTGTTGGCGAAGTAATGTCTCTGCTTTTTAATATACTGTCTAGGTTTGTCATAGCTTTTCTTCCAAGGAGCAAGCGTCCTTTAATTTCATGGCTGCAGTGATTTTGGAGCCCAGAAAATAAAGTCTGACACTTTATTTTCACTTTTTAACCCACCCCAATAATTTAGGACAATTTGTTAGTTTCATTCTCTCTGCTCATTTTTTCTTTGGGGGGGGAGTGAAAAAGTATTGGTTTTCTTAACTTTAGTTATCAGTGGATTAGGTGATTTAGTCCTATTGGTACAAATGACCCAATGGTCCGTATTTCACGGACCAGTGGGGACGAGGCCAGCAATAATTTCACTGCCTGTTAGATGTTCAGTTGAACACAATCCTCATACATACAATTGATTAAAGAGCCAAAGAAAACTGGAACCCCTTTCATTATAGAAAAATGCAGCCACACACTAACCCAGAAGCTAGACTTTGACACTGAGTAAAGATTGAAACTATTTTCTATCCTTCTTGCATTTTTTAAAACTTTGACTCACAAAATATCTGCAATCATTTGTTAATACACAATACATTTTAACTATTTTTAATCTACAATAAATGCTTACAAATTAGCACCCCTGGAGGTATGATTGTTTGAATTCATTAAGATCAAGTAAACGAAATAAATAAATAAACTAAACATCTCTTTCTCTTTCCTGAGCAGGTTAAGTCGAACTAAATTGGAAAATGGATTTAAAATGCCACTGGTACTTGAGTACATCTCTGAAAAGAAAGTTGTAGCAGTTTGTGGGGTTTTTTTTTTGGGGGGGGGTTGTTTGTTTGATTCAGTGATCTCTCCTGCAGTCTGTTTTGTCTGTAGGAGCTGACAGTATCTCAGGGCACCTGGCTCTGTTAGATGGATTGGAATCTCCAACTTAGCCATTTCCTTGCGGGGTGGCTACTTTCCCACCTCCTCCTCCCTCCTTCTTTCTCCTTTTTTTCCCCCTTCCTAATGATGTTACATTTGTCCAGCAGATGATGTAGAGCAAGCTGAGGAGGATGAACGACTGGGCTCCATCGCTCCTCTCTTGGCAAGCGCTCACACTTCACACCAGCCCTCCTCGGCACCATTAATATTTTATATAGATACCCTTGTCACCGATTTACCTTTGGCGATCCAAAATCAGGACGGCAGGGTGGAGGGTGTGTGAGGAGGGAGTGGAGGAAAGCCAGTTGATTTATTGTGGTGAATGTTAGGGAATAAAAAGGAGGTGATCAAATTCATATGAATGTCTTGACCTGTCTTCTTCAAAACCGCTTTTTGCTCATTTCAGTGCTTAAGCATTTTGTTGCCTGAAGCTTGAAAGCAGAAAGAAAGAGAAAGAATGAAAAAAAAAAAAAGCATTGTGTTGCTTTGTTATTTATTTATTCTCTTTATGTACTGGAAAATTTTCAAGCTATCATCCATGTGTGAGCTTTAGGAGGGAACATGGAGATGGATTGTTTGTTTAGACTGATAGGCTCAGGGCCTCCCCGTCCTGGTGCAAGCTGGCAGTAGATGAAGGCATGAGAGTTTGTAGGCAGGGGTCTTAACTGATCGGCAAAGATCGTCTATCCCGGCTAATCTCCTTTAACCCAATCCAGAAAGTCTTTCTAGTAGATGAAAAGCATTTTATTAAATGTGGTCCCTGTTCTGAAGGTAAAGAGGAAGATATACTGTCTCAAGTACAGTGATAACATTTGCTGCTGCTGCTGCTAAGTTGCTTCAGTTGTGTCTGACTCTGTGTGGCCCCATAGACGGCAGCCCACCAGGCTCCCCCGTCCCTGGGATTCTCCAGGCAAGAACACTGGAGTGGCACGATCCTCCAAATTTCAGGCATGTTTTCTTGTGGGTGGGTTGCCAATTTTTCAAACAAAAAGAGAAGTTCTCTTCAGATTATTTTTATACTAAACTAAGGTAGTTAGCCAGAGAAGGCAATGGCAACCCACTCCAGTACTCTTGCCTGGAAAATCCCATGGATGGAGGAGCCTGGTAGGCTGCAGTCCGTGGGGTCGCTAGGAGTCGGACACAACTGAGTGACTTCACTTTCAATTTTCACTTTCATCCATTGGAGAAGGAAATGGCAACCCACTCCTGTGTTCTTGCCTGGAGAATCCCAGGGACAGGGGAGCCTGGTGGGCTGCCGTCTATGGGGTCGCACAGAGTCGGACACGACTGAGGTGACTTAGCAAGCAA